>NC_133369.1:10208217-10370717 GCF_049309525.1 Garra rufa | reverse complement strand
AGTGAATCAAAATGTTTAGAGCGATCAGTAAGGTCCGATTCACAAGCGAATGATTCGTATGAACCCTTTCTTTTTAGTGAATCAAAATGTAAAGAGCGATCAGTAAGGTCCGATTCACAAGCGAATGATTCGTATGAACCCTTTCTTTTTAGTGAATCAAAATGTATAGAGCGATCAGTAAGGTCCGATTCACAAGCGAATGATTCGTATGAACCCTTTCTTTTTAGTGAATCAAAATGTAAAGAGCGATCAGTAAGGTCCGATTCACAAGCGAATGATTCGTATGAACCCTTTCTTTTTAGTGAATCAAAAAGTAAAGAGCGATCAGTAAGGTCCGATTCACAAGCGAAAGATTCGTATGAACCCTTTCTTTTTAGTGAATCAAAATGTAAAGAGCGATCAGTAAGGTCCGATTCACAAGCGAATGATTCGTATGAACCCTTTCTTTTTAGTGAATCAAAATGTATAGAGTGATCAGTAAGGTCCGATTCACAAGCGAAAGATTCGTATGAACCCTTTCTTTTTAGTGAATCAAAATGTAAAGAGCGATCAGAAAGGTCCGATTCACAAGCGAATGATTCGTATGAACCCTTTCTTTTTAGTGAATCAAAATGTAAAGAGCGATCAGTAAGGTCCGATTCACAAGCGAAAGATTCGTATGAACCCTTTCTTTTTAGTGAATCAAAATGTAAAGAGCGATCAGTAAGGTCCGATTCACAAGCGAATGATTCGTATGAACCCTTTCTTTTTAGTGAATCAAAATGTATAGAGTGATCAGTAAGGTCCGATTCACAAGCGAAAGATTCGTATGAACCCTTTCTTTTTAGTGAATCAAAATGTAAAGAGCGATCAGAAAGGTCCGATTCACAAGCGAATGATTCGTATGAACCCTTTCTTTTTAGTGAATCAAAATGTAAAGAGCGATCAGTAAGGTCCGATTCACAAGCGAATGATTCGTATGAACCCTTTCTTTTTAGTGAATCAAAATGTAAAGAGCAATCAGTAAGGTCCGATTCACAAGTGAATGATTCGTATGAATCTTTTCTTTTTAGTGAATCGAAACAAATAGCACAATTAGTAAGGTTTGATTCACAAGCGAATTAATCATATGAACCCTTCCTTTTTAGTAAATCAAAACATAGCGCTACCAATAAGGTCAGATTCACAAGTGACTGATTTGTATAAACCCTTACTTTTTAGTGAATCAAGCCATATAGCATGCTGGGTAAGGTCCCATTCACAAGTGAATAATTAATTTAAACCCTTACTTTTTAGTGAATCAAAACAAATAGCACGATCAGTAAGGTCTGATTTACAAGCGAATGAGTTGTATGAACCCTTTCTTTTTAATGTATCAAAACATATAGCACGATTAGTAATGTCCGATTCCCAAGATAAAGATTCATATGAATCCTCTCTTTTGGTGAATCAAAACATATAATGCGATCAGTAAGTTCCGATTCACAAGCGTATGACTCGTATGAACATTTTCTTTTTTATTGAATCAAAACCCATAGTAAGATCACTAAGGTCCGATTCACAAGTGAATAACTCACATGAACTTTTCTAGTGTATTAAAACAAATAGCATGATCAGTAAGCTCTGATTCACATACAAATGAGTCACATGAATATATTATTTTTAGTGAATCAAAACAAAATTCAAACAGTAAGGTCTGATTCACAAGAGAATTATTCGTATAAACCCTTTCTTTTCAGTGAATCAAAACATACAGCGTGATCAGTAAGGTCTAATTCACAAGCAAATTACTCATACGAACCCTTTCTTTTTAGTGAATCAAAATGTAAAGAGCGATCAGAAAGGTCCGATTCACAAGCGAATGATTCGTATGAACCCTTTCTTTTTAGTGAATCAAAATGTAAAGAGCGATCAGTAAGGTCCGATTCACAAGCGAAAGATTCGTATGAACCCTTTCTTTTTAGTGAATCAAAATGTAAAGAGCGATCAGTAAGGTCCGATTCACAAGCGAATGATTCGTATGAACCCTTTCTTTTTAGTGAATCAAAATGTATAGAGTGATCAGTAAGGTCCGATTCACAAGCGAAAGATTCGTATGAACCCTTTCTTTTTAGTGAATCAAAATGTAAAGAGCGATCAGAAAGGTCCGATTCACAAGCGAATGATTCGTATGAACCCTTTCTTTTTAGTGAATCAAAATGTAAAGAGCGATCAGTAAGGTCCGATTCACAAGCGAATGATTCGTATGAACCCTTTCTTTTTAGTGAATCAAAATGTAAAGAGCAATCAGTAAGGTCCGATTCACAAGTGAATGATTCGTATGAATCTTTTCTTTTTAGTGAATCGAAACAAATAGCACAATTAGTAAGGTTTGATTCACAAGCGAATTAATCATATGAACCCTTCCTTTTTAGTAAATCAAAACATAGCGCTACCAATAAGGTCAGATTCACAAGTGACTGATTTGTATAAACCCTTACTTTTTAGTGAATCAAGCCATATAGCATGCTGGGTAAGGTCCCATTCACAAGTGAATAATTAATTTAAACCCTTACTTTTTAGTGAATCAAAACAAATAGCACGATCAGTAAGGTCTGATTTACAAGCGAATGAGTTGTATGAACCCTTTCTTTTTAATGTATCAAAACATATAGCACGATTAGTAATGTCCGATTCCCAAGATAAAGATTCATATGAATCCTCTCTTTTGGTGAATCAAAACATATAATGCGATCAGTAAGTTCCGATTCACAAGCGTATGACTCGTATGAACATTTTCTTTTTTATTGAATCAAAACCCATAGTAAGATCACTAAGGTCCGATTCACAAGTGAATAACTCACATGAACTTTTCTAGTGTATTAAAACAAATAGCATGATCAGTAAGCTCTGATTCACATACAAATGAGTCACATGAATATATTATTTTTAGTGAATCAAAACAAAATTCAAACAGTAAGGTCTGATTCACAAGAGAATTATTCGTATAAACCCTTTCTTTTCAGTGAATCAAAACATACAGCGTGATCAGTAAGGTCTAATTCACAAGCAAATTACTCATACGAACCCTTTCTTTTTAGTGAATCAAAATAAATAGCATGATCAGTAAGCTCTAATGCAAATAAGTCATATGAATACATTATTTTTATTGAATCAAAACAAATAATGCGATCAATAAGGTCCGATTCACAAGCGAATGATTTGTATAAACCCTTACTTTGTAGTGAATCTAAACAAATAGCACGATCAGGTCCAACTCCCAAGCTAATGAATTGCATGAAGCCTTTTTTAGTGAATTAAAACTTATAGCGCAATCAGTAAGGTCCGATCCACAAGCAAATGACTTGTATGAATATATTCTTTTTTATTGGATCAAAACATACAGCATGATCAGTAAAGTCTGATTCACAAGCAAATTACTAGTATGAACCCTTTCTTTTTAGTGAATCAAAACATATAGTGTAATTAGTAAGGTCCGATTCACAAGCGAATCATTCATATAAATATATTCTTTTTAGTGAATCAAAACAAATAGCACGATCAGTAAGGTCTGATTCATAAGCGAATGAGTTGTATGAACCCTTTCTTTTTAATGTATCAAAAGATATAGCACGATCAGTAATGTCCGATTCCCAAGATAATGATTCATATGAACCCTCTCTTTTAGTGAATCAAAACGTATAGTGCAATCAGTAAGTTCTGATTCACAAGCGTATGACTCGTATGAACACTTTCTTTATAGTGAATCAAAACCCATAGTAAGATCACTAAGGTCCGATTCACAAGTGAATAACTCGAATGAACCTTTTTTTAGTGAATCAAAATATATAGCATGTTTGACTCGCATAAACCCTTTTTTTTAGTGTATTAAAACAAATAGCATGATCAGTAAGCTCTGATTCACAAGCAAATGAGTTGTATGAACCCTTTCTTTTTAATGTATCAAAAGATATAGCACGATCAGTAATGTCCGATTCCCAAGATAACGATTCATATGAACCCTCTCTTTTAGTGAATCAAAACGTATAGTGCAATCAGTAAGTTCCGATTCACAAGTGAATAACTCGAATTAACCTTTTTTTTAGTGAATCAAAATATATAGCATATTTGACTCGCATAAACCCTTTCTTTTTAGTGTATTAAAACAAATAGCATGATCAGTAAGCTCTGATTCACATGCAAATTATTCATATGAATATATTATTTTTAGTGAATCAAAACACATAATGCGATTCACAAGCGAATGATTCGTATAAACTAGGGGTGGGCATAGATTAATTTTTGTTTACTCTAGATTAATCTAGATTAAATCTTGGAATTAATCTAGATTAATCTAGATTAAAATGGCTAATTTGAATTCAGCTGAAGGCATTCAGAATATGTGTGCTACCCAAATAATGACTAAAAGTAAGTCTTTGAGAATGGGTTTCTCAAGCCAGGTGGCGCATTAGACCAGGGGCTCATCTCCTGTTTCCAAACTGCATCACAAACTGCTCATAAAGCTGTTCTATGATAATTTGTTGATGAAAATAAATTATGTTCAATAAGATGTACTTGTGTTTACTAACTAACTAACAATGGAATTATTTTTTCTACCTATTAGATTGTGATTTTTTAACGTCTACACCTACCCAACCCTAAATTTAGCCCTTACTGTAATAAAAAAACAGTATTATTGTTGTACAGTGTGATAAAAATATACATCTACGTATATATATCTATGGTAGCCAGTGTTTCCCCTACGTTTCCAGCTTTGGGGGGGGGGGGGGGTTACATGTTACATACCGGATTCATATTAAAACGGTCTTTTTGCATTTCAGTTTTCACAGACACTAGTCCATATCGCGATTTGAATTAAGTGACAAACCAACATTTGATTTATGAATCCAAAAAACGACGAATTTACGTGGCATTTCGCGCTATAGTAGATTCGGTTTTTATGAATGGAGGACGAGGAGATCCCGTCTGTGTTTTGGCGGAGGAGACGTAAACGCGCGACCATATTCTATAGTCTTTGCTTGGTATACATCCGCGTTAAACTATCAAGGTGAAAGTCATCATAGCTTGCGTAGTTTAGACCCAGCTCCCAACCCAAATTTGAGAATAGATTAACGGCGATATTTTTTTTATTGCCCGATAAGAGTCTCGCGTTAACGCAGCACGTTAACGCCGATAACGGCCCACCACTAGTATAAACCCTTACTTTGTAGTGAATCAAAACATATAGCACCATCGGTAAGGTCTGATTCACAAGCGAATGACTTGTATGAACCCTTTCTTTTTAGTAAATCAAAACATATAGTGCAATCAGTAAGGTCCGATTCCCAAGTAAATGACTCGTATGAATATATTCTTTTTAGCGAATCAAAAGAAATAGCATGATCAGTAAGGTCTACTTCACAAGCAAATGACTCATAAACCCTTTCTTTATAGTTAAAAAAAAATAAAATAACATGATCGCTTGAGAATCGAGTGATCTTTGTTTTGATTCACTGAATATATTCTTTTTAGTGAATCAAAACAAATAGCTCAATTAGTAAGGTCTGATTCACAAGCGAATGATTTATATGAACCTTTTTCTCTTCAGTGAATCAAAACATAAAGCACGATCAGTAAGGTTCAATTTACATGTGAAGTACTTGTATGAATATATTCTTTTTAGTGAATCAAACCAAATAGCACAATCAGTAAGATCTATTTCACAAACAAATGACTCGTATGAATATATTTTCATTGTGCATCAAAAAATATAGCTCGATCAGTAAGGCTTGATTTATAAGCAAATGACTTGTATGAATATATTATTTTTGGCAAATTAAAACAAATTGCGCAATCAGTAAGGTCTGATTGACGAAGCAAAAGCCTTTCTTTTTAGTGAATCAAAGCATATAGAAAGATACAGGTCAACCAGTGAATCCTAACCCCAAAAAATTATTTTTATGATGCAGTTCTTTTGTTGAATCAAATGACTGACTTAATGACTCCTGTGAGCCCTTTCTTTTAATAGCTATTCAAAACATACAGTGAATTAGTGAAATTTGACTCTAAGACAAATGATTCTTTTGAATTGATTCTATTTAGTGTATCAAAAAAAAAAATTCCTATTCCCAAGAAAATGATTCTTACGATCCACTTTTTTGGTGAATCAAAAACATACAGCATGAACTTCCTGACCTAATGCCTCTTATGAGCCCTTTCATTTTATATATTAAATAAAAGTTTGATTAGTGAATTTTTTTCTCTTGAACTAATTATTCTTTTGAGATCGCTCAATCAATAAATGTCTTCCAATCCTCATCCCTAGTGGTTTCTTTATTCTATACTGACCCTAGATGCCCAGAAAAATACCAATTACTTTTCAGAGGTATTTTAACATTTTGACCATTAAGATAAAGATGTGAATCAGCTGAAGAGGATTTTAGTTTTACATCAGATCCCATTTAAAATATCCTCTCTGCCACCATTGGGTTGTTGTACTATTTTGAGCAAGTCCAGCTTTTCTCAGACACAAGCTATATGTGACTGTCAAGCGTTGGGTGTCCCGGCAAAGGGAAATTAATGGAGTTCAGGCGGCAGAATTAGTTCTTGTGTTTGGTAAGCGTCTGCGGGTGCCAGAGCGCAGGTGGACAGCTGTGGGGGACGGCTGGCCAATCCACAGCCGTCTGCGTCTCTCACGCTTTACTGCACAGGACTCTCTCACTTATTCGCTCTCTCTCCTACAACACACACAGAACATACGCTGTACCTGCAGCTTTAACATTCATACGCAGCGCTCTGATTGATTGTGTTGACAGATTAAAGTGTGAATCTGTATCTCCAGATGTTTGGAAGCACTGATAATTGTGTTTCAGTTCTGTTTTTCAGTGTAATCCTAATGCATTTAAATTAGGGACGGGCGGCAATATTACATCATAATATGAGTCTTTTTATCACAGGAGTGGTGTGTATAAACGTTTATATCAAGATTTTATACATATATACAATTTAATTCAGTAGATTTTTTATGTAAATACCTTTGTTTGTTCGTTAGTTTAATTTCTAGCTAAATAAATAAATTAATAATAAATAATAAGAATAAATTAAATATAATTAATATATATTTTATCATTTTGATTGTAAATATATATATATATATATATATATATATATATATATATATATGTTATATAATATACATACATTATTATTTTCTATTATTATTTTACTAAATAGAGCATTCATCTTAGATATACAATGATAATGATAAAATTATAATATACAGCTTTTTTTAGGAAATTTGAGAAAAAATTGTTTGTCTATGAAATAATTTACTGAGTTATATTATTACAATTATTAAACATGAAATGTAATTATAATATATATATATATATATATATATATATATATATATATATATATATAATTATATATAAATAATTACACAAGTAATGCTATCATGATGCAATATTTTGCTTCCAAAACAGAAAAAAAATTTAATAAAAAATTAGGTACTTTGATTTATAATTACATTTCATGTTTAATAATTATAATAACATAACTCACTAAATTATTTTATAGACAAACAATTTTTTCTCAAATTTCATAAAAAAAATAAAAAAAGCTGTATATTATAATTTTATCATTATCATTGTATATCTAAGATGAATGCTCTATTTAGTAAAATAATAATAGAAAATAATAATGTATGTATATTATATAACATATACATTATTAACTATAAATTTATATATATATATATATATATATATATATATATATATATATAGCATATATATATTTTTTGCAGAAAATAAAGAAGGTCTATATATATATAATAAAAATAATTAATTTCTGAATAATCCACTGAATTAAACATTTTACAAATTAAAAGTACTATTTTAATAGTTCACATTGTGAAACACTGGACTTATAAAAACAGTAAAACTAATAGTGTATTATGAAATACATACAACATTCAAAGCTGTTGTAAACACTTACTTTCCTGATAGATAAAATCAAGCAACACTATTTTTGATTGAACATTCTTATTCACTCAGATATGCATCATATTATGGAAGTTATATGCACTGCATACAATCTATCATGTTGATTTAATATCTAAAAGACTGCACACTTCACCTTCAATGAGTCTTGTACACAATTTTCTCTGATTCTTGCTCTGATTCTCTGTCCATTCTTCCCATTCTGGACTGGATTGGGACAGCCGGGCAGATCAGACTGTAGAGCGACAGGCCTTGTTTCTTCACCCAACCACAATTAACAGGAACGGTTATTATCCTTGTCCTGCGAGTTCCCTGCAATGCAAATCCCAGATAGAAAGGGTTGGAAAATTATGCGAAAACTTGGGAGGAGAAAGTGGCTCACGTCTGTTTGCCGAATTAATCGCTTTCTAAATGGCTCCGGGCCAGGCAAAAGTTAACATTTGCAGTTTCAAAGGTTTTCAGCGCTTGCAATGAGCCATGAAATTACTGCATGCTGGTGAAAATGGCAGCTGATGAAAAGCCCACGGAGCAGGTCCCACAGGCGGACAGGCGGCACGGCGCGGGAGGGGAACGCAATCGCCCTCGCCTGCCCGACAGCCACGTGGAGGAAGAGGAGGCAGTGAAGGTGCTGCTTCTGAGGAAGTGCTCTCTGCAAACGAGGCCACCTGCTCTTCATCACCCAACCGCACGGAAATACCTATCAGAATCAAACAGAGATGATGTCCGGGTCTAACTTCATAAAAATTGTGATTAGTAAATGATAACGACCTCAATAAGCACATAGATTTCAGTTTAAAAAGATTAATGTTTTCATAATATATTTTATATTCAAATTTTAGATTTTGTATTACATTGTAAATTCCATCTACATGCTCATTATATTCATTATATAATTGTAAAATTAAATAAAATTAAAACAATGGTTCATCTACATATGTTTTTTTGTTTATTTTGTTTGTATTTTTAATAATTTTTTTTTTATTTTCATGCAGTTCTTACAGACAGTCCAGACTGACCAGAGGTAAAAAAAAAAAAAACTAGAGAAACCATAAAAAAAGATTATAGTATAAGAATTACACCATACACTGTAAGTCATCTGAAACCATATGATATCTTTTAGTGAAATTAAATACATTTTACCCATAATTTGTACAACTACTGCAGATCTTAAACCAAATATAGTCTGTATGTCACATTAGAAAAATATGTGACATAATTGTCTGTGACGATTGTCTTGAAAGGTTCTGAAGTCAAAAATGGCTTAAATTTTTGTTGTTCCTCACACAAAACTGTAGTATTGCTTCAGAAAACTTGTAATACATGACATATTTTATATATATATATATATATATATATATATATATATATGTATAAAACACACTGCTGTTCAAAAGTTTGGGATCAGTAAGATTTCTAACGGTTTTTTTTAAGTTTCTTTATGCTCATCAAAGTTGCATGTACTTGATCAAAATTACAGAACAAAACAGTAATATTGTGAAATATTACTACAGTTTAAAATAATGATTTTCTATTTTAATTTTTTTATTTTAAAAATATATCTTAATATTTTGTTGGAATCTGTGATAATTTTTTCAGGATTCTTTAATAAATAAAAAGTTAAAAAGCATTTATTTAAAATATAAATCTTTTGTATCAATATAAACTACTATTTAAATATATGTGGTCAGTAAATTTTATTCTTTCTTTTTAAATAAATTAATACTTTTCTTCACCAAGGATGTGTCAAATTGTTAAAAAATGATAGCTAAGACTTATATTGTTAGACAAGATTTCTCTTTTGAATAAATGCTGTTTTTTTTTATTTTTATTCTTTGGAGAATCCTAAAAAAAAGAATTGGTCAACAAAGTATCGAAAGTTGTGTAAATATCATCAGTTGTCTGAATAATTTTTGGTTGATTGTAATCCATTACATACCTTTCTATCTTAGTTATTTTGTTCTGACACAGTTTAACTTTGAGTTCTCGTCATATTTTATTACCATTTTCTAAACTATAGTGAATAACCTGTGATAATGTGAGAAATGATGAAGGTGTCTGAATAAATTAAGGTTTATTATTACCTAATCAGTCAGTCAGATTGATGGATTCTCGCAGATTCTTGCTGTACACTTTTCTTTTCTCCAGTTTTCTTGCTGCAGGTAATGACCCGTCCATGACCAATTACCCTGACGTAAACAACCAATGCTTTTGTTCAGCACACACACGTTCGGCAGGAACACTGAGGAGACGCCTGCAGGGAAAAAGGAGGTGCAGTTCCATGAAATACTGAAACACACCTTGCCAAAAGTGAAGTTCCTCTCCAGTGAGGAGGTGCGCGGCGCTACAGATTGCCTGCTTCCACGGGCGTAAATATTCTGATTGATTTCAAACATGTTGAAACCGACTCTGAGAGACGCCTGTTAAGCATTTTGTCTGGAAACGAAGCGTTTTATTAACAGGGCTGCTTTTATTTTCGAGTGTCGGATTGTTGACATCCTGAGGGTTGTTTTTTGGTTTTATTGTCAACATTCTGACTATGCATGCCAATTTATTTTTAGCTGCGTGTATGTGTTTCTTTGTCTCAGTATTAAGGTATGAGAGAGCTATGTGTGAGATTCCTGCATTTGCTGGAGAAAAAAAAAAAATAAGCAGCTCGGTCGGATGTGCATAAAGTGATTCTTTTGAATTTAACCCAGAGGAATCTTTCCTCAGAGATTATATGTTCAAACACATCTTTATCATGTTATCCTTCTCATGAAGGGCTAAAACTGGAATGGCACATGGACTTTTTGCTTATCTAAATTTTACTAGGATGTTTTTAGTAAATAATTTCCCTAGAATATTTTTACATGAGCTTTATTTGATATCTCCTTCCTTCTGTGCCTTTCTAACACACCTCAGAGATTAACACTCGTCTCAAAGCTCTATGTGTGTTTGTGTGTGTGTTTGTTGGGCTACTTACATTTACACTGGCAGTTCTGTCTCAGCTGAAGCTGTCACATGATGCCAAAGCTGGATGTGGCATCTCCATTTAACTGGCTGTTTTATCAATCAGCAATGATAATAAAGGCATTTTCTATGGTGTTGCACACATTTGAGTCTCAACTGCATCATCCAGGTCTAAGAGCCTGCTGTAAAAATAAAGAAAAGAAAGAGTGTTAAAAGAGTGTCCAATAACGATTCACTAAATGGCCCAAAATTGCTCAGTTTTGACTTTGAACTATGCATTTTAATCAACTAATTAACTAAATTTCACCATGGCTGTGTTCATACATCAAATGTGAAATTAATTTGTAATTATGAGCGAATTGCAGGGGAATTCGTGCTGCTCCAGACATCACCTAATGCTGCTAATAGAGTTTCAGAGTATGTTTATCTAGCCGTTGGAGTATCGGTGACATTTAAATATGTTATGCCTGGAACAGGAATCGTTAATATGTTATTGTTAAGTCAGATTGAACGTGTACAGGATGTGTTGGATATTTATAAATGAGCACTTAATTAATTAAAGAATGCATTAGTGCTTAATGCGAGTTGTTAACTTTCCCTGCACCCTCATTAATATGAGCCCTATGGGGATTGCAGAGCTACATTTCAGCATCCTGCAAAGCTGCGCTCGCTCGCTTTCTCTCATACTCCTCCCTTTTCCACCTTTTTTTGTCCTCACCTCTCATTTTCTGAGACTGACGGCTGACAAAGTAATTAATCACCTGCATATAGGAAGTCTTTTTCGATGTTGAGCGAATGTCTGGTCAGATCTGAAAAGATATAAGGGTGTTTCTTTAGCTTAGATTCTTCAACAGTTTTTTCCCCTTTTTATATAAATGTTACATTAAAACAATGTTGTCTCTATTGTAACCAATTACTGTAACTACAAAATAACACACAAGGACGTGGACACCACAACTGAGGTACAGTCATAATTAGTGTAAAAATCATAAACATCTTTTTTACACAATAGATATCTAAATTGATTATTTTTATGTAACTCTTTGTTTGAATCATCAAGTTTTTAACATTGGTTAATTCATATTTTTATAATGGATTTTTATAAGAGAGTGAAAGTCAGGGACAAGAGTAAAACAATAAAACTGACAAATAAAAATCTATACATTTCAGTAATAAATTATGAATTTATGATAAAACATTTTTACAAGGTTAGAAACTTTTTAGTTAACCTTGACTTATTTTAGCTACATTTCAAATGTCTTTCATAGCATAAAAAAAACTTGAAATAAAAAACACGAAAAAATATAGAATTTATGATTAACTGAATTGATTTGAATACAAACTGCTGACTCTCAGGTGTGGTGAAAGCAAACAATAATTTAGTCATTATTTTTATTATTTATTTGCTTGATTACCAAGGAGACAAGTGTCAGACTAATTAATATGAAATATGAGACATAATACATGAAGAATTTAACGTAAATCTCACTTTTCATCAGGGTTGAATAGAAAAACCTGCCTGAAGATTCTTCAAAATACTTCATTTGTGCTCTACAAATAAAAAATAAAAAAACCAGATTTGGAATGACATGAGTAAATTATGAATTCATAAATGGTGAATTTTTGATAAAACATTTACAGGGCATGGACACTTTTTAGTATGCCTTCATTTATTTTAGATACATTTCAAATAGTCTTTCATAGTATTTAAAAAAAAAAACACTTAGGGTGAAAAACTTGAAAAATTTAGGGGGGAAATTCAGAGTGGTGAGATATAAAGACACAATTGTGAGAAATAGTACAGTCGTGGCCAAATGTTTTGAGAATAACATAAATATTGGAAATTGGAAAAGTTGCTGCTTAAGTTTTAGTCCTTCTTTGCCATGAAAATTAACTTAATCCCGAAAAAAACTTTCCACTGCATTGTTAAGAAGGCTTCAGGGCGTCCAAGAAAGTCCAGCAGGCGCCAGGATCATCTCCTAAAGAGGATTCAGCTGCGGGATCGGAGTGCCACCAGTGCAGAGCTTGCTCAGGAATGGCAGCAGGCAGGTGTGAGCGCATCTGCACACACAGTGAGGCCAAGACTTTTGAAAGATGGCCTGGTGTCAAGAAGGGCAGCAAAGAAGCCACTTCTCTCCAAAAAAACATCAGGGACAAATTGATCTTCAGCAAAAAGTATGGCGAATGGACTGCTGAGGACTGGGGCAAAGTCATATTCTCCGATGAAGCCTCTTTCCGATTGTTTGGGGCATCTGGAAAAAGGCTTGTCCGGAGAAGAAAAGGTGAGCGCTACCATCAGTCCTGTGTCATGCCGACAGTAAAGCATCCTGAGACCATTCATGTGTGGGGTTGCTTCTCATCCAAGGGAGTGGGCTCACTCACAACTTTGCCCAAAAACACAGCCATGAATAAAGAATGGTACCAAAACACCCTCCAACAGCAACTTCTTCCAACAATCCAACAACAGTTTGGTGAAGAACAATGCATTTTCCAGCACGATGGAGCACCGTGCCATAAGGCAAAAGTGATAACTAAGTGGCTGATGATACTGATGATGTTGTGCAATGCAAACCTGCAAGATCGAGCAGTCTTAGCTATGTGGTCTTTAAAAGTCAATTGGTCGTCAAAGATTACACACAGATTTCTGGCTGAAGTCGATGGAGTAATTGTTGATGAACCTAACTGGATGGAGAAGTCATGTTGTAAAGATGCAGTGGCAGGAAAGATAAGGACTTCCGTCTTTGCTAGATTGAGCTGTAGATAGTGTTCCTTCATCCATGCAGAGATATCCGCCAGGCAACCTGAGATCCGTGCAGCTACTGATGGATCGTCTGGTTTGAATGAAAGATAGAGTTGTGTGTCATCAGCATAGCAATGGTAGGAGAAGCCATGTGCCTGTATGATGGGGCCCAGAGATGTAGTGTATATGGAGAAGAGGAGAGGTCCAAGGACTGATCCCTGAGGAACCCCAGTGACCAGTTGATGAGTTTTGGATACCTCCCCTCCCCAGGCCATTCTGAAAGACCTACCAGAGAGGTAGGATTTGAACCAGCGAAGTCCCTGTGATGCCCAGCGATGAGAGGGTAGACAGGAGGATCTGGTGATTCACAGTGTCAAAAGCTGCAGATAGGTCGAGCAAAATGAGTACTGATGATTTGGAATCAGCTTTTGCCGTCCGCAAGGCTTCAGTGACAGACAGTAGTGCAGTCTCAGTTGAATGGCCACTTCTGAACCCTGATTGGTTAGAATCCAGTAGATTGTTCTGTGAGAGGAATAAGGATAGCTGGTTGAAAACAGCCCGTTCCAGTGTTTTTGCTATGAATGGAAGGAGAGAGACAGGTCTGTAGTTGTCAATGAGTGAAGAGTTAAGTGTAGGTTTTTTTTAGCAGTGGGGTTACCCGGGCCTGGTTAAATGTACTGGGGAAAGTGCCTGTGAGAAGAGATGTGTTGATAATGTGTGTGAGCGCCGGTAGGATTGTAGGAGAGATTGCTTGGAGGAGGTGTGAGGGGATAGGATCTAAAGGACATGTCGTTGGATGGCTGAAGAGGAAAAGTTTGGTTACTTCTGCCTCCGAGTAAGGACAGAAGGAGAAGAGGGGAGTTCCAGCCGTTAGTGTGGTCAATTTTAGTTCCTGTATGTGTGGAGCTGAGAACTTATTACTGATAGATGTAGTTTTGTCTGTAAAAAATGTGGCGAAGTCATCAGCTGTTATAGAAGTTGTGGGAGGTGGTGGAGGGGGACAAAGCAGTGTATTAAATGTTTTGAAAAGGTTGCGTGCGTCCGGAGAATTGTTGATCTTGTTGTGGAAGTATGAAGATTTGGCTGTATGTACTTGGGTAGAGAAACATATATATCTAGACAAGAGGTAAGAGTGGAGCATAAGGTGTCAGTTGCTGCATTAGTGTCCAGGGATGAGAAGTGGGTTGGAGAGGGAAGGGAGGAGGATACTAAGGAAGAAAGGTGGGAGGGTGAGAGAGAACATAGGTTTCGTCTAAAAGTAACATGCAGAGGGGTTGGGGGTGCACAAGTAGCAAGATGTAGGTCAAATGTAATGAAGAAGTGGTCAGAGATGTGTAGGGGTTTAACCGCAATGTTGTCTGAAATACAATTTCGCATGTAAATGAGATCCAGTTGGTTGCCAGACTTATGAGTGTATGTAGTGATAATGCGTTGTAGATCAAATGAAGCTAGAAGTGAATGGAAGTCAGCAGCATAGGGTTTGTCAAGGTGAATGTTGAAGTCCCCAAAGACTAGAAGTGGGCTGCCATCCTCTGGAAAAGAGGACAGCAGCCCATCCAGCACTTCTAAGAAGAAGCCAAGTTGACTAGGAGGGCGGTAAATTACCACAACGTGGAGTTTGATAGGAGATGTTACAGTGATTGTATGAGATTCGAATTAACTATAATTGCATAGAGGAGAACGGGTTGAGTATTTCCAGTTGTTAGAAATGAGCAGTCCCGTACCCCCACCCCTTCCAGTCTGACAAGGGGTGTGAGAGAAGGAAAAGTTATTAGAAAGAGCAGCTGGGGTTGCAGAGTCTTCTGGACGAATCCAGGTCTCAGTCAAACCTAGAATGCTCAGGCCAGATTGTAAAGAAAATGCCGAAATGAAGTCAGCTTTGTTGACAGCTGACTGACAGTTCCAGAGGCCAACCGTGAAAGAGAAAGGTTCAGTGGAAGAGGTGACTATAGGACGCAGGTTAGAAAGATTCTGCTGACGTGTGCGTGTGATGTTAGTGTGGTGTGTAGAGAGCACCGGAATGAATGGGAAGCACATGATAGAGGAGGACAGAAAGAAGAGTGAAATAAAGGAAAGGAATACTTAAGTGAGTTGTCAGTTTCGTTGCTCGGTTAAAGTCGCGCAGGAAAAGTTGCAGTTCTTTACTCTCGTCGGTCTTCACGCAAGGAGGCTGAACGCTTCCGCTGACAGCTTCCGCTTCAGTGTCAGCTGGTATGACGCAGTTAAATACACAACCAAACAATGCTTTACTGATAACAGCTAGGGAAGCCTCCTAGGCTCAGTCAGCCGCAAATGTATCCCCCGCACGCAAAGCGGCTCAATCGAAACTCAAAAAGCAACAGCTTCGCACTTTTAATAGCTCAAGAAGGAAACGATATGAAATAAAAAAAAGCTTCCCTTGGCCGTCCACTCAGTTCTTAATTTTAATGATTGCAATAAAAACTACAATTTAAAGCAAAAACACTAGCAAGGCAAATAACAGAAGAAAGACTCCTTTTCTAACAGCAACTCGGTGTAAATAAAACAAATACACTCACCGGCCACTTTATTAGGTACACCTGTCCAACTGCTTGTCAACTCAAATTTCTAATCAGCCAATCACATGGCAGCAACTCAATGTATTTAGGCATGTAGACATGGTCAAGAAGATCTGCTGCAGTTCAAACCGAGCATCAGAATGGGGAAGAAGGTGATTTAAGTGACTTTGAACGTGGCATGGTTGCTGGTGCCAGACGGGTTGGTCTGAGTATTTCAGAAACTGCTGATCTACTGGGATTTTCACGCACAACCATCTCTAGGGTTTACAGAGAATGGTCCGTAAAAGAGAAAATATCCAGTGAACGGCAGTTCTGTGGGCGCAAATGCCTTGTTGATGCCAGAGGTCAGAGGAGAATGGCCAGACTGGTTTGAGCTGATAGAAAGGCAACAGTAACTCAAATAACCACTCGTTACAATCAAGGTATGCAGAAGAGCATCTCTGAACGCACAACACGTCGAACCTTGAGGTGGATGGGCTACAGCAGCAGAAGACCACACCGGGTTCCACTCCTGTCAGCTAAGAACAGGAAACTGAGGCTACAATGCGCAAAGGCTCACCAAAATTTAACAATAGAAGATTGGAAAAACGTTGCCTGGTCTGATGAGTCTCGATTTCTGCGTCAACAACATGAAAGCATGGATCCATCCTGCCTTGTATCAACGGATCAGGCTGGTGGTGGTGGTGTAATGGTGTGGGGGATATTTTCTTGGCACACTTTGGGCCCATTAGTACCAATTGAGCATCGTGTCAACGCCACAGCCTACCTGAGTATTGTTGCTGACCATGTCCATCCCTTTATCACCACAGTGTACCCATCTTCTGATGGCTACTTCCAGTAGGATAACGCGCCATGTCATAAAGCGCGAATCATCTCAGACTGGTTTCTTGAACATGACAATGAGTTCACTGTACTCAAATGGCCTCCACAGTCACCAGATCTCAATCCAATAGAGCACCTTTGGGATGTGGTGGAACTGGAGATTCGCATCATGGATGTGCAGCTGACAAATCTGCAGCAACTGCGTGATGCTATCATGTCAATATGGACCAAAATCTCCGAGGAATATTTCCAGTACCTTGTTGAATCTATGCCACAAAGGATTAAGGCAGTTCTGAAGGCAAAGGGGGGTCCAACCCGGTACTAGTAAGGTGTACCTAATAAAGTGTCCGGTTAAGTACCTAAATAGAAACAACAGAGTGCTTTTAGTAGCAGCTCAATATTAATACTAACGAATAAGTAAGTACATAGAAACGACAGAGTGCTTTTAGCAGCAGCTTAATATTAATACTAACCAATAAGTGAATAAATAGAAACGACAGAGTGCTTTTAGTAGCAGCTCAATATTAATACTAACGAATAAGTAAATAAATAGAAACGACAGAGTGCTTTTAGCAGCAGCTTAATATTAATACTAACCAATAAGTAAATAAATAGAAACGACAGAGTGCTTTTAGCAGCAGCTCAATCTTAATACTAACGAATAAGTAAATAAACAGAAATGACAGAGTGCTTTTAGGGGCAACTCTAAGTAACAATCGCCTATTGAAATAGTATTAAAGTAGACACTTACGCACAGTCGTTCTTTCTCGTCTGAGGATTGAATTCACTTTCCCCTTGTGGTCAATCCTCAAGAGGCGGGTGGACAAACAAAAACCCACTAATTCTGACAAACTCCAAGAAGTGATTATGAAAGAATGGGTTGCTATCAGTCAGGATTTGCCCCAGAAGTTGATTGAGAGCATGCCCAGTCGAATTGCAGAGGTCCTGAAAAAGAAGGGCCAACGCTGCAAATACTGACTCTTTGCATAAATGTCATGTAATTGTCGATAAAGCCTTTGAAACGTATGAAGTGCTTGTAATTATATTTCAGTACATCACAGAAACAACTGAAACAAAAAGATCTAAAAGCAGTTGAGCAGCAAACTTTGTGAAAACTAATATTTGTGTCATTCTCAAAACTTTTGGCCACGACTGTAGTTATTGTGAGAAAGTTTGCAGAAAAGGTTGCGAAATATAAGGTTGCAGTTATGAATTATAAAATCCAATTACAATAAATATTATTAAACAATTATATGATTTTAGCCATGTCCAAGTATCTCTATATTTAACTATAAAGATACACTATGAAAATGCTAATTAATCTTAAACTATAAAAAAGTTCTAATTAATACATGTTAAAACTATGATGATCTAAACAAAGAGTAAAATAAAAATGATCAACTTCAATATTTATGATTTACATACTTCCCAACTATGACTGTATGATTTTGAGATCCATCTTTTCACACTGAGGACAATTGAGAGACTCATATGCAACTATTACAAAAGGTTCAAACACTCACTCAGCCAAGGGGTGAAAACTTTTAGAATTTAAAGGGTAAATTTAACTTATTTTGTCATCTGGGAAACATGCAAGTATCTTCTATAGCCTCTGAAGGGCAGTACTAAATGAAAAAATATGATATTTAGGCAAAATAAAAACATTCTTCATTCTGTTCAAAAGTTTTCACCCCGACACTTAATGCATCGCTTTTCCTTCAGTGAGCATTTAAACTTTCTATAATAATTGCATACAAGTCCCTCAGTTGTCCTATCTTTCCATCTTTAACTATAAAAATACACTATAAAACACTAATTAATCTTAAACTATAAAATATGATCTAAAAGAGTGAAAAAACCTTTAGTATTTATAATTTACATACATTAACACAAACTCAATCAATTTTAATTTAAACTGAATTTAATACAAATTGCTGTCTCTCAGAAGTCATTATATTTATTGTTTATTTGGTTGGTTACCAAGGACAAGTATCAGAGAAGAGAATATGAAATATGAGACATAATAAATGAAGAAAACTTTTTCATCACTGTTGTATTGAAAAACCCGCCTGAAGATTCTTCAAAATACTCAATTTGTGCTCTACGAAAAAAAAAAAAAAGAAGAAAAAAAAAATCACAGGTTTAGAATGACATGAGTACATGATGATAGAGTTTTAATTTTTGGGTGGATTATTCCATAAAATGCATTTGTAGACATCTGCAACTTCCATCATTAATGGAACTGGAAACACATCTGAAGAGTTAAACTCTCCCTGTGAATGACAAAAGCTCACAAATGTCACCATGTTCTCACCCACACTTCATTGACATGAAGAGCAGAGAAATGTGCAGCAACGGCGGTCCCAACACGAGCTCACCGCGCAGAGCAACAGCATGCTGAGCAGCCAAAGGGCAAACAACCCCCCACACCACTCGAGCGCTTCCGCTCAGGCCTGTTCCCTGCGGAAGCCACCGGCTCTGCTACTGGCTCGTAATTACCATCGGCTCTCCAGAACGTTCTATGGCCTCTCCATCTGTCCTCTCAGCAACGGGCAGAGAAGCTCCAGTCACCTCATGTAGCATTTAACAAATGGGAGGCTGCCACCCGACTCAGCTGAGGTTCAGGCACTACAAGGGGGCAATGTTCCCTGCCTGGAGAAAGAGTATGACTGGTGCACCTGGAACCACCTACAACCATCAAGAGTAAGATCAAGATATTAGATGTGTAAAGAAAAAAAAAGTTCAGAAAGTTTTGATGTACACTATACTGGTAAAACTTTAGGGTCAATAAGATTTGTTAATGTCTTTTAAAGAATTTTTTTAAGCTCACTCTTAATTTGAGGACCAATTCTGACTATTAACTTACTATTACAGTTAAGGTCAAAGGTGTACATCCTCCTTTTAGAATCTGCAAAATTATTTTACCAAAATAAGAGGGATTGTACAAAATGCATGTTTTGTTTATTTAGTACTGACCTGATTAAGATATTTCACATAAAAGAGGTTTACATACAGTCCACAAGAGAAAATAATAATTGAATTTATAAAAAATGACCCTGTTCAAAAGTTTACATTCCCTTGATTCTTAATACAGCGTTCTTACCTGAATGATTTTTTTTTGTTTAGTGATAGTTGTTCATGAGTATCTAGTTTGTCCTGAACAGTTAAACTGCTTGCTGATCTTCAGATGCCACAAATTCTTTGGTTTTTCAGTTTTTTTGTGTATTTCAACCCTTTCCATCAGTGACTGTATGATTTTGAGATCCATCTTTTCACACTGAGGACAACTGAGGGACATGCAACTATTACAGAAGGTCCAAACGCTTACTGATTTTCTTCAGAAGAAAAAGCAATTCTAGAGCATCAGTGAGTGTTGAAACCTTCTGTAAGTTGCATATGAGTCCATCAGTTGTCCTCAGTGTGAAAAGATGGATCTCCAAATCATACAGTCATTGTTAGAAAGGGTTCAAATACACACAAATGCTGGAAAACCAACAAAGTCATGGGACCTGAAGGATTTTTCTGAAGAACAGCAATCACTAAACAAAAAAAACACAGCTGTGGGCCATCAAGGGGATGTAAACTTTTGAACAGGGTCATTTTTATAAATTCAACTATTATTTTCTCTTGTGGACTAACGTTATATGTAAAAATCTTGTAAACATCCTCTTATTTTGGTAAAACAATTAACATTAACGTGAAAGCAGACATAGCAGAAAGGTGAATGAAAGGTGGATGTAAACTTTTGACCTCAACTGTAACTATGACTAAACTTCTAATTCGCCACTTAGTTAGTTAGATAGTTAAGTTTAGGTAAGGGGTAGAATTAAGGGATATAATGCAGAATAAGGCATTAATATATAGGGCTGGGTTTTAACAAAATTTTCACTATGTGTTTCGATTCTGATTCACAAGCTTGCAAATCAATACGATCTGATTCAAATTTGATTATTTTAGATATATATCAGGTAGGCCTACAGTGCATCTAAAATTTCCTCAAGGAAGGAAAAATATCTCTCAACTAGTAAAACATACATAAGAGTCAGTTGGTACTACATTACTATTATCTAGGATGGTTAAAATGAACTGATGTGTATACAAACGCTTAAAATACACACAAGTTTTTAAAATTATATTTCTACTTATATAAACATTTAAATGATGTCTGTCATAAAAACCTGATTTAACCAAATTTGATCAAACATAAACATTGAAGAACAGTAAAAATTACTGTATTGTGCACATATTTAGCAAAATGCGACTATTTAGAGTTGACTAACGAGTTTATGGTCACCAAATAGTTATTTCTGAGGTAATTTTAACGTTACATGACATATTGTTTACAAGCTGTTATGTTAAACTCTTTCCGCAGTTGAAAGACCGTTTGTGCGATTACAAGAGACAGGATATGGATTTCGGCAAGTTGTACTCTTTCATTTAACATACCTTCGGAAGTTCGGATGTTTTTTTCAGGTTTGTTTCATGCTGTAACCGGAGGAGACGAACAGTTCACGCTTCCGCTTCTTTTGAATTGATGAGGCGCTTTTTATCTGTCACTCCACATTAAACAGCGCCAAAATGGTATTTATTGTTTAAATATTGTAATAAAATTGACATAATTTGAAATCTGAAACTTTATTTTTTTTTATATATCAAAAGTAAAAAAAAAAAAAAAAAAAAAATCACAAAGCTTATTGCGGTGTATTTGATGGTAAGCACGCTACAATGTTCCTTCCATTCACTTAAACAGGCCAGACTAATCGATTCTATGGATTAGGAATCGATATTGTTTCGTAAAAATAAAAAAAATAATTAAAATCGAGAAATTTAATTTTTTTTTAAGTACTAATAAACTGTCAATATACAAGTGAAATGCATTCTAATACGCAACTAGTTAATTGTGAGAATTGGCCCTTAACTGGTTACACATTTATTCACAGTAAATCAAAAATACAGTAAAACAGTAATACTGTCACAATTTTAGATAACTGCTTTGTATTTAATATGTTTTAAAATGTGATTTATTCCTGTGATGCAAAGCACAATGTTCAGCATCATTACTCCAGTCTTCAATGTCAGAAATCAATCTAATATGCTGATTTACTGCTCTTTATTATCAATGTTGAAAATATTTTGTAAAAAAAAAAAAAAAAAAAAAAAAAAAAAAAAAATTCAGGATTCTTTAATACATTGAAAGCTCAAAAAAAACCAGCACTGAAAAAAATCTTTTGTGAACTTATTGATCAATAAATGCATACTTGCTGAATAAAAGAAGTAATTGTCTTGACTTACTGACCCCATACTAGACCCCTATGTCAGTATTTAAAAAACACAAGAAGTACCATTAAAGTAGTCCATATGACTCATATAATATGTGACCCTGGACCACAAAACCAGTCATAAGGGTCAAGTTTGTTAGGATAGGACAATATTTGGCCTTGAAAATCTGGAATCTGAGGATGCAAAAAAATCTAAATATTGGGAAAATTGCTTTAAAACTGTCCAAATAAAGTCCTTAGCAATGCATATTACTAATCAGAAATTAAGTTTTGATATATTTACAGTAAGAAAATTTACAAAATATCTTCATGGAACATCATTTTTACTAAATATCCTAACGATTTTTTTGCATGAACCAAAAACCGATAATTTTAACCCATACAATGTATTGTTGGCTATTGCTACAAATATATGGTTTAAGTTTTTAAAGCCATTGCACCCTTGGTCAAGAAGTTCAACAGAAATCAATATTTTTACACTTTTTAGTTTGGTGCAGCTAAGTTTGCACAAATTACCATTATATTTTTTTGTCTTTATTTATCTAATCACACTTTATAGGTTTTCATCATTAAACAGCCATTTAAGAGCTTTCATTTCAAGATTTTTAACACTATATAATCACATATACAACCAGTTTTAAATTTGTTGATTATTAAAAATGAACCTTCCCTGGTCTTACTGTCTACAAATCATTGGTACACATTATTCTAAAGTAATAAAGTTTGTTGAAATCTTGCTCTACATCTGAAATGATGTTCCTTTATGGATGACGTCATCAATCCTTCTCAGTTTTATATCCACTTTTTCACTAACCTTAGTCTCACCCTAAATTTGTATTATTGAATATCTTGTTTCACTCAAATACATCACAATAAAGAACTAAAACATTTTATTTGATTCAAAATTATAATTTTTTCTCCTGGTAAGTCTATATTGATTTACTGTACCTCATCCAGCGGGTCACAAAGTGAGCAACCAGCTTGTTATTTTCCCCCGAGGCGAATGCTGAACGCCATCAGAAAGCTTTGGAAAGTTCTGTCAGACCTGTTTTAATGCAGGAAAAGTTGTTGCAGGCCAGAACAGAAGCCTCTGATCTGTGAGCCGAGACGAGGGACAGTTCTCCATATCTGACGGGCTAACAGACAGAGAAAAGCGAGGGAGTGAGAGAGAGAGGGCAGGCCGGCCTTGCGTGAAGTTGCCTGTGATTATGTGCTCATCTGACCCTGATGTAGACCGCATTCCAGACGCTTGATCTTCTGCACATCAAAATCGCCTTGAAGACAATGAAAGAAAGTGTTTGTCTAAAACTTGTCTGGAAGTTTGCAGAGTGAGACTCTAACTTCTCATTTGTGTCCGTCTCAAACACTATTTACTGTACAGTCGTGGCCAAAAGTTTTGAGAATGACACAAATATTCGTTTTCACAAAGTTTGCTGCTAAACTGCTTTTAGATCTTTGTTTCAGTTGTTTCTGTAATGTACTGAAATATAATTACAAGCACTTCATACATTTCAAAGGCATTTATCGACAATTACATGACATTTATGCAAAGAGTCAGTATTTGCAGTGTTGGCCCTTCTTGTTCAGGACCTCTGCAATTCGACTGGGCATGCTCTCAATCAACTTCTGGGCCAAATCCTGACTGATAGCAACCCATTCTTTCATAATCACTTCTTGGAGTTTGTCAGAATTAGTGGGTTTTTGTTTGTCCACCGCCTCTTGAGGATTGACCACAAGTTCTCAATGGGATTAAGATCTGGGGAGTTTCCAGGCCATGGACCCAAAATATCAGCGTTTTGGTCCCTGAGCCACTTAGTTATCACTTTTGCCTTATGGCACGGTGCTCCATCGTGCTGGAAAATGCATTGTTCTTCACCAAACTGTTGTTGGATTGTTGGAAGAAGTTGCTGTTGGAGGGTGTTTTGGTACCATTCTTTATTCATCGCTGTGTTTTTGAGCCCACTCCCTTGGATGAGAAGCAACCCCACACATGAATGGTCTCAGGATGCTTTACTGTTGGCATGACACAGGACTGATGGTAGCGCTCACCTTTTCTTCTCCGGACAAGCCTTTTTCCAGATGCCCCAAACAATCGGAAAGAGGCTTCATCTGAGAATATGACTTTGCCCCAGTCCTCAGCAGTCCATTTGCCATACTTTCTGCAGAAGATCAATCTGTCCCTGATGTTTTTTTTGGAGAGAAGTGGCTTCTTTGCTGCCCTTCTTGACACCAGGCCATCTTCCAAAAGTCTTGGCCTCACTGTGTGTGCAGATGCGCTCACACCTGCCTGCTGCCATTCCTGAGCAAGCTCTGCACTGGTGGCACTCCGATCCCGCAGCTGAATCCTCTTTAGGAGACGATCCTGGCGCTTGCTGGACTTTCTTGGACGCCCTGAAGCCTTCTTAACAAGAATTGAACCTCTTTCCTTGAAGTTCTTGATGATCCTATGAATTGTTGATTTAGGTGCAATCTTAGTAGCCACAATATCCTTGCCTGTGAAGCCATTTTTATGCAACGCAATGATGGCTGCACGCGTTTCTTTGCAGGTCACCATGGTTAACAATGGAAGAACAATGATTTCAAGCATCACCCTCCTTTTAACATGTCAAGTCTGCCATTCTAACCCAATCAGCCTGACATAATGATCTCCAGCCTTGTGCTCGTCAACATTCTCACCTGAGTTAACAAGACGATTACTGAAATGATCTCAGCAGGTTCTTTAATGACAGCAATGAAATGCAGTGGAATGCAGTTTTTCAGGATTAAGTTAATTTTCATGGCAAAGAAGGACTATGCAATTCATCTGATCACTCTTCATAACATTCTGGAGTACATGCAAATTGCTATTATAAAAACTTAAGCAGCAACTTTTCCAATTTCCAATATTTATGTAATTCTCAAAACTTTTGGCCACGACTGTACATTCGACTCCTGTTTTTGATAATCATTTCAGAAGTTGCTTTTCTTCATCCATTAGGAAAATGAAAACTTAATTCATGCTACGAGAATACTTCCTGTAAGCGTTTTGCTTGCAAATGATACAAAACTCACTTAACTTGTTAATGTCTTTGCAGTTTCTCCAGCAGTGTGTCATTAAACCTGCTTGAAAACGAGCTCATTTCATTAGGATGATGCAAACTGATTTATACACAACGCCCTGAGCTGATCGCAGTCCAACTTGGCATACAGCAAAATTGTGTAGTTCAGACCCACAGTAAAGATAAAAATCACAAATGAGATATCTTACTGTATATCTCAACTATGGAAGCCCGTTTCCACAACTGAATAAAAAATATAAAAAAATTTTAATAAAATTGTATTACGCAATTGGCAAATGAAGTCAGAATAGCATGATATAAAATCACAACTGTGAGTTATAAAGTCAGAATTGTAAAGGAAACATGCAATTCTGAGAAATAAAGTCAGATTTGCGATATATATATATATATATATATATATATATAAACTCACAATTTTGACTTTTATATCTTGCAATTCTGACTTTATAATGCACAAGTTATGGAGTCAGAATTGTAAGATATAAACTCGCAATTCTCAGAATATATCAGTCCTTAATAACTTGCAATTGCTAGTTTATATCATGCAATTCTGACTTTATAACTCACAATTGCGAGTTTATAGCTCACAATTCTGAGAATAAATTTTGTCTTGCAATTCTGACTTAATTTCTCACAATTGTGAGTTTATATCATGCAATTCTGACTTCATTTGTCAGAATTGTGAGTTTATGCCTCACAATTCTGACTTTATAACCCGTAATTGCGAGTTCATACCTCACAATTCTGAGAATAAAGTCAGACTTGCAAGTTTTTCTTGCAATTCTGACTTAATTTCTCACAATTGCAAGTTAATTCTGACTTTATAGCTTGCAATTTGAAGTTTATATAATGCAATTCTGACTTTATAACTCGCAATTGGAAATTATTACATAATTCTGACTATAACTCGCAATTGCGAGTTTGTATCTCACAATTCTAAGAAAAGTCATAATTGCAAGGTTTTTTTTCACAATTCTGACTTTATTTTTTTGCAAATATGAGTTTATATCACACAATCCTGACTTTATACCTCGCAATGGCAAGTTAATTCTGACTTTATAACTTGCAATTTGAAGTTTATATAATGCAATTCTGACTTTATAACTCGCAATTGGAAATTATTACATAATTCTGACTATAAATTGGAATTGCGAGTTTGTATCTCACAATTCTGAGAAAAGTCATAATTGCATTTTTTCACAATTCTGACTTTATTTGCAATTGTGAGTTTATATCACGCAATTCTGAGAAAAAAGTCAGAATTGCGAGTTTTTATCTTGTAATTTTGACTATATTTCTCACAATTGTGGGTTTATATCACGCAATTCTGACTTTATTACTCGCAATTGCAAGTTTATATCTCACAATTGTGAGAAAAAAGTCAGAATTGAGTTTTTCTTGCAATTCTGACTACTTCTCGCAGTTGTGAGTTTATATCACACATTTGTGAAAAAAAGGCAGAATTGTGAGTTTATATCATGCAATTCTGAGAAAAACATCAAAATTGTGAGATAAAAAGACGCAATAACCTTTGTTTATTTTTTATTCAGTGATGGAAACGGGCTTCCATACTCAGCGGTTTCTCGTAGACAGCAATGACATTAAATAAACTGAGAAAAGAGCCCTGTAATCTCAATGTCTCTAGAGATTGTCTGTTTTTAAGATGGCACCAATTCTGCAATCAAAATTCATTCATTTCAACCTAAACTCAAGGATGAGGACACAATTATCTGAGCTGTGCTATCCGCATGCATTTTACAGCCAATATTATACATAATACAATTATGTGAAAGCAATAAACCTGCCAAACTGACACGTTAATCTTAAAATAGTCAAACATTTGCCAAATAATTGCCATATGCGTCAACTGTAGATACTAAATACATATAATTATAATATATGTATTTATTAGGGCCGGGACTTTAACGCGTTAATTTAGATTAATTAATTACACAAAAATAACGCGTTAAAATTTTTTAACGCATTTTAATCGCAATACGTTTTGCACCGCGGAACGTTTCTCACTAGATGAGATTCGGCGGACCGATTATACTGGAGCACAAACTAGCGTTCAGACAAGCCAAAGACGTCCGTCCTAAATAGTATTGTATGTCCCAAATCGTAGTATGTTTAAAAAGTATTCCAAAGATTCCCGGATGGTCTACTACTTAACGATCAATGCACACTCTTAACTGCTTATATTGCCTGCAACACACTGCGCCGTGAACGAGGATTCGATTAGAACTACAAACACGCATAAAAAGTGTTAAAAAACTACAAACATGGAGGATATACGCGACCAACGGACAGGTAGAGAAAGGGGTTTGAGTGATAAATAATTAGTGTGTAACCTGATAAAAACTATTTTTTAAATGTTATCCGCGTTATATTCCATGTGCAGCAACATTTATAATGATAGGTTTGGTCATTAAAGTTTAAATGCATAATTAAGCAAACACAAGAGCAGAGTTCTCGGAATGAAAGACTCGTTAGAGAACGTGCCTCTTGCTACAATTTTAATGGCAATATTGTACTGGTCTGTTGGACTTGGTTGAACAAAAATAAACAATATTTTTGTTGCTTAAGCTTATGTATTCAGTCATTATTCAATGGTATACTAAAAATCCATGTAAAAATCTTAATTCTCACTGTTCTCAGGTCAAATATTTACATGCGATTAAAATGCGATTAATTTCGATTAATTAATTACAAAGCCTCTAATTAATTAGATTAAAATTTTTAATCGAGTCCCGGCCCTAGTATTTATATTATATTATAATGTCTTTCTTGCACATGTGCAATAAGAATAACATATGTTAATATTTTATATTTATATACACACATACTTTTAAAAAATATATGTAAATTGTAAATTCTTTTTAAAATCCTTTATCCCGTTTATATAGTAATTAATAGTAATTAAAGACACTACTGTTCACAAGTTTCTAGTCAGTATGATTAAAAAAAAAAAAAAATTATTCAGCAAAGACGAATTAAATTGATCCAAACTGAAAGCAAAAACATTTAAAATGTCATTTTAAAATGTTATTTTAAATGTAGATGTCTTTTGAACCATATATTCAAAGAATCCTGTAAAAATGTATCACGGTTTCTGCTAAAATATTAAGCAGCACTGTTTTCAACACAGATAATAATGAGAAATGTTTCTTGAGCAGCAAATCATATTAGAATGATTTCTGAAGTAATGATAATGACTTAAAATATAGAAAACAATTATTTTACACAGTAGTAATATTACATTTTTACTGTATTTTTAAATAAATGAATGCATCTTTGAGTGTAAGTCTAAATTTTTAAACAGTAGTGTGTAGTGTGTGGGTCTGATTGCCACTGTTGACCAATGCAGACATGCAGAGCATTTGCAAAACCTGTCTGGAAACAGTCATTATTTTTGCAACTAATACTAGTGGCGCAGAACACAAGTCTCCTCTATAAGAGCAACCTCTGTAGGTGCAGCGAGCTCTCCGACGAGCCTGACTGGAGACAAAGCAGAGAAATAAGAGCGGCTCTGCATAAGCGGGCCCCGCGGGAAGAAGCCTTCAGCTTGTTAGAGTGAGCGACTCAACACGGCTCCTCTCTGCTCCTGCTGACATTTCCAGTGGCACTGTCTGCAGAGACAAACTCAGATGGGACCCGAGCGAGTCGGAGTCACTTCCACAGCGGCGACGCATGCACCACCGCAAGCTCTCGGTGTGAAATGAGCTCCCCGAGGAGACGTGAGAAGACAACTGTCAGCCGGGTGGGAGGAAGGGAGAGACTTTATCTAACTCACTAATGAACGATTGTCTAATTTCCATCAAACGCAGTCACAAAGCCTTGGCCCTATCTCTCTCCAAACACTGTCATGATAAAGGAATGTTAAGAGAAAGAGGGAGAGACGGAGGAGCAGAACGAGGGATGAGAACTGTCAAGAGGTCAGAGCGGGAACTCATAAAAAAAAAGAAAAGCGTGGAAGTTCTCTCCCTCTTTATCTGTCGCTTCCTGAGCTTTTCCTGGCGAGGAATAATCTGCAAGTACAGACGATTGCGCGCCGCCGCTGAAGATAAAACGCGGATGACAAAATATCAACTTTCTGCTACAAAATACTCCAAAGCTGTTTGATTAGAATATCAGCACAGACAGTAATTAATTTCAACTTTAATTACTTGCTGTACATGCCGATTAGATCGCAGGTCTTAGATGAGTTATTAAAACAGCAGGGAAATGTGCTTTGTGCGAATATGTGCGCATTCAAAAAAAGAGCGTGTTAATGTTCTTACCTCTCTTAACCTGTGTGCTCAATGGTGAAATTACATCATGCACAGAGACTACAGGAAAGACATTATCAGATCTAAAACACTTTGGTGTGTGAATGAGAGTTCTTTATAGTTATTTGATTTAACTCAGTGACTCTACTATTTTAATTATCTTCAAAAAAAGTCTATATAGATTTATTGATCAATTGATTATTGAGATTAACTGATTAATGCACAATCGATTCTGCATTTATCCTCAGTGTCCACTGGAAGTGCTGTTATGATATAACATATTATAATATAATGTTAGGTTTACTATAGTTAATAATAGATAGATAGATCATCCAAGATGTTCATGTCTTTCTTTCTTCAGTCGTAAAGAAATTGTTTTTTGAGGAAAAACATATATCCATAAAGTGGACTTCTATGGTGCCCCCGAGTTTGAACTTCCAAAATGTATTTTAAATGCAGCTTCAAAGGGCTCTAAATGATCCCAGCCGAGGATGAAAGGTCTTATTTAGCGAAACAATTCATTATTTTCTATAAAAATTTACAATTTATATACTTTTTAACTCAAAAGCTTGTCTTGCCTGGCTCTGACAGTTAGGGTAGGTCAAAAAACTCCCATTTAAATTTCTTCTCCAACGTCAAAATCATCCTACATCACTCTTTTACCTTTTTTTTGTAAAGGGTGTTTGATCTTGATGCAGAGCTAGACAAGACAAGCATTTGAAGTAAAAAAAAAAAAAAAAATTATATCAGTCATTCTTGAGACATGGGACAAAACATGTCCACCAATTATAACTACTATTAGTTTAAAAAATAAAACATATTTTCAATTGTAAATGCTATGGGGATTAATAATAGAATGTATTTAACACAATTATCCCCTTCAATTTCATTTGCTCCTTATTATGTGAAATCTATGACACTTATTGTCTTCTCACTACATCTAAAACTGTGTGTCCACAGAGAAGGGTTTATTCATTCATATGCTATAAAATGGATTTAAAAAAAAATTAATGATGAAAAAGACCTTGTTTTATCAAAGGCAACACTTAATAATATCTCATATTAAATCAAGGTTGTTTTTCAGTCAGACATGTGTGTTTAATAAGGTTTCGAAGGTGTGTCCTCACTTTTTGTCAACACCGTCAGACATTACTTAAAATGTAATAAAATCAGGGAATATCAGGGGCTATCACTCTAAAAGGACCCCCTTGCCACAGTCCTCTTCTGCAGAGTACATCAATGTCACACAGGCTCTGCTAAGTTTTATAGTTTTAGAATATTTTAATTCTAATGTTAATATTTTGTGTGTCACAACTATGATATGTCAACACCAAACATCCAATTTGTGAGAAAATTATTTGAAATCTTTAAACCATTTTATTCTCCTGAAGCAGGTTCCATTAGCCCCTAGCATCAACAGAAAAAAAACAAAATGTCTACTACATGAACTCCATTTGTTTTGTGAAAGAAATGGCAAATTTGTCAACACCGTCAGATGTCACCACCGTAAGATTTTGTGTTCCAATAGTATATCAAAATAATTAAATGTGACTCTTGAATAGAAGCTTTATAAACAATAACATACTCACTGTTTGTTGTGGTTGTTTTAATACAGTAATTAATTGATTCAATGTATTTGACAGTTAAAATGACTACAAATTCAGGTTTTGGTCAACACCGTCAGATGTGTCAACTCCGTCAGTTCTGTCACCTCCGTCAGATGAATATTTTGATGATATTTCATTATGATATTTTATATTTGTTGTGGACTTGTTGGTCACATGTGAAAGTGTAATCTGTCTACTAACATGAGAATGTGTTTTGAAATGTTAAAAACATCTAGAAAGCTGTTAAAGATAAAATTGAAATTATATTACACATTCCAAGTTAAAAAACACATTTTTTTTAAAAAAAGAGAAAAGTTGTGAGGTTGTATCAAAGCATAGCTCAGTAGCTTAGAACATATAAGATACATAAATGTAGTTTCCTTTGTCTGAGTACAAAGTTTTAATTTTTTCAATTTTGCACCCTGTATATATATATATATATATATATATATATATATATATATATATATACACACACACACACTGTCAATTTTAATTTTGCTAGATAAGGCACTTATTCCTCAGCTGGGATCAATTAGAGCCATTTGAAGCTGCATTTAAACTGCTAGGGGTGTAACGATTCATTCATTTTCTCGATGCATCGATTACAAATCCTGCCGATGCATATGCATCGATCTTGAAACATGGATTTTTGAATCGTGAATCGTTTGTTTCAGTCAATAATCGATTTAATATTTTAAAATCGAATGAATCGCGATTATATAACGAATATAAGATGGATAATTAAAAAAAATAAAAATAAATCTTAAATTAGTTGCGTCTGCGACGTAAAGTGCGCCCTCACTGCAGTGGCGCAGTGGATTACGTCACTAATCTTCAATTCGCGCCTGTTTGTTGTCATCTGAATAAACGCAGCAGTGCACAATGGAGGGCAACGAAGAAGGAGAAATTTGCAAGGCACCAGCCAACATGAGATCAAAGGTTTGGGATTACTTCGGTTTTCACAAAGTAAATGGAAAGATTGACAAGTCCGTTGCAGTTTGCAGACATTGTAAATCTGAGTTAAAATACTTTGGAAATACAACGAATCTCCGCAGACGTCATGCCATTAATATAGACATACCTGCACCTTAAAAGCAGCTAGTATTTCAGGGTCAGACGTGAGAAGTGTACAAATACAGTGTCTTTGCTGTATTTACACACTTTCTTTGCTGTATTTATACACTTTCTTTGCTGTATGTACACACTTTGCTGTATTTCCTAAATGTTTAGGAAATGTGTGCAATGTTTACAATAAAAGCACTCATTGTGCATTGAATATGTAGAAGTAGTATTATTTTTCTGGGTTTACTTGCCTTAATGTATTTTGAGTCCTAAGAAGTTAAGCTATTGAACTGAAGTCCTGAATCAAGTTATTAAATCTATTGAATGGTCATGAATTTCCCAAAAAATGATTTTATTTGCTCAGATACAGATGTATACTAAAATTTACAGAATAGAATCGTTAATAATCGAATCGAATCAAATTTCATTGTTAATCGAATCGAATTGAATCGTTCTGATTTGCAAAAATCGTTTTTGAATCGAATCAAAAACCTCTGAATCGTGAATCGAATCGATTCGCTGTCTACCCAAAGATTCACAGCCCTATAAACTGCATTTTGGAAGTTCAAACTCACAGGCACCATTGAAGTCCACTATATGGTGAGAAATCCTGAAAAGGTTTCCTCAAAAACAATTTTTTTTATGACTGAAGAAAGAAAGAAATGAACAAACCCGTTGGCCACCATTGAAGTCCACTATATGGAAAAAAATCCTGGAATGTTTTCCTTAAAAACCTTAATTTCTTTGCGAATCAAGATAGAAAGACATGAACATCTTGGATGACAAGGGGGTGAGTAAATTATCTGTAAATTTTTGTTTTGGAAGTGAAGTGAAGGAAAAAAAAATTTTCCATTTCAAAAACATTTAATTTAAAGGAGAAGTTCATTTCCAGAATAAAAATGTCCTGATAATTTACTCACCCCAATGTGATTCAAGATGTTCATGTCTTTCTGTCTTCAGTCACAAAGAAATTAAGGTTTTTGAGGAAAACATTCTGGGATTTTTTTCCATATAGTGGACTTCAATGGTGGCCAACGGGTTTGTTCATTTCTTTCTTTCTTCAGTCATAAAAATGTAAAAAATTTCTTTCTTTCTTCAATGGTGGCCCACGGGTTAAAGGTCCAAATTGCAGTTTCAATGCAGCTTCAAAGGGCACTACACAAGTTCTTCATCTGTGTACTTTGGTTCAAAAAGGTAGAGTAGGGCGAAATATTATAATTTTTTACCTATTTTGGTAAAGGACATTACTTTCTTTGCACGTTGTTTTAAGTAAGTGATTGATCGCTTTGCAAGATAAGACCCTTATTCCTCATCTGGGATCATGTAGAGCCCTTTGAAGCTGCACTGAAACTGCAATTTGAACCATCAACTTGTTGGCCACCATTGAAATCAACTATATAGAGAAAAATTCTGGAATATTTCCTCAAAAACCTTACTTTCTTTGCGAATCAAGACAGAAAGACATGACCATCTTGACTGACATGGGGGTGAGTAAATTATCAGGAATTGTTTTTATTCTGGAAGTGAACTTCTCCTTTATTCTAGTAAGTCACATGGCATTTGATTTACTTATCGAAAAAACAGGTCAGATGCATCTGAGGATGTATGTGTTAGCTTAGCAATTGCTATTGAGCTGAATGGGAATGCTAAGGGATAGAACCTTGGCTCATTCAAGCTGGCTGCTAAAACTGCATATTTATAGTGACTAATGTTCTCAATAGCTTTTGTACTTCATGTATTTTGTTTAATGTCACAATGCAAACAGAAGTAGCAAAATATCTGTTTTGTAATTACTCATAAAATATAAGTGGGGTCTTGATTCAATTTACTGGCTTTTGAGTGGATAGAGGCACTCCTGAATGCAAGTTAGCAGTCGAATGTAAGAAATAGGAATAAATAAATGAAAAAGCGCAAGATACACTCTTAAAAATAAAGGTGCTTCACGATGCCATAGAAGAACTTTTTTTGTATAAATGGTTTCATAAAGAGCCTTTAACATCTGAAGAACTTTTCTGTTTCACAAAAGGTTCTTTGTGCGAAAAAAGTTTGTTCAGATTTAAAAAAGAAGAAAGAGATGGTTCTTTAAAAAACCTTTGACTGAACGGTTCTTTGTGGAACCAAAAATGGTTCTTCTATGGCATCACTGTGAAGAACCTTTTAAAGCACCTTTATTTTTAAGAGTGTATGTCACTGGAGATAAGTCTGTCATTGATTAAACATAAGGTCAAATAATAATAATTAAAAATTAGATTGGAATTTTCATTTCATGCATTTTTGAGTTCAAGCTCATACACCACCTTAGCACGGGAATATTTGTAGCAATGGCCAAAAATACACTGTAAGGGTCAATATGATAATTTCCTACTGTAAATATATCAAAACTGAATTTTTGATTAGTAATATGCATTGCTAAGAACTTAATTTGGACAACTTTAAAGGTGATTTTCTCAGGATTTCGATTTTTTTTGCCCTTTCAGATTCCAGATTTTCAAATAGTTGCATCTCGGCCAAATATTGAAAGGCTTATTTATTCAGCTTTCAGATGATGTATAAATCTCAATTTCAAAATAATTGACCCTTATGACTAGTTTTGTGGTCTAGGCACACATATGTCTACGTTTTAGAACGGAGAACCAAAGAATGAAAGAATGCATGAATATCATTAATAAGCACCACATGATCGTTGCACAATAATTCTCTGTTTACACTACAGACCCGTCTGATGAATGTTTCTTTCTGTCAGTCCAGGTGAATTTGATTTAGCATGCAGCAGGGCCGACAGAAGAGCAAGCTTCTGACTGCTATTGCAGAGCCGAGTTAAGCTGTTCGCTCTAAATCCCATGAATCAGGGGCCAGTCAGGTCTAATAAGGCCACAAAGCATCGCTTGACTCAAAATGAACTTTTCCCTACCAATCGAAGCACCATCAACCGTGCAAACACGTGAGCGGCCCATTTCTCAATGACAGCCTAATTAATTTACCTCACTTATAAATAATTTTTTAGCTCCTTTGGGCCGATCGTACTGAGCACGGTGTGAGGAGTTTGTGGAAATGGCTAATCTGAAAATCCCTGCCACACAATAACGGGAGTGACAGCGGAAGGGTGAATGAGATAAGTCTCGGTAATGAAAGTGGACGCCAGAAGAAGCGGACAGTATGTAATGAAGAGAGAGTGAGGGAGGGATGTTTAAAAGAAGTTCAAGAAGAAAGATAAAGAGCGCGGGGACGATGTTATCTGCAGGATTGAAGAAAAGCGTTTCAGCGGCCGAATGCTTCCAATCACTTAATCGCTAAGACTCCACCCAACCCCGTCCTGTCCTCCCTCATATGTCATTTCCAAACCACAAACAGGCCATTTTCAGTGTTTGTGAGAGAGAGACTGAGAGAAATGTTCTCTCAGGTCAAAGTCCTCCTACAAGGACAGAGTAAAAGCAAAACTCGAATAATAATACACATTATAATCTATGTTGTTCAGTATGCACAAATATTATCCACTTTATTTTACCCATAAGAGTGGTTGCAGCCATTTGTCAATTTTATGGGTCTGGTTTCCGGTCTCATCCACGTCCAGCTATTTTTCGCTGTACAAAACAGCTCATTTTGCTGCTTGATATTGCAAATTGGTGTGTCTTACCATTATTTTAGTTCATTATTTTAATTATGAATGCATTTGTTTGTAGTGCAAACAGTTTTACGGTTTACTGCACATCGTGATTCTTCTCATCACATTACGTGGTTTTTAATCCATCAAAAAACTAAAAACTAAACAGTCTCTATAATCAAGCTGTTTTGATTTTCTAAGCAGCATGGAGTCATACTGCTCAGGCCCCACCCACAACCACTAATGGACTGTCCCATATTAGCATATTTTCGCCCTCAGTCATTAGTACGCCATTTTCTCTGCGCTCAAGCAGCTGTAGCGACAACAATGTCTTGTAAGCACTGCAGGAGTTTTATAGCTGGATGTAAGTGAACATAGGAGTTTTTAATTTCTCCCGTCATCAGAGCCACTGAGGATGGAGTGAATTAGTTTAGTTTTTAATGGTAATGCACCACCAAATTCACAAAACAATGGAAGGGAGGGGTGGGGTGTGCAGTAGCTCATTATCATTTAAAGAGCCATGCACCAAAACGGGTCACTGTGAACAGATCTGTTTTTGACAAGGAAAAAAGGGTGTTGTTTTACAGAGGAATTTTAGCAAAGTATGTTATAAGACCCTAAATAATCATACTAACTTGGGCATCCAATGTCTCCTTTAAAGGGGACCAATTAGTGAACTAGCGATCTGAAACAATGGCCTCAGCACCCAAACGGTTAGGGATAGGGTGACCAGACGTCTTATTTTTCCTGGTAGTCACAATTGACGATCAATTTAAAGTTAGTGAAGGCAGAATCGCGCTGATAGAAGTGCTCTCTCTCGTGCATGCTCCATTTCTTCACTTTTTATACACCGCGCAATCAGTTCTCAGTGCTCAAATACACACACAGTAGTCTAAATGTCTATCGGGTTGAGTATCTCACATAAATACAGTCAGTTATGGCTTAAGTGAATGTGAACAGGTGGGTAAAAAATGAATGTGTGTCAGTATTACATGCATGTCTTCCGTCTTAAGGGAAGTTGTTTCATACACCTGTCAAGTTTGAGATTTTGGGCTTTTTGGTTTATCATAAAGTGTTTTTTCAGACTAGTGGGATGAAAACATCCAAAATACACTGTTAAGTGTTTCTTTTATAGCACTTTATCTATTTGTGTCTATAGATTTCAATTACAATATATATTTTTAAAGGCCGTTTTCTCAAAATGAGTTTTATATCCTACACTGAGCCATAAATCTCCACTTCAGTAGCACTTACACACACCAAACTTGACATTTGTATTCCTGTCTATATCCTGAAGGTTTTCACTGAGGGATTTGTTCATATAAAATTTGCTTGATTTTATACAACATTTTAAAAAATAATATATATATATAGTTTTCTGCCTGTTCTAAGTATTTTCTGAATTATGGCGTGAGACAACATGAGAGACCCAAAATTCCTTCTGTAAAAACATTTGACTCTAATATGTCAAAAAAATTAAGTTTTGAAGCTAGAGTTTTGAATGAAAATCATAAAATAATTAAAGGTATTCTTCAGCGACAGTATCAAGTTGCTTTGAACAAGATTGAATCATAGTATAGTTGCATGTAACCAAATAAAATACGGAAAAATCCGACGTTTTACCTGCGAAATCGGTCATAAATCACACAGTTTACAACACCTGGACGGAAATTCCCGAAAATATTTCCGGAAACTGCCGAGGCATTCTTCGGTACTGCGACGTCACTATAAGGACAACTCCAAACAAAGCAAAATGGCGGACAGCGACAGCAGCCTATCAAGCGATAGAAATAGTTATATTTCCGAGTCGTTTACAGAAGATGAGCTGTCTGATATTGAAGAAAATGCACAGCCATATCAGTTTGAACCAATATTGAGAAGAAATGAGCAAGATCGCGGCGATAGACGGCCTGAATTGCCAAAGGAACAAGTGGAAATCCGACGAGACAACTCGAATTGGTGCGTAAATTTACCGGTAAATTTCAATATTGTTAATGCGTTTTTCTCACTTGCCGAACATTAACTTGATAGCAAGTTCATTGTCGAAACATCAACTACAATCGTGATCAGTTATAAAAGCGTACCTCGTTTGGTAGCTATGTTAAATAGAAGTAGAAGGTGTATCCGGGTTCAGGGCAGGCTTACACGGCAAACCCAGCAACAACTTCGTTCTTGTCGATGAAGAGAATGACTCTAACGTGAAATGCATAGAGCAGACTAGGGTTGTCGCCATCTTTGGCCCGTTCCACTCGGCTCTTGTGGTCTGAATTCCACGAATCCAGATTCTTCTTTGGGCCATGTTCTTAGGAAAAGTATGGAGACTAACATCATTACTCTTCCTATTGGCGCATCCGCCAACACAGCAATGCGAATTACTCATTTCACGTCCAAAATGTCGACTAAGTATCTCGCGTTCGTTATCGTGTGTAATCAAAACAAAGATGGAGTCCTTATAGTGACGTCATACTTACGAATGAGACCGAGCGTAGCCGATGGCGAAAATCGATTGGCGAAGGTGCAATACCGGGCTCTGATTATTCGGTAAAAATAGTCTTTTCAGACGTCAAATTTGGTAAAAAGCGACAAATGGTTAAAATCAACTATTATCTAACAAAAAACAACGAAAAAACGGTACCTTATTTTTTCACTGAAGCTTACCTTTAATGATTTTTTTGGTTTGAACACTATAAAATAGCTACCAAAATAAATAACTGCAGTTTGACTAAAAGTAACGATTAAAAGTTGACAAAACTGCAATGACTTTTCGTTGACTAAAACTATGAAAGACTCAAATTACTAAAATGTGACCAAAACTATTAAGCATTTTCGTCTTAAGATAAAGACTAAGACTAAATCAAAAATGCCTGTCAAAATTAACACAGTTTAACACGCGATTTTAGATTTCTCCCTACATACATGTCATCGTAGGGGAAAAGTCCCACCCATTTGTGACAATCTCTGCCGTATTTACATACTGTACACACAGCCCGCCATTACTTTCTTTGCTGTAGCTGCTGAAAATATACCAAGCTGGCATTCTAAGTGTTGTGTTTAGGGATGCACCAACCAATATAGAAGGCTCCATAACTTAATAATAATTTATAAATGTGCAATTATTACTCTCTCAAAAAGGATGTTTTTTTGGGACTATTTTAACACGTTTTGCGTCATTTTGTGTATACACAGTTCAATCAGATGACTGACTTTTAAACCGATTCCGGTTCGAACGTATAAGGCTGAACAATACTACTTCTGACATTTTCAGTGCGTGAGATTGTCCTGTTTTGTTTTTGCCGGCTCTTAAAGCTCCGCCCTCTTCTGAAAAGGGGGCGGGAGCACCAACTTATTTGCATTTAAAGGGACCAACACAAAAACTCTGCATTTTGGCTCATACCCTAAAAGTGGCAATTTTAACAATCTATAAAAAATATCTGTTGGGTATTTTAAGCTAAAACTTCACATACACACACATCAGAGACCTATTTTACATCTTGTAAAACAGGACATAATAGTTCACCTTTAAAGCATGGTGTGTGAACTGTGTGAACAGGTTTCTTCCTGACTTTTGTCCACATGGCCATCTGTGTATGAAATGAGTCTGGGTTCCTCCTGTCTGTCTGATCCTCTGCCCCTCCTCCACCTGAGAGAAATGAGAGGAGAGAACATTTATCCTTAAAATCCACTACAACTTAAATGTCATCAGCTGCTTTGATAGAGTCATTGTCAACTGAATCCATTAAAGATGTTCTGCTGGAAGGGTTATCTCACAGATCTCCATCTCCATTCTAGTCTGAGCTTCAGACGGCACGCTCACAGACCATCTGATGCATATTACACACAAAAATGTCAAAAGCTGGCTTTGGCTCGATCTGATTAGCTGGCTTTACAAAATTTCAAGGAGTTAGTGCACTGGATTTTATCAGTTCTCCAATTTGTAAGTTTAAGCAGCTACAATAAGCAATTCTGAGGTAGAACTAGCACTGGATCTGATCAAATTTGCATGGTTCATGGCATCAGATTTTTTGGAAGACTTTTAGACTTGATTGATAAATACCTACAATCATAAAATAATAATAATAATAATAATAATAATAATAATAATAATAATAAGGAAATCAATTATTTAACCTCATTTCATTCCAAACCCACTTTATTTATTTTTTTCTGAGAAACATAAAAGAAGAAAATAAGAGCTTTCAAGCTTAATAAAACACTTGTCATCATAATTATCAATCTTTTTGTTTGTTTGTTTGTGGTCTAAATTAAGTCAAGCACCACACCAACATTTCAGAGGAGCTCTGGATTAGGGGAAACTGCATGAACAGAGCAGGAATGTGCTGGCCTCTCTGTTTAAACAAAGATGATGATAAGATTTGGAGACAATAACAGAGGTGAGATAACTTAGCCACTACTAGCGTTAGCAGACAGGGAGATGCAAGCCATTTAATATGCTCCAAAAATGAGAGATCGGTCTGCTGGAGATACACATATCAGTTCATTCCTCTGTATCTGTGTTCTTTCAGAATCAGAACGAGCCCAGAGCAGAGATAGCAGTAAACAGAGATTGTGGTTGCATTGATGTGGTAGCATTGACCTAAATGTTTACTTCAGCACATTACACATTCCCATAGATTTCAAGGAGATGTGTGTCATATTACAAATATTCTTCCATCCAAGTTTAATATACTGGGACAACAATAAGTTAGTTTTAGTAACAAATTAGTATCATTCTTGATTACACAATCACTCACAATGCACAAAAATATGCTCATTTACTAGTGGCAATGAGGATTACTGAATGAATCGGTGAACACAATTTTTAAGTGAACCAGAGCGAATTAAAACATTCAAATCACTGACATAATCAAAAATCTCAAACATATGTAATGTTGCTCACAATATATTATATATTGTTGATTGGAAATACTGGAAAAACTGTAATACTGTGAAATATTATTACAATTTGAAATAACTGTTTTGTATTTTAACACATTGTGAAATGTTTTCAACATCATTACTCCAGTCTTCAGTGTCACATGAACCTTCATAAATCAGTCAATAGGCTGTGTTGTTTTTTTTATATATCTACAGTTGAGGTCAAACGTTTACAGACACCTTTCAAACACCTTCTGTAGCTTCTGAAGGGCAGTACTAAATGAAAAAATATATGATATTTAGGCAAAATAAGACAAATGTACACATCTTCATTCTGTTCAAAGGTTTTCACCCCCAGCTCTTAATACATCATTTTTCCTTCTGAAGCATCAGTGAGCATTTGAACTTGTAATAGTTGCATATGAGTTCATATGAGTTGAATATGAACAACTATCACTGAACAAAAAAAAAAAAAAAAACACAGCTGTGGATCATTCAAGTAACAACACAGTATTAAGAATCAAGTGTATGTAAACTTTTGAAAAGGATTATTATTTTCTCTTGTGGACTATATGTCAATGTCTTTTATGTGAAAAATCTTATTCAGGTCAGTACTAAATAAAAAATAATGTGAATTCTCTATGATCCCTCTTATTTTTGGTAAAATAATGAACATTTTGCAGATTCTGGAAGGTGTATATAAACTTTTGACCTCAGCTGTATTTGAGAAGAAAACTTTCGTAACACCACAAACATCTTCATTCTCACTTTTAACTATATAAATGTATCCCTGCTGAGAAAAAGTATTAATTTCTTTCTTTCAAACAAAAAAAAAACCCATACTGACCTTTTTTTAGTGCACTCCTAGATAAGTTTGTCTTTGCACCAGATTCTGTACATATTCTGGTAGGTCGCTTATGGATTTTATAATTTCCTGTTTACTCCCATTTATATTTTCAGCATAGCAATGCATTTAATTGTAGAAAATGCGATAAGGACAGACGCCCAGAAAATAAGTAGGAAAACAGTGAGAGTCAACATATATTTGTGTTTTTTCCTCCTTGATTATGGTTACATCAAAAGAAAACATAGCATTTTGTTGAATGATTTGTGTAATTTATGCAAACGAACGCATTTGCACAAGCACCAGCTCTGGAGAGGTGACTGATTTGAGAGGTGCGTGGGTAGACGGATGCCCAGCGCCCAGCACAGCGGTTTGGAGCAACAGAGAAATAATTAGCAGATAATAGCAGATTGTGCTAATGAGACCAGCATTTGACTAGGACACTTCACTTGACCTCCAGTGTTTTTCTGGCCGTCCGAGAAAAACGCCTGATTTATAATTACACTCTGCAATGCGCCATGAAATTGTTATTGTGGAATGCCTTTTTGAAAACGTTATCAAACAATTATTTTAATTTTTTTTCCCCGCTAACTGTTGCATACGTGTAGTAATTGAAGAAGATGGGCACGGCCACACGCTGTCTGTTTGTGCTGCGAGGACGACGTCGGTTCATGCAGATGAGCCTCGCCGTCTCTCTCTTTCTCTCTTTCTCGCTCCGCTCCTCCCGCCCTCTTTCAAGGGATGATGCAGTGGCAAATAAAATAATACACAGATAAAACTGAAATATTTTGTGACGTGGTGATAATCACCGCTAGCAAACGTGCCACTGATAGCAGGCAGTTGCGGTCGCGAGAAGAAAAGGAATAATCCTTTTTTTGCGGGCTTTTAAAAAATGAATCTGAGTCGAATCACATCAAATGGGAGAAAAAAGCAACAACTCAAAGACAGCTCCAAGATGAGCCAACTCTAGGAGAAAATGACCTCCTCGTTTTGGCGATAAAGTTCTAGCCAAAATATGATATCAGCCTGGGACGTGTCTCATTAGAAATGTGTGTATGGCGTGGAAGCCGCTCTCGCTATCTGCCGGTGCCTGGTTTGCCGGCTGATAAGAGGCAAATGCAAATGTCCTGATAAGAACTGAATGCAAATATTTATGATATGATATTCCCTGGGAATTATGTGTGGATAAAACAAAGTGCATTATTTCCGGAATTCCTTTTCAGGTTTGCCAAAATGCCCCCCTTTCGCGCTCGGAATTTGCATTTCTTCAAAATTGATTGGGCCGCCGTATTATGTTAAGCTATTTGTTTGCCGAGGACGGTAATTAGTTACTGTAATTACAACGATGACAGTTTCTAAATTGTTTTTAAAGCATTACAGTGTGTCTGTGCCTGGAGATTGCAGTACTTATTTTAGGATTTAAGCAATTGCTGGAAGAACTCCCACACGAGGGCCAGAGTGGGATGTTTTTGAACTACAAAGCGGCCATTTTCTGAGCAAAGACGGGTTTGAAAACGTCTGTTAATTTGCGCTAATTGCCGCCTCGACTGTGTTTTGCAGTTCGCTGGCTGATCGGGGGACGTGTTATTGATAGGAAGTCTAGAGGGATCAAAATGGCCTCAAAAAGTTGATATGCATGTGTACGGTCGCTGTTTAGGAAAGACTTTTATGCTTTGTGTCAAGGAACAAATTGCTGGTGCAGGCACGACTGTAATTACGGAGCAAAGTCTCTGTGTTGCAGACGTGTTCTCAAACTCGGTGTACTTTAATCCTTTAAAGAGCATTTCATAAACGAACACTCTAAAATTGGGAGTTTGAACCCACACAGGCTGTTGTGTCCAATGCACAATAAATGCACAACACAGTTAAGCTTTTGAATGGAGAGAACCTAGCTTTTGAATACTAGAACCGAATATTTTACCTGCCGCTCGGTTTTGTTAACAGTTCTCAAATATCTATACAGCGCCATCACTGAAACTTTATTGTGAAAAGAAGAGTTTTCAATTTGGTTGCACATCACTACAAACAACTCAGTGTAGTCCAGTTTACGAACAAGTACGAAACAGTTCTTTTTGAATAGTGACTCGTGCTGTTTTTTTTTTTTAAGAATTTTATTAAAACTTAAGTCAGTCTTGAACGTATGAGTTATGTATTTGTCTATTAAAGGGTTCATCGGATTTTCCACAAGTTGATATGATTCTTTAGGGTCTTAATGAGAAGTCTATAACATACTTTGGTTAAAATTCCTCATTGGTAGTGTAAAAAACACTCTGTTTACCTTGTCAAAATCAGCCCTTTTTAGAGCGAGCTGTTCTGTTGTATGTTCCTTTAAATGCGAATGAGCTCTGCTTGCCCCGTCCCTCTCTGCCGTGGGATGACGAGCCGTAATGTTTACTTCAGCCAATTTTAGCCGCGTTTAGCTGTGAAACTTGCTAATGAGCACATTATTAAGAAAAGCTATTTGCATGGATGCATAAAAAACCCTTAAACTCACTTCTGCTGTGGGGGAAGCTGCATCACGATTGTTTTGCACGAACATAGACGCATTTGTAGATCGGGATCGGCGCTTTCCTTTAAAAAAAAGTAATGTTAATCCTTATCTTCAGCAGCTCAGATGTCGGGAGTAAAAGACGATTGCTATTTTCGCTATGCACAAGTATGAAACGGTTCTCTGACTCATGCTGGTTTTCTCATAATTTTATTAAAACTTCAAATCAGTCTTGAACGTATGAGTTATGGGTTTGTGTATCAAAGCTTTAAATGACATTCAAGTTAGCATAATTTCTAATTTGTTATGTAAAAATGTTTTATGTATGTTTATATATACATATACATATATACACACACTACTGATGTTTGGGATCAGTAAGACTTTTTATTTTAATATACTTTAAATATAATTTATTCCTGTGATGCATAGCTGAATTTTCATTAGTTGTTACTCCAGTCTTAAGTGTCACATGATCCTTCAGAAATCATTCTAATGCTGATTTATTATTAGAATTATTAATGTTGGAAACAGTTGTGCTGCCAAATATTTTTTGGAACCTGTGAGTCTTTTTTTTTCAGGATTATTTGATCAACAACAAATAAAAAAAACAGCATTTATTCAAAATATAATTCTTTTTTAACAATGTAAATCTATACTATCACTTATTTTTTTTAATTAATTTAACACATCCTTGGTGAATAACAGTATTAATTTCTTTCAAAAAATTAAAGAATAAAAATGTACTGACCCCGAACTTTTGAACAATACTGTGTATTGTTAGAAAAGATTTCTATTTTAAATAAATTATGTTTTTTTTAACATTTATTTATCAACGAATCCTAAAAAAGTAACAGGTTCCAAAAAAAAAAAAAAAAAAAAAAAAAAAAAAAAATTATATATATATATATATATATATATATATATATATATATATATATCTTACCTTCAATCAGTACAATACAATCAGTCTTACCTTCTCATACATTTCTGTTTTATTCAATTGTTCCCTAATTCTTCTCCAATCTCTCAGCTGCAAAACAAAAATAAAAAAATTAACTCTTATCAGTATATGATGGATTAACTTTAAGTATAGTCCACTGAACTGTTTTACTGACCATGCAACTTTCCTTTTGTCTCTTCTTTATGATGCAACATGTAGGAAAACTAAAAGATCTTGTTGTGGAAGCAGAGCACTAAAGACAGCTGTAAGCATTTCCCGCTACACGATTCTTTTATTACACGCATTAGCAAAGAGTCACCTTGACCATACGACAGCATGCAGAAAAGAAACATGACTATTCATTGTTTTACAAGACTGATGAAACTAAATGGACTGAGGGAGTAAAATATAGAGGAAAAAGGATGAAAAGATGTTTGTAGACATTTTCCCAATGAGGAACGCTACAAGCCTTTCTCCAAATCCCAGCCCAATAATGAGAGTGGTGATATTCTCAGGCGTTCAGCTGCAAGTGTGTAACAGGATTTCTTACACTCTTAATCAGAGGCAGCCATGTTGTCTGTCTGATTCCCTAAAGCCCAGAGGAAGGCATCTTAACCGTATATGACGGAGGCCACGTTTTCCTCACAGGAGACACTTAAAAATGAGGGAAATTGTGGTCAACAAGCATGAGACAAATGTAAAATATCTGACTCGCAGTGACAGAGTTGCAAACTTGTTTTACCGCAATACCTCATTTTTCAGTTTTGATTTGGACTTTGTCATTTAATACCCTGTGGTAAGAAACGTCTGAAGTCTCGACTGAATTTGGCTAATGCTTCACACCATTATGCTTCATTTAAGTGTCAACTTTCTCTCAGAAATTCCTTTGGAGACATAAAAATGGACACAAATGAAACGACTGCTGAAATACAGTAATAGTTACAGAGCTATAAAATGAATATGAATAGCTCAGATTATTTGATGAGAAATGTTTGAGTTCAAATGGAAATTTCTGACTTTAAGTTGATTCGAAAATGATGGAAGCCCGTTTCTGCCACTGAAAAAAAAGGTTAGTGCGACTTATTATCTCACAGTAACAAGTCGCAGTACTTTTTTTTAGAATTATGAGATATAAACTCACAATTCTGAGAAAAAAAGTTGCAATTGCAAATTATAAAATTCAGAAATGCATGATATAAACTCTCAATTGCAAGTTATAAAGTCAGAATTCTGAGATATAAATTTGCAATTCTGTGAACATAGTCTTTTTTCTCCTCAGAACTGGACTTTATAACTCGCAATTGCGAGTTTATATCATGCAATTCTAAGAAAGAAAAGTCAGATTTGTGAGATACAAACTGGCTCACAACAGCCTTCCACAGAAAATGGCTCACCCTTTAGTAGACTTTGGTATCTCGCCACAAACAAAATTTTGAGACAATGTTGAGATCTCTTTTGAAAATGACATTCAAGATGACTAGGGTCTTTTTCTCAGGAGAAAAATCTGGAAACAACATCAACTACTTAAGAATCTGTTGAGTTCATACTAAAATTGCTGATATATGATTGCAAACTTAACAAACGGAAAATGTGAGCACCGTTTCAGGCATTTTTAGATCTCTTCTGAAACTCTCGAGATGACAGAGGTGATTACTGAAGTCTATTTTCCCACAAGAACAGTCTGAAAAGAAGACTTAAATGAAGGATTTGGTGAGTTCATAATGAGATTTCTCACCTTTGAGAGAAGAACTTGGTATCTTGTTTAAATCTGAGCACATTTTGAGGCATTTTGTGAACTCTTCTGTAACTAAAGGAACGACATGCAAGATGACTGGAGCTGTTTTCCCAAGAGAAATACAACAACAACGACTTAAAGGGATAGCTTACCCAAAAATAAAAATTCTGTCACCCTCAAGAACACAAATTAAGATATTTCTGATGAAATCTGAGAGCTTTCTGACCCTGCATAGACAGAAATGCAACTACCACATTCAAGGCCCAGAAAAGTAGTAAGGATATTGTTTAAATAGTCCTGACTGCAAATGATGGTATATTGGAAAATTTGAGCACTATTTGGACATTTCTAAGAACTCTTCAGAAACTCTATAGATGACAAAAATCTTTTTTCCTCAGTACAGGCTAAAAAATAACTTTAACTAAGGATTTGTTGAGAAATGTTAAATTCATAATGAAATCACCTTTGAGAGAAGACCTTGGTATCTTGTCAGATCTGACCACATTTTGAGATGTTGTGATCTCTTTCGAAATTCTAGAGATGCCATAAGTGTCTTTTTTCCACAACTACAGTCTAAAACAGAGATTTGACTAGTAAAAAGTTGAGTTTATATGAAATGTCTCACCTTTTTGAGAAGACTTTGGTATTTTGTTGGTATCTGAGCACATTCTGAGATGTTATTTCTTCTGAAAAGCTAGAGAAACGACATGAAAGTAAAGAAAAACAACAATTCAAATTTGTTGAGACATGGTTATTCACAGAGATCTGATTGCAAACTTTGGTATACTAGAAAATTTAAGGAAAGTTTGAGACATTTTTGAGATCTCTTCTGAAACCCAGGAGATGACAAGATTAAGCAAGTCTTTTTTCCCCCACAAGAATCTAACAAGAGTCTAATAATCACATTTAACTAAGGATTTGTTGAGAAAGTTCATAATGAAATTTCTGTAGCCCTGAAGGAATGACATGCAAAATGACTGGAGCTGTTTTCTCAAAAGAAATACAACAACAAGAACAAAATAACCTTAAGGATCTGTTTAGTTTAAGGTTATTCTGAGATTGTTGATATCTGACTGCAAACTTTGATATACTGGAAAACCTGAGCACAGTTTGAGACATTTTAAGAAACTCTAGAGATGAGAAATGTTAAATTCATAATGACATTTCTCACCTTTGAGAGAAGACCTTGGTATTTTGTCAGATCTGACCACATTTTGATATGTTGTGAACTCTTCTGAAACTCTAGAGGAACAACACACAAGAGAGAAAGACAATAGAAAAACAACAACAATAAGAATCTGTGAAGACATAGTTATTTAGAGACATCTGATTACAAACTTTGGTATACTGGAAAATTTGAAGAAAGTTGGAGACATTTTGAGATATCATCTGAAACTCTAGAGATGACAAGATAACCCATTTTTGGCCCACAAGAAAAATCTAATAATCATACTAAACTAAGGATTTGTTGAGAAACATTGAGTTCATAATAAAAATTCTCACCTTTGAGAGAAGATCTTTGTATCTTGTTGGTATCTGACCACATTTTGAGACATTGTGATCTCTTCTGAAATGACATGCAAGAAAGAAAGAAAGACAAAGGAAAAACAACGATACAAATTTGTTGAGACAGTTATTCAGAGACATCGGATTGCAAAGTCTTTTTTTTCTCCAAAGTCTAATAATCATATTTAACAAAGGATTTTCTAATAAATGTTGAGTTCATATGAAATTTCCACACATTTTGAGACACTGGTGTGATCTTTTTTTAAGCAATGACATGCAAGATGACTGCAGTCATTTTCTTAAAAGAAATACAACTCTGCCTTAATAAACTGTTGAGAAACTTTTGAGTTCACTGTGATGTTGAGTTCATTGTGATCTGATTTCAGACATTGGTATATTGTAAAATCTGAGCACAGATTCAGACATTTTTAGATCTCTTCTGAAACTCTAGCAATGACACATGAATTTTAGCTGAATTGCTGAAGTGTTTTTACCTATAAGAACACATCAAGGAGACTTAACAAAGGATTTGTTTAATTCATGAGATTTCTCACCTTTGGGAGAATACCTTCATATCTTGTCAAATCTGAGCACATTTTGAGACGTTGTGATCTCATCTGAAACTCTAGAGGAACAACACACAAGAGAGAAACACAAGAGAAAAACAACATTCTGTTGAGACAACTGATTACAAATGTCACAAACTGGAAAATCTGTGACATTTTGGAAATCATTTCTATAACTCTAAAGATGACAAGATTTCCCAGTTCTTCTTCCCCACATTAAAAGTTACATTTATTTAACAAAGGATTTGTTCAGAAATGTTGAGTTCATAATGAAATTACTCCCCTTTGGGAACACATTTTGAGACACTGGTGTGATCTTTTCTGAAACTAAAAAAGTCTCCAGTCATTTTCTCAAGAGAAATACAACAGCACCTTAATAATCTATCAAAAAGTGTTTGAGTTCATTCTGATATTGTTGATATCTGATTTATCTGATTGAGACTTTGGTATGCTGTAAAATTAGATGGCCCCAGACATTTTTAGAAATTTTCTGAAACTCTAGAGATGACAAAAGTGTCTTTTTCCCTCACAAGTACAGTCTAAAAAAGAGATTTTACCAAGGATTTGTTGAGAAATGTTGTTCATAATGAAATCTTGGTATCTTGTCAAATCTGAGCACATTATGAGATGTTGTGATCTCTTCTGAACTGAGAGAAAGATGAGATAAAAACAACAAAAACACCAATCGGTTAAGACATGGTTACTCATAGACAACTGATTACAAACTTTGGTATACTGGAAAATTTGGGACATTTTTGAGATCATTTCTGAAACTCTAGAGGTGACAAGATTGCAAAAGTCTTCTTCTCCACATTAAAAGTTCAATTTATTTAACAAAGGATTTGTTGTGAAATGTTGAGTGAGTTCATAAAGAAATTTCTTAGCTTTGGGAATATACCATGGTATCTTGAAAAATCTGAACACTTTTTGAGACACTGGTGTGACCTTTTCTGAAACTAAAAAAAAATATTTTTCCCTCACAAGTACAGTCTAAAAAAGATATTTAACTAAGAATTTGTTGAGAAATGTTATGTCTCACCTTTGGGGTGAAGACCTTTGTATCTTGTCAAATCTGAGCACATTTTGAGATGTTGTGATTTCTTCTGAAACTCTAGAGGAACAACAAGCAAGAGAAAAAGACAAGAAAACAAGACAAGGCAAGAACAACAACAATAAGAATCTGTTATTCAATGTTAACATGGATCATTTCTAACATTTTTGAGATCTCTAGAAATGACAGGATTACCCAAGTCTTTTTTTCTGACAAGATAAGTTTAATAATTATATTTATCTAAGGATTTATTAAGAAATGTTGAGTTCATAATGACATTTCTCACCGTTGGGGTGAAGATCTTGGTATCTTGTCAAATCTGAGCACATTATGAGATGTTGTGATCTCTTCTGAACTGAGAGAAAGATGAGATAAAAACAACAAAAACACCAATCGGTTAAGACATGGTTACTCATAGACAACTGATTACAAACTTTGGTATACTGGAAAATTTGGGACATTTTTGAGATCATTTCTGAAACTCTAGAGGTGACAAGATTGCAAAAGTCTTCTTTCCCACATTAAAAGTTCAATTTATTTAACAAAGGATTTGTTGTGAAATGTTGAGTGAGTTCATAAAGAAATTTCTTAGCTTTGGGAATATACCATGGTATCTTGAAAAATCTGAACACTTTTTGAGACACTGGTGTGACCTTTTCTGAAACTAAAAAAAATGTATTTTTCCCTCACAAGTACAGTCTAAAAAAGATATTTAACTAAGAATTTGTTGAGAAATGTTATGTCTCACCTTTGGGGTGAAGACCTTTGTATCTTGTCAAATCTGAGCCCATTTTGAGACGTTGTGATTTCTTCTGAAACTCTAGAGGAACAACAAGCAAGAGAAAAAGACAAGAAAACAAGACAAGGCAAGAACAACAACAACAATAAGAATCTGTTATTCAATGTTAACATGGGTCATTTCTAACATTTTTGAGATCTCTAGAAATGACAGGATTACCCAAGTCTTTTTTTCTGACAAGATAAGTTTAATAATTATATTTATCTAAGGATTTATTAAGAAATGTTGAGTTCATAATGACATTTCTCACACTTGAGCACTGCAAAAATGCTTTTCTTTTCCAGACAAAATATCTAAAAAAATTTAAATCAAGAAGGATTTTCTAGACAAGTAAAAATCTTGTTTTTAGAAAAAAAAAAAAGTATTTGGGGAGAATTTAAGTGAAACAAGCAAAATAACATGTCAATGGGGTAAGAAAAACAAACTTGTTTTCTGTTTGAAAGAAGATATTTTTGCTTACCCCATTGGCAGATTATTTTGCTTGTTTCAAGCAAAAACTCACTTAATTTTGACTTGTTTTTTTCTGAAAACAAGAAAATAATTTTTACTTGATTATTGATTTCAGAATTTTTAGACATTTTGGCTGAAAACAAGACAAAAAATCTAAATAAGAAAATGATTTTTCACAGTGAGAGCAGACCCCATTCTCTTCAAATCTGAGCACATTTTGGAACTGGAGTGAAAAACAACCAGAAGAATCTGTTGAGACATGATCATTCAGAGATCTCTGATATCTAATTGCAGCCTTTGGCATACTGGAAAATTAGAGATATTTCTAAAATCTCTTCTTTGAGATGACTAGAAAAGTCTTTCCTTATAAGAAATATCTACGAAGTACGATTTGTTTAAGAAATTCGTTTTTTCACCTTTGGTATCTTGTCAAATCTAAGCACAGTTTGAGACACTTTTGAAATGTCTTTTGAAACCATACCATGTCAGTGAACCATATTACTGTCTAGACTCTAGACAAAACAAATATGACATCGGAGATTTCTCTTACCAATGAGAAACCCTTTCCATCATGTAACAGAAAATCTGTGCTTCTGTTGCAGCAACACATTACTCACCATCATAGTGTGTGGAAATGCTTGAGTTCTTGGAAATAAAGTTTCCTGCTTTAAATGTTGATGACATTAGCGCAGATAAAGCCGTCTGTGTCTGTAAACACAGAGCCGAAGGGATTTAGATGTGCTGTTTTTATCTGTCTTACACATTTTTTTCCAGAGCAGCAGAAGAGAACGCCTGCCCCAGGTTGTGGGGTGACCTCCCAGAATGCACTGCAGCGATGTAAACAGACAGCGAAGGATCATCCCTGTGCTCTGTTGATGCAGCCCCCCCCCCCCATTCAGAGCTTAATTAGCACTTTGCCACCCTGATCACTCCGCTTTTCGATTTAACAAGATCCCTCTGAAATTACACAGGATTAAGAGAAGTTGGTTAGTAAATTAGGATGTGCATCTGTAATTTAATTGCATCTTAGACCATTAATTAACAAGCTACCTATGCAATAGTTACTGTGATTTCTGTTAATTAGTGTCCAGTTCTGATAAAGTCTCCCTGAAAAAAAAGAGAAAACAATTAGCTTATGGAAGCGAGTGTCTTTTAAAAAAATCCTAATTGTTCACAGTAGAGGTAATATAGCAGAGGAGATAAGCATTCAAGTACACATTTTAATTAAGGGGTAAATCTAAATATTTGACGTTCATTGGGGAATTAATACGTACTCATTACAATTACTAAGCTCATTGTTACAATGAAAACAATACATCATGTTTCCGCAATTGAAACACTCACAATAGTTGATATTTTTTTGTGTGGAGGGGCAGATCCAAGGACGACTGATTTGTCCTTTTGTGCCGTTATCTGAATAAAGGAAATAATACTCGCCATCTTATTGCTCGTTCTGAACATGAGAGTATTCAGATGCAAACAACCCTCCTCATGGCGGACAACATCTGTGCAATGAATCAGACAAATTAATTTACGCTTTAATTGATTTACAACGGGTATTTGCATGGCATCATATGATGAAGTGCAAGGAAACATCGCTGACCTTGAGAAAAGACACCATGTACTCACAATGCTCTCATTTAACGCATTCAAGTCATGTCACAATGATCTTTACAAGCTGAGCAAACATGAATGACATTACAAATTTGTGTGTGTCATTTAAAAATCATTGCGAAAACAAATTGGTTCTGTATTGCCATAATAAATCCTTTGAATGTAGTATATTGTACAGTTTAAATGACAAAAGTAATATATACTTGTACACTTTTTCCTCAAAGCTAACTTGCATATCACACACACACACACACACACACACACACACACACACACACACACACACACACACACACACACACACACACACACATATATATATATATGTGTATACATATTGATAAGATAAGCACACATTGGTTAAATTTTATGCTGGAAATGACAGTAAAAATCATGAACATATGCCCTTTTAAACATTAATGTATACTGAATAGAAAATAGAAAATATAATAAAATATAAAATACACTACCAGTCAAAAGTTTTTGAACCAAGCCTGCATTTATTTGATCCAAAGTACAGCAAAAACAGTACAATTTTAAAATAGTTTTACTATTTAAAATAACTGCTTTCTATTTGAATATATTTTAAAATGTCATTTATTCCTCTGATTTCAAAGCTGAATTTTTAGCATCATTACATGATCCTTCAGAAATCATTCTAATATTCTGATTTGTTGCTCAAAAAAACATTTATTATTATAACTATTTGGAAAACAGCTGAGTAGATTTTACTCAGGTTTCTATGATGAACAGAAAGTGCAAAAGAACAGCATTTGTCTGAAATAGAAATCTTTTGTAACATTATAAATGTCTTGATCAATTTAACCTTTTAACTGTGACCCATTCACTCAGAGAGATGCCTAAGTTTATTTCACTACATTACAATTAAATCCTAATCTAATCATGACAAATTATATATTGTTGGAAAGGAATATACCACTGTTTTTTTTTTTCAAATTATGTAGGAACAGTAACCGATTAATTTATAACAGGAGTGCACCTCAAAAATCTACATCATAACAGGAGTTCTGACCTTTGTCACCAAAAGTCTTTTTTTCATTGCACATTACCTATCATGTTTTAGAAATTGTCATAAATTATATCTCAATTGAAAGTTTAAAAGTGCAAAATTCATCCTTTGAAACCTGTTTAAAAATATTATGGAAATTGTACTTCAAAATCATATTAGAAAGTGTATTTATGAATTATAACAATTTAAGTTTGGATAGTGCACTTTTTTTTACGTCTATGTTCAAAAATGGGGGTGACAGTTAAAGGGCTAAAGCATCCTTGCTAAATAAAAGTATTAATTTCTATCATTTCGTCCCCCCCCCCCCCCAAAAAAAAAAAAAATTATACTGACTCCAAGCTTTTGAACAGTATAGTGTATAATGTTACAAAATCTTTTTATTTCAGATAAATGCTTATCTTTGGATTTTTCCATTAATCAAAGAATCCTCAAAATTACTCAGCTGTATATTGAAATTAATAATAAAAAACGTTTCTTGAACAGTAAATCAGCATAGAAAGATTTCTGAAGGATTATGTGACACTGAAGACTGGAGTAATGATGGCTTTGGAGAAAATGTAACCTTGATCACAGGAATAAATTACATTTTAAAATATATTCAAATAGAAAACAGTTATTTTAAATAGTAAAAATATTTCAAAATTTTTACTGTTTTTGTTGTACATTAGACCAAATAAATGCAGGCTTGGTGAGTAAATTTCTTAAAAAAAAAAAAAAAAAAAAACATTAAAAATCTTACCGTTCAAAAACTTTTGACATACACACACAGACATATGTGAGCCTGGACCACAAAACCAGTCATAAGGGTAAATTTTTTTAAATTGAGATTTATACATCATCTAAATAAGTTGAATAAATGAACTTTCATTGATGTATGGTTTGTTAGGATAGGACAATATTTGGCCGAGATACACAACATTTGAAAATCTGGAATCTGAGGGTGCAAAATGAAAGTGAAGTTCAAATGAAGTTCTTAGCAATGCATATTACTAATCAAAAATTAAGTTTTGATATATTTAAGATAGGAAAATGTCAAAATATCTTCATGGAACATGATCTAAAACCCTAATGATTTTTGGCATAAAAGAAAAATCGATCATTTTGAAATATACAATGTATTTTTGGCTATTGCTACAAATATACCCGTGCTACTTATGACTGGTTTTGTGGTCCAGGGTCACATATATACACTAAATGAGAATGAAATAATGAAATAACTAAAATGAAATAATATGGTAAACTTTCAAACTTTCAAATCAGAATAATTAAGGATAAACAGTGATAGCCACAAATATTTTACAATGTCTTTGTGTCCTTGAATACGTAGTACAGTTCATGTATTCCTCTCTCTCTCTGGTGTATATAGCAGGCAGTGAGAAGGCCCCGGGGGAGAAAGGATAGACTGTCTGTCTGAGGTCCCCACAGGGACTGGAGTGTGTATGAGAGTGCGCACATGTGTGTGTGTGTGTGTGTGGGAGAGTGTGCAGCTCATTAGCTCACTTACGTAATTCAGGAAGTGTCTAATCCTCCTGGAGAAGAACACAGCGGCATCAGGAGCGCCGTCAGCGACACACAGCCTGGGAATGCAGCACAAGCCCACAGAGCACTGGAAATTTCAACACATTTCTCATTTTAACAGGCAGACATTTTGATGGCTGAATCTGTCTTCTGATTAACTCATAACGTGATTTCCAGCCATGTTAGAGGCTTGTAGTTTCGAGCCGCTCTTATCATTCATCCTGACTCGTGCCGCACCATGACAACACACTACAGAGCGTCATTTAACCTTTACAACACACATATTGATCCGTTTTGGTTATCAGGCCACGATCAGAGCGCCACGTTTCATCCAACTCAGGTTCACAATCACTGACAAAGACTGCTGCCCAGATCGCTTCAGGAGTCACGCTGTGAAGAACTAACGTGCTTTTAATTCGCAAGCCTTATTGTGATCAGTAGCACATACAGTGGCCCTGAAAGGCATCTGAACACTTTAAAAAATTTTGAATGTCAATGCACTATGCAAAATACCAAACCAAAATCCAAACAAATGACGCTAGAGCTTTTTCCAGAAATAACTTTTTTTTGCTATTGTAAGAAATCTTCCTAACTGGTCTTAAGGTGATTTTTAGTGGATGAAAATGACGTTATTACTTACAAGTTTCCAGCAGAGTAACCATAAGCATATTTCAACACATTAACTGTGAACATGTTCCACTAACGTTTGACGACCACATGGTATCACAATACTTACAGTTTTAAGTTCAGGTATTGGGCAGTACATTTTCCTGGCTCAATTATGTGGTATTAAAATCCAGGATAAAATACTGAACTCACAATTTTTAAAGATGAAAATCATGTTAGTTATAGTTGTAATATTAATATATATGTATATGTATATATACATATATATATATATGTGTGTGTGTGTGTGTGTATAATTTTTTTAATTGTGAGTTATTTAATTGTTAGTTACGGTGTAAAAAAAAAAAAAAAAAGAAGATCCAATATTTAAAAAAAGTTCTAATTTTTAAATTCTATTTAACTCACAATTTTTAAAGATGAAAAATAATCTTAGTTATGGTGTACAAAGTCTATATATAAGTTTATATATCTTTTTTTATAGTGCCATTAATTTTTCAAATTGAGTTGAGTTATTTAATTGTTAGTTAAGGTGTAAAACAACATTTTGGTGCCACGCACAAAAAAAAAGAAAAAGAAAAAAGAAGATCCAATATTTAAAAAAAAGTTACATTTTTTTTTAATTGTGAGTATTTAACTCACAATTTTTAAAGATGAAAATCATGTTAGTTATGATGTACAACAACATTTTAGTGCCATGTAAAAAAAACAGATCCAATATTTTTTTTTAAAGTTTTATCTTTTTATTTGAGTATTAAACTCACAATGTTTTAAAATGAAAATCATGTTAGTTATGATGTGCAATGACACACCATAACTAACATGATTTTTTTCATTTTTTTTAAACCAATATTTTAAAAAAAAGTTTGTTTTTTTTTAATTGTGAGTATTTAACATTTTAGTGCCATGAAAAAAAGAAGGTATATTTTTTAAAAACATTTTTATAATGATTTCCAAAACAAAGTCGTAATATTATGAGATAATAAATATATAAAATGTATATAATTTGCTATCATTTAAAGGTTTTTTTTTCTTTTCCTTTTTTGGTCCTCAATTGGTTCATCCTGTCAGTATTTTGAAAAATTCCTTTAAATAACTAAAGTCATGTCCTTAATGACATAATCCTCATTTCACCATCATTTCTGGTAAGAAAACAGTATTATCAATGGATTTGATGGACATTCGCTTGGCCATGTGCCATCTTTCTTTGAAAAAAAGTTATATTCTTTAAAATTTTATCATCAAATACAGTGACATTTATATACTTTTTTTGTCGGTGACTTAAATGTGACCCTGGAGACATTTACGATTTATACATCCCCTGGAAGCGGAATAAATAAGCTTTCCATTGATGTATGGTTTGTTATGATAGGACAATATTTGGCTGAGATACAACTATTTGAAAGTCTGGAATCTGAGGGTGCAAAAAAATTAAAACACTGAGAAAATGTTGTTCTTAGCAATGCATAAAACTAATAAAAAATTAAGTTTTAATATCCTAATGATTTTTGGCATAAAAGAAAAAATGATCAATGTATAGGTGCTACTTAAGACTGGTTTTGTATTCCAGGCTCACAAATAAACAACCATATTAATACTGCAGCACATTTAACACATCACAGAAACAAAAGGCTGAGGACATTGTTAGTCTAAGCCCATGAGTTCATAATTAAATCATCATTTAACAATTTAATACTTACAAAGGTGAAGGATGTTAAACGCTGGTTATGTCTTGTGTTTCTGTGGAGAGTACAGTGATAATGCTGCTTACAATTCTTTAAAAACCATTCGGGTTGTTATTATTGTTATGAACATGGGGGTGGTTATTATTGTAATAATATTCCCTGTTCATCCCAACCTGTCCTACGATGCAGTGAATAATGTCATCGACGGCACAAACCCCTCAACAATACTGACAGTGTGTCACAGATAGAGATGCTCACCAGAGAGCCTCTCGAATTTCCTCGACATGCTGATAACAGATAGATTCGGCATCAAGAGAGCCACTTTAATAGGCTTTTTAACTCTTGATCTCGAGGCAAAATTAAACATACAGTTTAATTGAATCGCAGGTTCAAATGACACTCATCCCATGATAAATTATTCTCTGCACTTCTCACTGATTCCGATTCTTTCCCTCGAACAGGAAATGGTTTTCAGCCCTAATAAATTACACAAATTTCAAAATGAGCAGCTGGCTGCTTCTGGGAGATATCGCTGTGCTTTGTGAATATTTAGATTTCGTGATTAGATTCCAATGCCGTAAATCCTAGACGGCAGCGTTCAGTGGGAAACAGAAACAAAGATCTTTACCTTTTACATAAAAAAGCCTTGCAAACCGGCTGATACGGACTAGAATTAGACAGTGGAATTTGTGTTTTTCTTCTCTTCTGGTATCATCACAAATTTGTATTTCAGTGAAATGATCCCCAGCTACGGGAAATTATCATCAAGCTCGTTCAGTTTACTTTGCCGTCTCAAGGATGAAATTTGTTGTCTGGGATTTACAGAGTGAAACCGGAGAACATTTGACTATTTCCAATTGGCCATTTTCTTCTAGTTTCATAGATAATCTTACACTTTTTTTATTCCTGTTCATATACTCCTCTTTAGGAATTAAAGTTTGAAATTCATTTCTTATTTGTCCTTGGTTTTCAATTCTTCTAAAACAAACTGTCTATGATAAAGCGTTCAAGTTATGCAAGATGCATTTGCATTTACACTTCCCACATATACAGTCAAACCAAACATTATTCAGACACCGGATATATAGTTCATTAATGTAAGTGAGGATAGCAAAATAAAGGAAACTGTGACATATTATACCCACAAATTTGGGACCAAAAGTTATTCAGACACTTTGACCTGACCATGTTTTTTCTTTAATTTACACCACAATTACATTTTACTAAGAAAACACCCAAAAGATACCGTTAAGTGTTTCTTTTATAGCACTTCATCTATGTGTGTAAACAGATTTCAATAACAATACATATTTTTAAAGGCTGTTTTCTCAAAATTAGCATAAATCTCTACTTCAGTAGCACTTACACACACCAAACTTTACATTTTTATTCTTGTCGATATCCTGAAGGTTTTTACAGAGGGATTTGTTTATATATAATTTGCTTGATTTTATACAACATTTTATTTCCCAAAAAACCTGCAAAAAATATATATATAGTTTTCTACCTGTTCTAAATATTTTCTGAATTATGGAGTGACACAATTCCTTCTGTAAAAACATTTGACTCTAATATGTCAAAAAATTAAACAAGAATTTTGAAACTGACTTCATCCAGTGTTTATATTTTTGTACTAGAAATGTATGCAAATTAGCACATATTTCATTAAATAATGCCTCATTTGCATATTAAAACCTAACATTTTAGAAAACTTGTAATACAAAAAATGTTTGCAATTATCAATGTTCGTTATTAGTTTGTCATTATTAGTTCGTTTTTTTACCCTATTCACCTGCAGTATCTCGCCCTAATGACAAAAATTAATCAGGAAACCAATTATGAAACAACACACAAAAAACAAACATAAATATCTAATTTTTTGGCCAAAAATATTGAAATAAATTGTGCACATTTATATAAGCACATGTGAAAACTTGCCCCCATCTGAGAATCACAGGTATTACAAAAATATGATGATACTGCAATTTTAGTTTGAGGGACAGATTATTATTTAAAGGGATAGTTCACCCCAAAATGACATTTACCCCATGATTTATTTACTCTCAAGCCATCCTAGACATATATGACTTTCTTCTTTCAGTCGAATTAAAAAAGGTTCTGGATCTTCCAAGCTTTGTAAGGGCAGTGAATTGCTGTTGAGATTTTGAAGTTCAAAAAACTGCATTAATCCATCATAACAAGTACTCCACATGGCTCCGGGGGGTTAATAAAGGCCTTCTTAAGTTGATGCATTTGTCTAAGAAAAATATCCATATTTAAAACTTTATAAACTGTTATCTCTAGCTTTCGCTAACTGTTGTATGTACAACAGAGAACAAACAATGAGAATATGCTAGTCTCGCGAGAACCAAGTTTTGTTTACAGAAAAGGAAAACCAGTCTCCTCTTGGCTTATATCGAAATCATCCAACGTATTTCTTTAAAAATCCTTATTTTGTACTTCTAATTTGTGATTGTGAGTGTTTTGTTTTGCTCTCTCCTCTGCGTTTCAGCGTTTATCACTTCTCACTGGAGTTTACACCTACGTCATCCACTGGAACGCCACTCTCTCGTGAACAAGTGTGCGACAGTTAGCTGAAACTAGTTTATGAAGTTTTATATATGGATATTTTTCTCACACAAGCGCATTGATTAGCTTCAGAAGGCCTTTATTAAAGGAGAAGTTCACTTCCAGAACAAAAATTTACAAAAAATGTACTCACCCCCTTGTCATTCATGATGTTCATGTCTTTCTTTCTTCAGTCGTAAAGAAATTATGTTTTTTGAGGGAAACACTTCAGGCTTTCTCTCCATATAGTGGACTTCTATGGTGCCCACAGTTTGAACTTCCCAAATGCAGTTTGAATGCAGCTTTAATAAGCTCTAAACAATCACAGCTGAGGAAGAAGGGTCTTATCTAGTGAAACGATTGTTTTTTTATTTTTTATTTTTTTAAATTGACAATTTATATACTTCTTAACCTCAAATGCTTTACTTGTCTAGCTCTGCATGTACTTGTGTATTCAGGTTCAAGACAGTTAGGGTACGTCGAAAAACTTCCATCTCAATTTCTCCTCCAACTTCAAAATCGTCCTACATCTCTGCAGATATAACGACCAAGTGTTTACAAAGTGAACGTGCAAAGAAGATCAAATGCCCTTTACAAAAAAAGGTAAAAACAGCGATGTAGGACGATTTTGAAGTTGGAGGAGAAAATGAGAATACACAAAGTTCAAGCAGAGCTAGACAAGACGAGCATTTGAGGTTAAAAAGGATATAAATTGTAATTTTGTTTAGAAAATAACCTATCGTTTTGCTTAATAAGACCCTTTTTCCTTAGCTTGGATTGTTTAGAGCCCTTTGAAGCTGCATTTAAACTGCATTTTTGAAGTTCAAACTTGCAAACCATAGAAGTCCACTATATAGAGAAAAATCCTGAAATGTTTTCTTCAAAAAACAATTTCTTCACGACTGAAGAAAGAAAGACATGGACATCTTAGATGACAAGGGGGTAAGTAAATTATCTGTAAATTTTTGTTCTGGAAGTGAACTTCTCCTTTAACCCCCCCGGAGCCTTGAGGAGTACTTTTTATGATGGATGCACTTTTTTGGGCTGCAAAATCTTAATCACTACTCACTGCCATTATAAAGCTGGGAAGAGCCAGGATATTTTTAATAAAACACTGACGGTATTAGTCTGAAAGAAGAAACTCATTTAGAGTGTTTTAAATAATGTAAATAATGCCACTGAACCGAACAAAACTTGCATATTTTGCTAAATATTGCTGCTGAAAATGGTCAATTATTGTCATGTTTTGGGCTGTACTAATCGATCAGACCGGGAAAAACATTTAGAGTATGATCAAGGAGAAGGAGAAATCAAGAAGAAGAGTGCAAAAATCTGTCTGAGGAACAAAAGGTGCTTGTGGTTGGTTAAACTGAACCAGGATTTCCAGAGCAAGAAAGTTTGTTCTTATCATTTTGGGTCGGGTAGGCGAAATATTAGGATAATATCTTTAATTAACACTGCTTGTACGTATCTTTACCACCTAGTACCTTTAGTTTGTCAAAATATTGTGCCCTTTCCTGTTTACTAAGTCGTTCTCTATATGATTTAGCAGCTTTTTTGGTTCAGAGAGCATAAGTTAGCAAAACATCATATTTAGTAGTACATTGACCATGCAATCCATGCTGTTGTTTACATCCGAGTATCACCAATATGGCGTGACATAAGTGCAAACCCTCTATACACCTAGGATGGCTTGAGGGTGAGCAAATCACAGGGTTATTTTTATTTTTGGGTAAATCGTCCCTTTAAGAGATTTGCAAACCAACAAACCACCTAGAAAAAAATAGGACTTCTGACTCAGAAAGTTTCAGTTAGATAAAGCCTAACTAACTCACCAAACCCAGTCTTTCCCACAATTCCTTGAAGTTCTTGTTGTATATTTACTAAATTAATTTAGTGTATAGCCATTTAAACCATGTTTAAATGTTCTGAATTATGTGATTTTACTGAAACACACAGAATTAAAAAAAGGATTCAACTCTTGTCCCAGAAGACTTCTCAACTGCATTGCAGAACTTAAACGCACCAACGGCAGGTACAGAAGCAGCGTTCACACGCTAGTTTACATTTCAACTTATTCTGACAAACCCTTCATGTGCACCAACATGCTCATGAAAGCGAGTCAGCAGAGCCTTTGTGTTCTCTCTCGCGGCGGAAGTCGATGCCGTTTGAGGCTCTTCGCTGTGAGCCGCTGGATCGAGCCGAGGGGCCCGACAGCTGTAACGCGTCTCCCGGGACGGTCCAGAGGAGATCGGGCCGCGGTGACACGGCGCTCATTAGCGAGAGTGAAAGGAACCCCTCGCAGATGGCTGTCAGCGTTCAAAACACGCTCGGATACACCAGACGTGTCAGTTGAGGCTTGAGTTCCTTCTGCTTGATTCTATGACACCGCAATATTCAAGCGGCGTTTATTTCGTCCAAAGAATGGAGGAAAATGCAAGACGGGAGCACGCTGACATCTGAAAATGTGTTTTCTAATGAGCGTGCCGTCTACCTAACAAGAGTCTCGGCTTGTCATTCATCAGCACAAATTACCGGCTCCGCGTTTGACGTGTTCTCGCCGCTGCGGATGACAGCTTCGTCTGTTCGGCAAACAGAAAAGTGGGAAATGTGGCAGCTCCTGTTTCCGTGGGGCCTCTGAAATCAATTAGTTTGTTTACCTGTCACAGTTCAAACGAGGGCCACGCTACCATAAACCTCATCATTTCCATCACGGCGCAGTCACCTGCTCCTCCGGTGCTTCATAAATAAATGGACATCGGTCCAGATGTAATGTAATAAGAGTGATTCCATCAGCCCAGCCAGATCTCATCAATCTCACGGCAGCTAATTGCAGGGACACCTGGTGTGTTTGTGCTCTCGGAGAGACGCCGCAGAGCTCAAACGCTTCCCGAGGACCCGAATCAGTCTGAATGCATAACACCAGACAGTTTTACCCAGCTAACTGAAACTAAATAAATAAAAGAGGGCCTTTTATGGCCTAAAACAACAAATCAACACTGATCTAGCTTTTTTGGCCCTCGACAACAGTGGGTAGCATTTTACATGTCATGTTTTTGGGAGTAAAAACTAAAAGTACCATCATTACACCACAATATTCAAGTTATATGGAAGCTAATTTCCACCATGGGTATATAAGATAATTTTGATTTTTTTATTATCTCACAATTCAGACTTTTTTCCCCTCAAAACTGCGGGACAAAGTCAAAACTGTGAGTTTTCAATGCAGAATCCACAAGTCGGAAATGTAAGATATAGGATCACAATTGCGATAATCTTTAAGATAAAAAGTCACAATTACCTTTTCTTTTTTTCATTCCATGGTGGAAACAAAAGGACATAAAATTTAAATGTCAACTCAAAAAGTCAGTATTGCAAGACATATTGTCATGATCTGGGCTGTGGGTCTCCCCTCAGCCTCCTAAGGTCGCTGTTCCTACACTGCACTTCCTGATTGCATTCACCTGTCTTTGTCATTAGCACTGATTTCACTCACATCTGTTCACAATCATCTGGTCTTTAAGAAATCTCACCTTTCACTCCTGTTTCATGGCTGCATTGTCTTATGTCTACTGTCTGTTTGATCTGTGTTCCTGTTTATCCTGGCCTTAGACCTTGTTCTCTGTTTGGTTCATTTGAGTTTATGTTGTGTTCTGCCGTGTTGGCTTTTTGTTTTGTTTGTTTAATTTGTTATTATTTTATTAAACTATCTCTTCCCTGCACCTGGACCCAGACCTCCTCTTTCTCAACGTGATAGAATGCAGCCATCAACAGTGGGTCCAGCGGGTGAGAGGTCTTTCGAGGCGGCGTCAGCCGCTCGCTTCGAGACCATCTACGCCTGTTTGGCGGCGATGGACGCCCTTAGTGCTGAGGCGGCGCGGACGCGCCCCTACTTTATGGCGAGGGCAGAGGCGTTTTTTCGAGGGAGGGCGTCCGCTCTCTCTGTTCCGGACGCGGCGGTGACCGCTCTCTCTGTTCCGGACGCGGCGGTGACCGCTCTCTCTGTTCCGGACGCGGCGGTGACCGCTCTCTCTGTTCCGGACGCGGCGGTGACCGCTCTCTCTGTTCCGGACGCGGCGGTGACCGCTTTCTCTGTGCCGGACGCGGCGGTGACCGCTCTCTCTGTTCCGGACGCGGCGGTGACCGCTTTCTCTGTGCCGGACGCGGCGGTGACCGCTCTCTCTGTTCCGGACGCGGCGGTGACCGCTCTCTCTGTTCCGGACGCGGCGGTGACCGCTCTCTCTGTTCCGGACGCGGCGGTGACCGCTCTCTCTGTTCCGGACGCGGCGGTGACCGTTCTCTGTATTCCTGACGCGGCGGTGACCACTTTCTCTGTTCCGGACGCGGCGGTGACCGTTCTCTCTGTTCCTGACGTGGCGGTGACCGCTCTCTCTGTTCCGGACGCGGCGGTGACCGCTCTCTCTGTTCCGGACGCGGCGGTGACCGCTCTCTCTGTTCCGGACGCGGCGGTGACCGTTCTCTCTGTTCCTGACGCGGCGGTGACCACTTTCTCTGTTCCGGACGCGGCGGTGACCGTTCTCTCTGTTCCTGACGTGGCGGTGACCGCTCTCTCTGTTCCGGACGCGGCGGTGACCGCTCTCTCTGTTCCGGGCGCGGCGGTGACCGCTCTCTCTGTTCCGGACGCGGCGGTGACCGTTCTCTCTGTTCCTGACGCGGCGGTGACCGCTTTCTCTGTTCCGGACGCGGCGGTGACAGTTCTCTCTGTTCCTGACGTGGCGGTGACCGCTCTCTCTGTTCCGGACGCGGCGGTGACCGTTCTCTCTGTTCCTGACGCGGCGGTGACCGCTCTCTCTGTGCCGGACGCGGCGGTGACCGTTCTCTCTGCTCCTGACGCGGCGGTGACCGCTCTCTCTGTGCCGGACGCGGCGGTGACCGCTCTCTCTGTTCCTGACGCGGCGGTGACCGCTCTCTCTGTGCCGGACGCGGCGGTGACCGCTCTCTCTGTTCCGGACGCGGCGGTGACCGTTCTCTCTGTTCCGGACGCGGCGGTGACCGTTCTCTCTGTTCCGGTCGCGGCGGTGACCGTTCTCTCTGTTCCTGACGCGGCGGTGACCGCTCTCTCTGTGCCGGACGCGGCGGTGACCGCTCTCTCTGTTCCGGACGCGGCGGTGACCGCTCTCTCTGTTCCGGACGCGGCGGTGACCGTTCTCTCTGTTCCGGACGCGGCGGTGACCGTTCTCTCTGTTCCGGACTCGGCGGTGACCGTTCTCTCTGTTCCGGACGCGGCGGTGACCGCTTTCTCTGTGCCGGACGCGGCGGTGACCGTTCTCTCTGTTCCGGACGCGGCGGTGACCGTTCTCTCTGTTCCGGACTCGGCGGTGACCGTTCTCTCTGTTCCGGACGCGGCGGTGACCGTTCTCTCTGTTCCGGACGCGGCGGTGACCGTTCTCTCTGTTCCTGACGCGGCGGTGACCGCTCTCTCTGTGCCGGACGCGGCGGTGACCGCTCTCTCTGTTCCGGACGCGGCGGTGACCGTTCTCTCTGTTCCGGACGCGGCGGTGACCGCTCTCTCTGTTCCTGACGCGGCGGTGACCGCTCTCTCTGTGCCGGGCGCGGCGGTGACCGCTCTCTCTGTGCCGGACGCGGCGGTGACCGTTCTCTCTGTTCCTGACGCGGCGGTGACCGTTCTCTCTGTTCCTGACGCGGCGGTGACCGCTTTCTCTGTGCCAGACGCGGCGGTGACTGCTGGCGTTCCTCTGGCGGCTATGCCAGCTCACGTTCCTCTGGCGGCTATGCCGGCTCGCGTTCCTCTGGCAGCGGTGCCCGCTGACGTTCCTCTGGCAGCTATGCCAGCTCACGTTCCTCTGGCGACTGACGTTCCTCTGGCAGCTATGCCAGCTCACGTTCCTCTGGCCGCTGGCGTTCCTCTGGCGGCGAAGCCAACTCACGTTCCTCCGCAGCACGGGCCTGGCCCGCCATCCCTCCCCCTGATTCACCTTCCACCGTTCCTCCTCCCTCCAGATGGTTTGTTTTGTTTTTTTTCGTTGGAAACGTCTGGAAGCCGTTCCCTAGAGGGGGGGGGTAATGTCATGATCTGGGCTGTGGGTCTCCCCTCAGCCTCCTAAGGTCGCTGTTCCTACACTGCACTTCCTGATTGCATTCACCTGTCTTTGTCATTAGCACTGATTTCACTCACATCTGTTCACAATCATCTGGTCTTTAAGAAATCTCACCTTTCACTCCTGTTTCATGGTTGCATTGTCTTATGTCTACTGTCTGTTTGATCTGTGTTCCTGTTTATCCTGGCCTTAGACCTTGTTCTCTGTTTGGTTCATTTGAGTTTATGTTGTGTTCTGCCGTGTTGGCTTTTTGTTTTGTTTGTTTAATTTGTTATTATTTTATTAAACTATCTCTTCCCTGCACCTGGACCCAGACCTCCTCTTTCTCAACGTGACACATATACTAAAAATTGTGAGTTTTTTTTCTTAGAATTGCAAGTTTAGATCTCGCAAATTAGAGTTTACATCTCAAATTTTCCATTTATATCTCAAAATTGTGACTTTTTCTTAGAATTGCAAGTTCAGGTTTCGCAAATTGGAGTTTCTATCTCACAATTCTGAGTTTATATCTCAAAATTGTGAGTTTTTTCTAAGAATTTTGAGTTTAATCTCGCAAATTTGAGTTTATATCACAAATTGGAGTTTATATCTTAAAATTGTGACTTTTTTTATTAGAATTGCAAGTTTAGAACTCGCAAATTGGAGTGTCCACCTCAATATTCCCGAGTTTATCTCAAAATTGTGACTTTCTCAGAATTGCGAGTTTAGGTCTCGCAAATGTGAGTTTATCTTACAATTCAATGCTTATATCACAAAACTGTGACTTTTTTATAGAATATTGAGTTTACATCTTAAAAATTTGAAGTTTATATCTCAAAACTATGACTTTTTTTCCTTAGAATTGCGAGTTTAGATCTCGCACATTGGAATTTATGTCTCAAAATTGAGATCTCACAATATCTCGCAAGGCAGAGATTGTAAGGCAAAATGTCAAATTGCTCTCTTTATGTTTTAATCCTGTGGCTGAAATTGATCTGCAAAGGTTATCTTTCAAATATGTAGCCTAAAACATGCAAGAACAAATCATAATGTCTTCATTCTCCAGACTAATCAAGTTCAAGTGATGTTCAGTCACGTTAGCGATATTTCAGCAAAATTTTGTCTGTAAAAAAAAGGTTAATTGTCTACTGTCAATAGCGTACTGATGCATGAAGTGCAGCTCACAAAGAAGTAACTTTCAAACCAAGCTGTTGGTTAGTGTGGTGAATTCCGTGACCAACATGAACATAGACAAATTTTGCATGCTTAGTCAACAAGATGCAAATCTTTCACTCTCATGCAAAACTCCCAATAAAGTGAAAATTTTGCACAACACAATTACAACTTAAAGACTGTAAACTCACTGAAAAAGTCCACAAAATATACTTGTATCATGCATACAGCTACACACAACCAGCACAATGCTACAAAACAACTAGACTGCTCCTTTTATAATCTACAAAGCTATAGTACTTCAGTGTAGTGATAGCATGCAAAAGGGGCAACAAATGACTACATCCTAAAATCTGGGGGGGAAAACCTGCAAGGCAATCTTAGCATCACTGTACAGTAGTAGAAGTGAACTAAACCAATTGTTAATGAGCAATTATACATTAATATAACATGTTACTTTAAAATAATATCTCCCACTGATGACCGAACTTCTAAAGGACCAGTTTATATCTCACAATTCTAAATTTATATCTCAAGATTGTGACTTTTTGTTCTTAGAATTGCGAGTTTAGAACTTGCAAATTGGACGTCCTATCTCAATATTCTGAGTTTATCTCAAAATTGTGACTTTCTCAGAATGGCGAGTTTAGATCTCACAAATTTGAGGTTATAGCTCAAAACTGTGACTTTTTTCTAAGAATAGCGAGTTTATATCTGGCAAATTGGAGCTCATATCTCAAAACTGTAATATTTTTATAGAATACTGAGTTTAGATCTTGCAAATTTGAAGTTTAGATCTCAACCTTTTTCCTTAGAATTGCGAGCTTAGATCTCGCAAATTGGAATTTATGTCAAAATTTTTATTTTTTTTCTAAGAATTGTGAATTTATATGTCAAAAGTGTGATTTCTTTTTCACAAATTTGAGTTTTATATCTCAAAATTGTGACTTTTTCTCAGAATATTGAGTTTAGATCTTGCAAACTTGGAGTTTATATCTCCAAATTGTGACTTTTTCTCACAGATTATTGAGTTTAGATTTTGCAAACTTGGAGTTTATATCTCAAAATTGTGACTTTTTGTTCTTAGAATTGCAAGTTTAGATCTCACAATATCTCACAATGACCCTCTTTATGTTTTAATCCTATGGCTGAAATGGACCTGCAAAGGTTATCTTTAATTAAGCAATAAGGCTTCGCGTCGTGCCTAACAACGCCCTTCAGCTGTGATTTATTCATGATACAGCATGGCCTCAAGTACCTTATTGCTTTTATAAAACGGTTACCACACAATAAAAATATTAAAATCAAAAATATATATTAATTTATATATATTAGGTTGTGTACATTTTCATAAAGTAAAATCATTAACTGCCTTCCGCTGTAAAAAGTAGTCCCTAACTGCAACAGCTGTGTTTACGTTGCTAAGGGTGGTTGCTAAGGGGGCTCAATAATACACAAAACCATTGAGTGAAGCGGTCATAGCAGTGCCGTATCATGAATACGACACAGCTGCTGACCAATCAGAATTGAGGAATGGAACTAACCGTTTTATAATGCAACCTACAACATGCAAGTACAAATCACAATGTCTTCATTCTCCAGACTAATCAAGTTCAAGTGATGTTCAGTCACGTTAGCGATATTTCAGCAAAATCAATAGCATAGTGATGTAAGAAGTGCAGCTTACACAGAAAATCTGGGGGAGAAAAAATCTGCGAGGCAAAGATAGCATCACTGTACAGTAGTAGAAGAGAACTAAACCAATTGTTAATGAGCAATTATACTGTACATTAATATAACATGTTACTTTAAAATAATATCTCCCACTGATGACCGAATCTGCACAACAAATCTGACCCGGTGGCCATCGTTCCCCTCTGAAAGTCTTTCAGGTATTTGCCGGAGCTCAGTTTTGGATCTGTAAGCAGTTTCGACTACAATAAAAGATGTCCGTGAAAGTGCAATTGGTGCAGCTCAAGCTGGATTAAAAGTTGGGCTGCAGGACGGTAATAATACTGAAAAGCGATATGAAGCAATGCTGCAGCTGACCTACTTGTAAAGCTCTCAACTTTTTCCCCTCTCATTCCACAACTCTAAAAATAACACACTGTCCAATCTCAGAAATATTTCAGGCATTCCTTTGACCCCTGGCCATCATATAACGCCACTGACAGCAGAGATGATTGCGAGTCAGAACTGAATTGAGAATCATGAATTTGGAAAACAGCAGCAAACCGGATACATAATTTGAATTCAAGGAAAAATGCATGTATACATGTATGAATATACATCTAAAGAAAAATATGCAAAATCCTCTTCCTGTCATTCTAATTCATATTCCATTTCTACATCCATGAACTGAAAGGAAGCCAATTCATAATTGTATTCAGTCTTGATTGATAGATGCCATCAAAAGCGGTTACCTCTTTCCATATACTGTATATGACAAAACACAAAATTATGATGCACCTCTCAAAAAACACTGCACATTTGTATATATTAATGCACAGATGAATTAAAACTGAGCTGACCTGAATCTATAATAAGATAAATTCTTCACAAGCCAGTGTGCATTTCTTGTTTCTATTGTTGCAGGTTTAGTCGTTTTCCTCTCAACCCCATCCAAGCTGTTTACAAACTTCAGAACAAAGGAAACGTATAAAAGCAGTCCTATTTTCTCTTTTTTCTGATCAGTTAATTTGCGTATTGTGCAAATAGTTTGTTAAGACAGTCAATGAGCCAGGAAGCGTTGATTCTGAATCTGTTCTGGGTTTGTGTTCAGCTAATAAAGGCTTTATTTGGCTTCTTTGCTGTGTTGTTGTGTCCATTTTCTCTCACAGTATGCGCATGGCTTTTTGCGATGAGATGGAATTAGATCCTAACACATCCAGCCCTCTAATTGTATATCTTGGTGGGGTTCCATTAGCCCAAATCAAAGTGGATGCCGACACACAGTTACACAATACCACGGCTAGCTGCGTCTCACAAAAGACGACCAAAATCCGCCGCATACTGTGCTTTCTACAGACCGTGCAAACCAACTCATTAAAAGATGAAGCCGACAGCATCCTCCCAAGCAATTTGGTATTATGCAAGTGAAATTAAGAGCGGAAAACAAGGCACTGGAAGAAGCTGTAAGCTGGAGTCCTCAGAGCTCTGCTCTAATCACACGTGTTAAACCTTACAGCAATGTGTCTGTTTAGAAGAGATGCTCGTACAGCAGCACACCATAAAATTCAGCTAAAAAGTTTATGGTTTCTACTCATTAAAGGATCACAGTTTAGACAAAAATATTTAGCATTTTTCAACACTGATCATGTGTTTCTTGAGCACCAAACCAGCATATTAGAATGTTTTCTAAAGGACCATGTGACACTAAATACATTTTATTAATGTTTTTGAATGAACTACAACACAATATTTTAAAATCAGTTTAGATCTTGCAAATTGGAGTGTCACACAAATCAGACTTTATATCTCAAAATTGTGACTTTTTTCATATAGTTTAGATCTTACAAATTGGATTTTAGCACAATTCTGAGTTTATATCTCAAAATTGTGACTTTTGTCTTAGAATACGACGTTTAGATCTTGCAAATTTGAAGTTTATGTCAAAATTGTGACTATTTATTAGAATTGTGAGTTTAGATCTCACAAATTGGATTTTATCACAATTCTTAGTTTATATCTCAAAATTGTGACAATGCTGAAAAAAATGCTGAAAACTGTTTTTGCTGCTTATTTTATTTTATTTTATTTAGAAGCTTATTTTTTTAAACATTATAAATGTCTTTATGTCTTTACTGTTACTTTTGATCAATTTAATGCATCCTATTTTTTTCCCTGAAAAATCATGTGAAACTGAAGACTGGAGCAATGATGCTAAAAATTCAGCTTTACCAATCAGAGATATAAACGTAATTTTAAAATGCATTCAAATACAAAAAGATTTTTAAATAATGTAATAAAAGTAATATTGCGTTATATATTTACCGGTATATATAGTTATGAGAGGTTGTGTAAAAATAATTAAATTAAATTCATTTTTAATTTTATTAATATTTAATTAATATTTAATTTAAATTATCATTACTTTTAATGCTCCTTAGCACATTCCAGAAGGTAAAATAAAATAAAATAGAATTAACTAAAATAAAATAAAAACTAATCAGATAAATCAAATAAAATAATAAATTAAATTAAATTAATAAAATAATAATAATAATAATAATAATAATAATAATAATAATAATAATAAATAAAATATTTTATTTTAAATGATTATTACTTTTAATCTCATGGCCGTCCATACTCCTTATTTCTTAATCCAATTTATTCCTTTAAAATGACACCAAAATCAATATCACACATAATCAATAGATTCAAATTAGGTAAATATTTCTTTAATGTTATCTGGGAAAAAATTTAAATAAATAAATAAACAAATAAATAAGGATAATGGCTGTAATTATTATTTTGACACAAAATACAAAACATTATAATAGTAATAATATTGCATAAAATTACTGTTTTTTTTGTTTTTTTTTACTATATTGTAGTAATGAGCATAAAAGTCATCTGTCCAAAAAAAGAAAAAAATATTCCAACCTTTTGGCCACCAGCACATTAAAATAAAATAAAATAAAATAAAATAAAATAAAATAAAATAAAATAAAATAAAATAAAATAAAATAAAATAAAATAAAATAAAATAAAATAAAATAAAATAAAAAATAAAATAAAATAAAATAAAATAAAATAAAATAAAATAAAATAAAATAAAATAAAATAAAATAAAATAAAATAAAAAGGTTGCTCTTATTTAAAAAAAATAAATCTAGATTAATTTGGGACAGCAAACTTTACGGAAAATCATATTGTTTATGTTCATAATATCTCAATCTGTATGTCTTACAGTTACACTGGATGATTAGATCTGGATAACAATATAGCAATCAAACAGTTGAGATATTCAATGGAGTATGTGGATAAATTTGGATACACATAAACATAAAAAAACTTAATTTTTGATTAGTAATATGCATTGCCAAGAACTTCATTTTGGACAACTTTAAAGGCGATTTTCTCAATATTTAGATTTTTTTGCACCCTCAGATTTCAGATTTTCAGAAAGTTGTATCTTGGCCAAATATTGTCCTATCCTAACAACCCATACATCAATGGGAAGTTTATTCATTCATCTCAATTGGTCAATCAAAATTTACCCTTATGACAGGTTTTGTGGTCCAGGGTCACATATAGCTAACTTTATATACAGAGCCTGGCCATAATAGCTGCATTTTGCACAGTCAAGCACACTTGCATTTTTTTTAGCATGTTGCTATCTGGTTACTAGGATCTTCAAAATGACGTTGCAATTGTGTTCGGAGTGGTTGTTGTTTACTGCTTACTTACAAGTCTTTAAATGTGCCTTCCTTCAACGCAGATGGGATCTTTGTCACTTCTATGTCACTTTTAGCATCTTCCTGGCCAAAAAAAAGAGAGAAAAAAATCACTTCTCATCAACAAGATACACAATTTAAGGTATCGTTCATCCTCAAACAGCTCAAATGATGCAGGACAAGTTATGTTGTTAAGGTAAATTTTAGGAATCAGACATTCAAATGCTAAGCTCATGCTGAAAAATAGCATGCATGCATTCAGCAAACCTCATATCTGTATAGACGCAGTGCTTTGTTTGGCCCAGTTTAAAGCGAACAAGTGCTTCTGTAGGTACAGGCCTCTGTCTTGAGATTGCAGGTGCACATGCATCTGGCAGACCTTTGGGAGGAGTTTTATTTTTTTGTCCTCTTCTCAGCTGTCACTCAAGATGATGGGCAGCTGCGGCTGGAGATGCACAGAGGCTGCTGTCATCCGCCATCACCATCACCCTCTTTAACGATGGAGGTGTGTGCGTCTGACACTCACCGGGGAGAGCGTGCGGCCAGGATTCAGTGAAATGCTATACAGAAACTTTGGGGCAGTAATGAGGAGATTTGACATAACTGTAATATTAACCAATGTGCAGCGCTGTTTCTGGATTGGGACACGGTAAAGCAGCGTGAGTGGTGCAGGCCGGCAGCCTGCGGGGTTTTACTGTAACAACAAGAGCACAATCAGTATCCTGACATGAACTCAAGGCACCATGCAGCCATATGACAGGGACATGTCTGTCACACCTAATGGAGCAAATACCAGAAATATCCACCCCACTTTATTCACCAGGGTAGAATTGCACCAGCCAGCCGTAAATGGGGTCGTAAAGTTCACACTAATAACTGTTAGTTTGTAACAAATTGTACTTAAAGGAATAGTTCACCTAAAAATTAAAATTCACTGAAAATGTAATCACTTGCTCACCAATGGATCCTCTATAGCGTCCAAACAGCTGATAAAAATATCACAATAATCCACAAGCAACGACCAATATGTGCTATTCATGACTGATGCCAATACTGATTATTACAGATCAAGTAGGCCGATAACCGATATTTTGAACTGATATATATGTCTGGTGTAAAAATGAAAATTAATGTCAAAATCAAGAACAACAAGGGACTTTCTTTAAATGCTTATTAATTATTTTGTCATCAAATCGGTTTTGAAAATGACCAATACCCATAAAATTGCTTAATATCGGTGCCGATAATCGGTTGAGCCCTATTGTGCATCATTAAGACATTTTTCATTTTAAACCAGTGCTTTCAGATAAAAATGCATAGTATTGTTTTTTTTTTTTAGTGAAAAAGTTGACTTGTCGGCACCAGGAGAGAAATATGCAAAACGAAATTAGCAAAAACAGACCAAAACAGTCCAAAACAAAAACACGTCAGTGGATTTTGATGTGTGAGGATAACCGGGATGGACTTTTTCACTGGAGAAAGCGTTTTTATGGATTATGGACTTATTGTGATGTTTTTCTCAGCTATTTGAACTTTGGCTTTCTGACGGCACCCACTCACTGTAGAGGATCTATTGGTGAGCAAGTGTTGTAATGCTAAATATCTCCAAATCTGTTTAGATGAAGCATAACATATATAAGCAACATTCTAAAAACCACTCTGAACATCTTAGAAACCTTATAGCAAAGGCCTAGCACCACACTAAAAATCATTTTTGTTCGCTGAAATAAAAATATAAATATTACATGAAAAACTAAAATAAAAATGTGATGTGAAATGAAAACATCACTTGCTCACCAATGGATCCTCTGTAGTGAATGGGTTCCACCATAATGAGAGTCCAAACAGCTGATAAAAACATCACAATAATCCACAAGTAATCGACCAATATGTGCTATTCATGACTGATGCCAGTACCGATTATTACAGATCAAGCAGGCCGATAACCGATATTTTGAACTGATATATATGTCTGGTGTAAAAAAAAGAAAACTAATGTCAAAATTAAGAACAACAAGGGACTTTCTTTAAATGCTTAGTAATTATTTTGTCATCAAATCGGTTTAAAAAATGACCAATAACCATAAAAATGCTTAATATCGGTGCAGATAATCGATTGACCGCTATTGTGAAGTAAAAGCTGCATGTTTTTAAGAAACAATGCATCATTAAGACATTTTTTATTTTAAACCACTGCTTTTAGATAAAAATGTGATATTAAAATGCATAATATTGCTTTTTTTTACAGTGAAAAAGTTGACTTGTCTGCACCAGGAGAGAAATATGCAAAACGAAATTAGCAAAAACAGACCAAAACAGTTCAAAACAAAAACACGTCAGTGGATTTTGATGTGTGAGAATAACCGGAATGGACTTTTTCACTGGAGGAAGCATTATTATGGATTATTTTGGGCTTATTGTGATGTTTTTATCAGCTGTTTGGACTCATTCCGACGGCACCCATTCACTGCAGAGGAACCATTGGTGAGCAAGTGATGTAATGCTAAATTTCTCCAAATCTGTGCTGATGAAGCATAATATGTATGAGCAACATGCTAAAAACCACTCTGAACATCTTAGAAACCTCATAGCAAAGGCCTAGCACCACACAAAAAATCATTTTTGTTCACTAAAATAAAAATAAAAATATTACATGAAAAATTTTAAAATTAAAACTAAAATTTTAAAACTACTCTGCAAGTAACTGAAACAAATAAAAAATGTTTAAAAATGAAATAAGTTGAGGTTGAAGGATTAAAATAAAAATAAACATAAATAGAAAAAAAAAAAAGAATAAACATTCTAAAATACACCACCAGTCAAAAGATTTTTAATGATTTTTTTAAAAGTCCAAGCCTACATTTATTTGATCCAAAGTACAGCAAAAACAGTAAAATTTTCAAATATTTTTACTATTTAAAAGTAACATTTCTATTGGAATATATTTTAAAATGTAATTTATTCCTGTGAATTCAAAGCTAAATTATTAGCATCATTACTTCAGTCACATGATCGTTCAGAAATCTTTCTAATATTGTGATTTGCTGCTCAAAACATTTATTATTAGCTGCTCAAAACATTTATTATTATTATCATTATTATATTGAAAATAGCTTTCAGGTTTCTTTGATGAATAGAACAATAAAAATCTTTTGTAGCATTATAAATGTCTTTATCATCACTTAATAAAAGTATTAATTTCTATAATTTATTTTCCAAAAAAAAAATATTATACTGACTTCAAGGTTTTGATTGCTATAGTGCATAATGTTACAAAAGTGTTTTGGATCATTGATTCTGAAGACTGGAGTAATGATGCTGATAATTTAGCTTTGATCACAGAAATAAATTACATTTTAACATATATTCAAATAGAAAGCAGTTATTTCAAATACTAAAAATATTTCACAATATTACTGCTTTTGTTATATTTGGATTAAATAAATACAGGCTTGGTGAGCAAAAGAAACTTCTTTCTTTTAACCGGAAGTGTACATCATCTAAAATTAACAATTTACAATCAAAACTGTAAATACAAAAACAGAAACTATTTTAAAAATTTATAAATACTATAATAGTGTGCAAATTACACTAAAATAACATTGCCTATCACAGCAGCAGTGTGTTTTGCACATAATCCCCACTCACATTTTCCATATAGTTCATTTTAACACTGGCCAAATACAACACTGCAAACTTGACTACAAAGAGCCTATATGGGCATTGTGGGAAATATATGAAGCGACGGTGCTCTCAGGATTTTAAAGATAAAGGGAAGAACAATTTCTATACTTTGTCTTTATGTACCTACATTACTGTATAACAGCGTTTTACACAGTTCCTCCCTAAAACAATCAATTTAACTGTATCTATTCACTGCGGCCGATAAGCAGCCATCAATCACAACGAACGTCCTTTGATGCTGGCATAAATGAAATATCACACTAATTGAATCATGCGGTGATGACATGCTAGTTTGTTTTCCTTTACACGTCTGCAGGAAAAGACTTCACGACAATGTCACATTGACACTTCACAGCACATTTCTTCGTGTTTGTATGATCTTTCTCCGTCTTTAAATGAAACAATTAAGTAATTGTGTATAAGGTCAAACGCCGTCGCGGCTACACCCACGCTGGAGAAAAATTGAATTTCAAGGGTGTTTTCTTTCATTTCCATTCCCATCCTCGGCCTTTAAGACACTAGAGTATCTGTTCTTCTCCCGTGGAAAAAAAGAACCCTGTTATCAAAGCATTAAGATATGATTAGACTGACATTTTCTTAAGAAAACCAAAAGAGTGAGAGAGGGGGAGCGAGAGTAGAAGAGCACGAGCGCGAGACAGACGGCGTCGTGAAAGGAAAGGAGAACTCCATACTGCAGATCTTATCGCTCGCTAGCATACATAGTGATCTTTGAAGCAGCTTATTACAGAGTACACTAAGAAGACAAGTGGGTCGGTGTACAGATCAGAGGAGAGTGCGTGAACGCACCTGCTAGATTTCGCTATCGTTGGGACGGTGTCAGTCAGCGTTGAGGCCTGCCAGCCGAGCGGCTCCCCTCGCCGTTTTAATATCAGACCGGTCTTGTCTTTCAACATCCGGGGGGACTAGTTTAAATCCGTAGAAGGAGATTTTGCGATTGCGATCGTGCAACGCAGAGAGGGAATCTGTGACATTGATGGTATATAAGTGAACGTGAATTTGAAGCGCATTCTTTCCAGACAGTTCGAGGAGAGCAGGTGCTACAGACGTATGAGCCTTATTGCACATTGAAGAAAGAAACGTTTGTTCATCAGAGTTAGAGATTGAAGACTCGCTGATGGACTCGAATCATGCGTGCAAACCCAATCCAGAGTAAAATGTAATTTTCATATTTTTTTGTTAGTTCTGATGACCTGCTATGATATGAAAGCAAGCAAATGTGAACATCTTGGCCAATATGTGGATTGATTCTGCACAAAAATGTAGTGGCTTCTTTACTTACTAACTACTACACTCTTCAAAATAAAGGTACTTCACGATGCCATAGAAGAACACTTTTTGTCTAAATGGTTCCATAAAGAACCTTTAACATCTGAAGAACCTTTATGTTTCATAAAAGGTTCTTTGTGGTGAAAAAAGGTTCTTCAGATTATAAAAAGGTAAGAAAGAGATAGTTCTTTAAAGGACCTTTGACTGAATGGTTCTTTGTGGAACCGAAAATGGTTCTTCTATGGCATCGCTGTGAAGAACCTTTTAAAGCACCTTTATTTTTAAGAGTGTAGCGTGAATTTGGATACTAGTCCATGACATGAGATTAGTGCCCATTTTGTTGGGCACACTAGTATCTCATGTCATGGACTAGTATCCAATAGTAGGCTATTCGAAATGCAGTTTAAATGCAGCTTCAAAGGGCTCTAAATGATCCCAGCCAAAGCAGAAGGGTCTTATCTAGCAAATCGATTGGTTATTTTCTAAAAAAAAAAAAAAAAAAAATTATGTACTTTTTTTACCTCAAATGCTTGTGTGTAAACTGTGTGTAATTCAGTTTAAGACAGTTAGGGTATGTCGAAAACGTTCCATCTCATTTTCTTCTCCAACTTCGTCCAAAATTGTCTTACATTGCTGCAGAAGTCCAGACCCAGTGTTTACTAAGTAAACGTACAAAGACATTCAAACACCCTTTAAAAAAAAGGTAAAAGAATGATATAAGACAATTTTTAAGATGAAGTTGGAGGAGAAAATGAGGTTGAAGTTTTTTCAACATACCATAACCGTCTTGAACCGGAATACACAGAGTTCACAAAGAGCTAGACAAGATGAGCATTTGAGGTTAAAAAAAGTACATAAATTGTAATTTTTTTCAGAAAATGAAGATTGTTTTGCTAGATAAGACCCTTATTCCTCGGCTGGGATTGTTCAGAGCCTTTTGAAACTGCATTTAAACCTCATTTTGGAAGTTCAAACTCGCGGGCACCATTGAAGTCCACTATATGGAGAGAAATCTCGAAAAACAATTTTAATGAACATCTTGGATTAAAAGGGGGTAGGTAAATCTTCTGTAAATTTTTGTTCTGGAAGTGAACTTCTCCTTTAAATTCTAATATATGAATCTTGTAAATGACAGCCTATATTTTCTATAAATTTAACACAAAAGATAAAAAATAAAAAAGTATTTTACTTTATTGGATATTACTCCTGGTTGTTTAACATTTCTATTGTAAAACAGTTATCAAATAATACATATTTAGTTACCTTGCACTCTTAAAAAGCACAGTTAAAAACAAGTGTCATGCTGGAATTCATGCTTCGTTTTTATAAATAAAAGAGCCTGTGACCACTGACCATGATTGAATTTGTTCACCTCAATGTCTAAGGTGGTTATCGTCCTGACTAAAACTATTATAAGTGAAATACAGCTGAAATGCAATACAATAAAATAAAATATAAAAAAAGAAATAATTATAGCTGACAATTAAAGTGTCGCTTTGGAATATAACTACAATTAGATGCAGCACTTAATTACTAAAACTAAAACAAATAAATATTCAAATAAATATACAAAATAAATAAAAAATTTGAAAAAAAAAAAAAAAAAGATTTTTAATGTTTTTTAAAGAAGTCTTTTCTGCTCACCAAGCCTGCATTTATTTGATCCAAAGTACAGCAAAAACAGTAAAATTTTGAAATATTTTTACTATTTTAAATAACTGTTTTCTATTTGAACTATTATTTCTTATTTATATATTTATTCCTGTGATTTCAAATCTGAATTTTCAGCACCATTACTCCAGTCACATGATCCTTCAGAAATCATTCAAATATTTGCTTATTGTTGCTCAAAAAACATTAATTATTATTAATAATAAGTGGAATTTTCTCAGGTTTCTTTGATCTTTGGATCTTTCTATTCATCAAATATTCTTGAAAAAATGTCCTCAACTGTTTTAAATATTAATAATAATAATAAAAAAAAAATCTTGAGCAGCAAATCAGCATATTAGAATGATTTCTGAAGGATCATGTGACACTGAAGACTGGAGTAATGATGCTGAAAATGTAGCTTTGATCACAAGAACAAAATTACATTTTAAAATACATTTCAAATAGAAAGCAGTTATTTTAAATAGTAAAAATATTTCTTACTTTTGCTGTATTTTGAATCAAATAAATGCAGGCTTAGTGATCAGAAGAGAATTCTTCTAAAAATCTTATACTGGTAGTGTAAAAAAAATAGAAAACACAAAATAACACTGGACAACCCTGTTTTCCACCAGCGTTAACCCCTATAAACCAACCTACACAACAATGGGAATCCAATTAACTACCAGCTTCCCCCTTCTTCACTCTCTCTGCTAAGCATCTCTTTCTTCTTTTCCTTCCCAAACACTCTTTGGAATAACAGATGCAGATCCCGGGCACTGATGTAGGACAGTGAAGTCACACCCTTCCTGGAGCGCGTTCCCGCCAACCGTGGCGTCACTCGGCACGTCTCCTGCTGAGTTCAGACATCTGACCTCTGCTTAATTAAAACACCACACTATCTACGGCTCTGCACAAGAATCAGGGAGTTTGAGAATAATTCTGACTAATCGCTAATTAAGATTTGGCAGAACAACAAAAAGACACTTATGAAAGAGGAATCTATTTTTAGAGATGGAGAAAAGGGACTCAGGTAATGTTTTACAAAAAGTTTGTTGGAAGTTTGTTATGGCAGTCGCAGAAAAGAAGACTTCAAGTCTAAGGCCTAAATTAATGATTTATGTAAACTACCATTTAATGGATTTTTAAAAGAAGTCTCCTATGTTCACCAAGGCAAATATATGATCAAAAATACAGTAAAAACTTAAAATGTAATTTATTCCTGTGATGCAATCATTATGCAAGTCTTCAGTGTCACATGATCCTTCACCGATCATTCTAATAGCTGATTTGTTGCTCAAAAAATATTTCTTACTATGATCAATGTTGAAAACAGTTCTGCTGCTTAATATTTTACTAGAAACGGCGATAAGATACATTTTTTAGGATTCTTTGATAAATAGAAAAATTAAAAAGAACAGCTTTTACTTGAAATATCTTTTGTAACATTATAAATATCTTTACTGTCACTTTTGATCGGTTTAATGATTCCTTGCTGAATAAAAATATTATTTTCTAAATAAAAAGTAATACATTATATATAAATTACTGTCACTTTTGATCGGTTTAATGATTCCAAATAATGATTTCCAAAAAAAACATACTTACTTTTGATAGGTATTGTACACAAACAAGGTCAGCTTCACATGTCATTGCATTCTGAAAAACATTAGGACACAATTAGAAATGCAAATGCCATGCAAATAAATCTCCTCAGAAGAAATGCAACTTACAGTTGATTTAATTATTTTGTAATTAGCGTGTTACTAAACTAAGGATTTGATGAAGCCATTTGTTTTTAGATACATTTTTATATGCATTTCTGTTACTGTATAAAATTATTTAAAAAATATTTTTATAAACATGACATTAAAAGAGAAATGTATAATTAAAATAAATAATTTTAAGTACTAAAATGTCTAAAACTGAAATAAAAAAGTGATTTAGAAATATTAAAAAATTATAAAAAGTACATAATTAATGAAACAAAATATATTTAAAATAAAAACAAATAAGTTTAAAAATGAAACATTCAAAATATTTATTAATACTGATAAATACATAATATCAAAAACAAATTAAAATAAAAAAAAATTAAATAAAAATTGGTACTGGGGCAATTACCTTTAAAGATAAAGTATACAGTTAAAGTCAAAAGTTTACATACACCTTGCAGAATCTGCAAAATGTTAATTATTTGACCAAAATAAGAGGGATCATACTAAATGCATGTTGGTGAAAACCTGTTGAATTTGAAGATCAGGGTAAATTTAACTTATTTTGTCTATTGGGGAACATGTAAGTATCTTCTGTAGCTTCTGAAGGGCAGTACTAAATGAAAAAATATGATATTTAGGCAAAATAAGAAAAATTTATACATCTATATTCTGTCCAAAAGTTTTCACCCCCCAGCTCTTAATGCACCGTTTTTCCTTCTGAAGCATCAGTGAGTGTTTGAACCTTCTGTAGTAGTTGCATATGAGTCCCTCAGTTGCTCTTAGTATGGAAAAAAAATGGATCTCAAAATCATAGTCATTGTTGGAAAGAATTCAAATACACAAAAATGCTGAAAAACCAATAAATTTAAGGATTTTTCCTGAAGGATTTTTCTGAAGAACATCAGGCAGTTTAACTGTTCAGGACAAACAAGGAACTCATGAACAACCATCACTAAACAAAAAACACATCTGTGGATCATTCAGATAACAACACAGTATTAAGAATCAAGTGTATGCAAAATTTTGAAAAGGGTCATTTTTATGTTACTATATGTAAATGTCTTCTATGTGAAATATCTTATTCAGGTCAGTACTAAATAAAAAATAACATGCATTTTGTACAATGCCTTTTATTTTGGTAAAAGAATTAACATTTTGCAGATTCTGCAAGGTGTATGTAAACTTTTGACTTCAACTGTATCTACCCCTAAAAGAAGCACAGTAGTACCTTACTTATACCATTTAGCCATAAATAAGGTACAAAGGTACTGACATGCAGCCCTTCTTTTAAAAACAGATCATTACTTATTGTATAAATGTACATAACTGTACAAACAGCATCATAACTAACAGTTACTAATCTGTATTTGTACATTCCCACAGGTCTGGTAGTATCGCTCCGGCTGAAGCCGTTTTCTTACACCATCTTGTGCTGGCTGCCTCAGCGCCATTGGCTGTCATTCAGTGGCGATGCTTGTTAAGAGGATATCATTATCATGTGCTTGTCGCAGTAAGCTGCAGATTTGGTTAAATATAGCGATGATGCTTTGTTTCCATTGCTTTTATTTGGGTGGAATAAAGCTGATCCCTCCCATGACCGTCTCGCTCCCTTATTGTGTAGCCAAAGCACAGCCAATATCGAAGACGGGCTGCAAAATGATTGAGAAGGGTCTTACATGTTTCAAAGCATGCTGGGATATGGGGAGCAGGCGTCAACCCAAAGCATTAGAGCTTACTAGACATGTCTGTGTATGCTTTATGACACTTCATAGTGAAACCTCTGATTTTGAGGTCTTTGCTTTGGCTGTACTGTAGCATTTTTGGTGAAGATGGTAGTGGGAAGTGTATATGATTGTTTTTTTTATTATTAAAGAAACAGTTCACTCAGAAAAAAGATATCATTATTTACTCACCCGTATGTTGACTTTTCTTCTTCTGTGGAACCCCAAAAGAACTGAAATGTATAAAATGCAAAGTAATTAATTACCGCAAATGATTGTCTATTTCTCAGCGTGTATATTAAAAGATATAATCTAACCTCCTAGCAATTTTTTGCTATCAAAACAATGGCACACAAAATCACACGCACGTAACACATTTATCAGCTTGAAGATGGAGCGATAAGGGAGAGATTAATTTGGTGTGCGTTCTCACAATCATTATCATCTCCTCTGGCGCTGTAGTTTTCCTCAGAGAGCTTGTAAGTATCTGCAGGATCTCCAGCGCAGCACCTTTACATATTTATTTAGCTGTCATGTGAATCTGTGCAGATCATCAGGGCTGATAGTCAGAGCGGATGAGGCGGTAATTGTTCTCTCTGATAACAGCCGACTGCCATGATGCCTGTGAGTTCCTACAATATAGGCAATAGAGATAGTAAACATTTCAGACCATTGTGACAGTGAAATTAAGTTTTCAGTGTCATATAAGATATTATATACAGTGGGGTACATATGTAGGAGATCACATTCTTTGTTTTGCCATTTAAAGCAATAGTCCACCCAAAAAATTAAAATGTGCTCGCCTTCAGGTCGTGCAAGTGGTAGATCACCTTGTTTATTCATCTGAACAGATTTGGAGAACTTTGGCATCACTTGCACATCAATGGATCCTCTGGAGTGAATGGGTGCCGTCAGAATGAGAGCTGATAAAAACATCACAATAATCCACAAGTTATCCGCACCAATCCAGTCCATCAAATAATGTCTTGTGAAGTGAAAAGCTGCATGTCTGTAAAAAACCAAATTAATCATTAAGGTGTTTTAAACTTAAAACATCCCACATAGCCAAAATATGAGACCATAAGGAACAGATTTGGAGAAATGTAACATCACAATAATTGCACACCAATAGAATAGAATAGAATAGAATAGAATTAAAACATCCAACATAGCTAAAATATGAGACCATAAGGAACAAATTTCGAGAGGTTTAAAAGGTCAAAAGGCTTTAATAATGGATTCATTTCTTACAAATCGACATATTTTACACTTCTCAAGCTGTTAAGGTGTTTTAACTTTAAAGCATCCCATATAGCCAAAATATGAGACTATAAGGAACAGATTTGAAAAAATTTAGCATCACATCACTTGCACACCAATGGATCCTCTGCAGTGAATGGGTGCCATCAGAATTAGTCCAAAAAGCTGATAAAAACATCACAATAATCCACAAGAAATCCACACCAGTCCATCAATTAATGTCTTGTGAAGTAAAAAACTGCATGTTTGTAAGAAACAAATGCATCATTAAGGTGTTTTAAACTTAAAACATCCTATATAGCTAAAATATGAGACCATAAGGAACAAATTTCGAGAGGTTTAAAAGGTCAAAAGGCTTTAATAATGGATTCATTTCTTACAAACAGACATATTTTACACTTCTCAAGCTGTTGAGGTGTTTTAACTTTAAAGCATCCCATATAGCCAAAATATGAGACTATAAGGAACAGATTTGAAAAAATTTAGCATCACATCACTTGCACACCAATGGATCCTCTGCAGTGAATGGGTGCCATCAGAATTAGTCCAAAAAGCTGATAAAAACATCACAATAATCCACAAGAAATCCACACCAGTCCATCAATTAATGTCTTGTGAAGTAAAAAACTGCATGTTTGTAAGAAACAAATGCATCATTAAGGTGTTTTAAACTTAAAACATCCTATATAGCTCAAATATGAGACCATAAGGAACAAATTTCGAGAGGTTTAAAAGGTTAAAAGGCTTTAATAATGGATTTATTTCTTACAAACAGACATATTTTACACTTCTCAAGCTGTTAAGGTGTTTTAACTTCCCATATAGCCAAAATATAAGACTATAACGAACAGATTTGAAGAAATTTAGCATCACTTGCACACCAGTGGATCCTCTGCAGTGAATGGGTGCCGTCAGAATGAGAGTCCAAACAGCTAATAAAAACATCACAATAATCCACAAGTTATCCGCACCAATCCAGTCCATCAAATAATGTCCTGTGAAGGGAAAAGCTGCATGTTTGTAAAAAAAAAACATCATTAAGGTGTTTTAACTTTAAAACATCCCATATAGCCAAAATATGAGACTATAAGAAACAGTTTTGAAGAAATTTAGCATCACATCACTTGCACACCAATGGATCCTCTGCAGTGAATGGGTGCCGTCAGAATGAGAGTCCAAACAGCTGATAAAAACATGACAATAATCCACAAGTAATCCACACCACTCCATTCCATCAATTAATGTATTGTGAAGTAAAAAACTGCATGTTTGTAAGAAACAAATCCATCATTAAGGTTCTTTCAGTGAAAAATCTCCTGTTGTCCTCTCACATCAAAATCCACCAACATATTTGTTTAAAACTATTTCAAACTGTTTTCGCTTGTGACTTTTTCACTGGAGAAAGCAATATTATGGATAGAGTATTTAAGCTGGCTTTAATGATGGATTTATTTCTTACAAACACACATATTTTACACTTCTCAGGCTGTTAATTGATTGCTTTTATTGATTACCTGTGGATTGTTGTGAGGTTTTTGGCTGTTTGGACTCTCATTCTGACGGCACCCATTCACTGCAGAGGATCCTGTGCTGAGCGAGTGATGTAATGCTACATTTCTCCAAATCTTTTTTAATGAAAAAACAAACTCATCTACATCCTGGATGGCCTGAGGATGTCAATTTCCAGCAAATGTTCACTTTTGGGTGAACGTATTCTTTAACCCTGGAAATAAGCAGAAAGACTTCATTTAAAACAAAGAAACACTGTAAGGTGAAATAAAGAAGACATTTTCAAGATTTCTAGGTCACTAATGAAATGTAAGCAAATTAGTGTCACTGACCATGTGAACAAAAGGTCAGATTTTGCTGCTTCCACCGAAGCACAACATGACGAAATCACAACATGGATCATTGAGTTTTACATAAGGCACTGCCAACCCAAAAAAACAAAAAAAGGACATAAAATTGACACTAATTTTACTGCATTTCATAGCCAGAGTGTTGACTGAAGAGCTTGTGCAATATTTGAAAATAAATGCCACTTAGTTTGACATTTTGTTATATAATGCAATGTCATTTTTAATTACGGCTTGAGTGTCTGAATACATTCGGAGGTTACTTAAAAAGCTATGCATTAAATTTGAATGTATTTTTTGCATTAAATTAACACGCAAAATAAAAGCATTTCAACTTGTGGCTCCTAATGTTTAATTCAGATTTGATTCAAATCAATTTGAGCATTACAAACAAATATATATATATAAATATCTAACTCTGTATAAATGCAGATTTTTTTTTGTAAATTTGGATGCATGAGAACTCGTTCCCAGCGCAGAATAGCTCTTCCAGCTTTTATCCTTTTTCTTGAACTCAGTGACATTTGGGGAAGAGCTGGCCCAGGTCATGTTTTACCTCCTGTGAAAGGAGAATATTAACATCACGAAGAACTTGAGACACGGAAAATGTCCTCTTTGATTCGCGGCCGATAAGAGCAAATATCAGCCTTTCTGTTCTAAACAGGATGTTATTGCGCTGCTCTCTGATTTCACAAGACCATTGACCCACAATCCTCTTCTACTTTTATAACACTGCCATTTAAAGTATTTCAGAAATGCATCTGTAAGCGAGGATGTCACAAGGGTCCTGCAAATATCTGTCTTTGCGGATAAAACATACAGATCTCGGTTGAGGCAAAACTGCACAATTCAAATTACTTGCAGAGAAAGAGAGAGAGAAAGGGCTCATTCGCTTGCTCAATGATGCCATCTAGCCGTTCAGCGTCTAGGCACAAATGGAGATGCTCATTTCACCAGAGAGACAATAATAGAAATAAATGTGTGCATTACAGTGATCAGTATTTGTATTCACTGTGTCTTTTGTTCTCCAACTTCAATTATAAGAATAGCATTAAAATATCAATTAATGCCTTCAGTGCTAAGTAGATTTACTCATTCGAAATAAACATCAGATTGCTGTGGTAAATGATTTCTGGAACGTAATGCAGCTGGGGACGGCAGGAAGCAGTTTGTGAGCGATTATCGGCTGACACGTGTTTGCAAATCTTTTAATTACACCGACGAGCTGCGGATTCAGAAGGTTCACAGGACATACTGTAACTGCTAGAATCCAAAAGCATGTGTTTTCTGATTTACATTCACTCCACATTCTTCAAAAACATTTCAAAACAAAATATTGGAGAAAAAATTGTCACTAAACAAACAGGCAACAAATTTAGTGCAAAATCTCTAAATGCTGCCTTCCTGGGAAGAAACATAATAAGAATTCATAGTTATTAGCCAAGCAATTTACAATTACAGTAAACATGTCATTTCAAGTATTCATGATATTATAGTCTCTACATGCAATACGATACGCTTGCAGATCATAGGTAGATTCTGCTAGTGAGCAAATCAATTAAAGGAAATGCAAAGAATGCAATAAATTTAATGCACTTCACAATGTATGCATTTAACAACATACATTTCAGAAGGATTTTATTTTATTTATTTGTATTTTTAGCAATATATTTAATGCACTTCACAATGCATGCATTTAAAAACATACATTTCAGAGGGATTTAATTTTATTTATTTGTATTTTTCTAGCAATAAATTTAATGCACTTCACGATGTATGCATTTAAAAACATTTCAGAAGGATTTTATTTGATTTATTTGTATTTTTTAGCAATACATTTAATGCACTTCACAATGTATGCATTTAAAAACATACATTTTATTTGATTTATATGCATTGTTTAGCAATAAATGTAATGCTCTTTACAATGTTTGCATTTAAAACACATTTTAGAAGGATTTTATTTTATTTGTATTTTTATCAATAAATTCAATGCTCTCTAATGTATGCATTTAAAGACAAATTTTAGAAGGATTTATTTAGTTGTATTTTTAGCAATACATTTAATGCACTTTACAATGTATGCATTTAAAACATACATTTCAGAAGGATTTTATTTGATTTATTTGTATTTTTTAGCAATAAATTTAATACACTTTACAATGTATGCATTTAAAAACATTTCAGAAGGATTTTATTTGTATTTTTTAGTAATAAATTTAATGCACTTCACAATGTATGCATTTAAAAACATACATTTCAGAAGGATTTTATTTATTTGTATTTTTGTAGCAATACATTTAATGCACTTCACAAAGTATGCATTTAAAAACACATTTCAGAAGGATTTTATTTTATTTATTTGTATTTTTAGCAATAAACTGAATGCACTTCACAATGTATGCATTTAAAAACATAAATTTTAGAAGGATTTTATTTGATCTATTTTTAGCAATAGATTCAATGCACTTTAATGTATGCATTTAAAAACACATTTCAGAAGGATTTTATTTGATTTATTTGTATTTTTAGCAATTCATTTAATGCACTTCACAATGTATGCATTTAAAAAACACATTTCAGAAGGATTTTATTTGATTCATTTGTATTTTTAGCAATAAATTTAATGCACCTCACAATGTATGCATTTAAAAAAGCATTTCAGAAGGATTTTATTTGATTTATTTGCATTTTGTAGCAATGCATTTAATGCACTTCACAATGTATGCATTTAAAAACAAACATTTTAGAAGGATTTTGATTTATTAGTATTTTTTAGCAATAAATTTAATGCACTTTACAATCTATGCATTTGACAACATACATTTCAGAAGGATTTTATTTGATTTATTTGTATTTTTTAGCTGTAATATCTGGTTAAGTGTATTTATAGACAATGTTTCTTCATACAGAAGAATAAAATATTCAATATTCTGCCAGGTGTGCAACCATGAAAAATCAATGCATGCCATACAAAATTGCAATGCATATCCAAGATGATATAAATTGACAATCCTGAAATAGGTCCTGAATTTGAACATGCACAAGTATGTGGGCATATTTTTGGAGTATATTATAATCAATGTAGAACTAAGCAAAATATCCCACATAAACTGTAAAGCAGTAGTTCTAAATTGGTGCGACATAGTTTATAGGTGTCTTGGAAAAAAATGCTAAAATCCAAAATGCAATTAACAATATGTTATTTAGTTTTAAATGCAAAAAAAGCTGGCTGATTAGTGTTAAAAAGGAAGTGCATCTATTAAAACTCTACTGTATTTTGCAGCAATATAATCTGTCACTGTAGAAGCTGCAAGAAGAGGTTGTGTGGTGTCTCCGAATTATTTAAAACCATAAACAAATATATGCAAATTAATAAAATGAAGACTGCAACCACATGTTTTGTGTGGTGAATCAAACAAATGCTGAAATGGAAAAACAAATGTTATTAATTGTGCATATTAATTCCTAAAAATGTAAATGCCTGATTTTAAAGGGATTTCAGTTCATTATTATAAACATTTTTGGTACTGTGAGTAAAATCTGGGTCCTGAAGCAAAACCACTGCTATAAAAGTCACTGACACAAGTGACAGCGAAAATATATTTCATTATAAAGATCCCCATAGCTTGGTTCTCAATCATAAAACCAGATTCAGCACAATAACACACACCCTGAGAGAAACACAGGTCTGCTGGAGTCCTTCTTGTGCATACAGTCAGCATCTGAAAAGCTTCAGCAGAGAGATACTGTTAAAGAGCATGTAATACTTTCTTGATTTAAATGCAGTTTTTAATTGGATAGAGCCCCATTATTTTTCAATACAGAAAGGGCAGTGAGGCACGCAAAGCTCTTGAATATTTTTGCAAATCGTGTTCGACAGCATAATGATTAAGCATGGCACTAAATTTGCCTCACAAAATGAAAAGCAAACTTCATGCAAGGCGTAATTTAATTGTTCCCCTTCACATTTTCCGCCTCCCATTGTTGGAAGCTTTACATTCTCTGAGTCTCTGCACTGGTGCTTGACATGCCACTTTGTGACACATTCAAACCCTGCGACATTCGAGACACTTTACAGCACAAACAAGCATCAATCTATACCAAGGCACAGAAATACATGCAGTGTTATTGTGATTCACCCTACAACCCAGCAACGAAGATCCTATTGCTGTTAGAAAGGTATTCAACAATTTATATTTTCCTCCGCAAATAAAAACCCATTCATAAAAGCTTATTTTTCACTAGTTCACAAATTAACAACACAGAAAAAATGGGCTATATCTGAAATAGCAATTGCACCATTAAAAATCAGATATGAAATTTTGTCATTTGAGTCTTTTGTGCAATTTAGGATGGTTATGATTGAGCTTTTCTCTCTCAGTCCTCTGTAATACAGATAAATATTGCCATCTGCTGGCATTCACGCATGCATTCACACTACTAAGGAGCATGCGGAGTTGAATACAATTAAAGTTAAAAAGTTGAAATCAAAATCCACTCTGTTTTTATTATAAATGAGTCATTAAAAATGCCTTCATAATGTGCTATCAAAACGTAATAACTTTACCCACCTTTATTTCAGCCATAAAACAATAATATCAAGCTCCATCCGTTTTTTTGTTTTCTTTTTACAAAACAGATTATGAAAGTATAATGGTTTAGAAACAGCTTTTCATGTTAGACATACACAGAAAATAAAGTGTAACTCTCTCTCAGTTTGTATAATAATATACTTAAGAGTACTTGAGAATTTAAAAAAATAGTTTATTATTCCATAAAAGTGCTATTCTATATCGAATTTTACCTCTTCGCGCAATATAAATATATAAAACTAGTAAGACACTGCAAAAAAAAAAAGTTGTGGTTGCCAGATCTTTACCATAAAAAAGATAGGTAGTGAATGTTTTGGCCTTTCCATAAGCGGTAGTAAATATATTGAAGGTCCACATGTGCCAAGCACCACTGTTAATTGAAAATCATTATTTAAATAACTAAATCTTACTTCTTCCAGCAATATAAATATATAAAACTATAGTAAGACACTGCAAAAAAAAAAAACAGCTGTGGTTGCCAGATCTTTACCACAAAATCTTTACAATAAAAAAAATGGTAGCAATTTTTTGCCTTTCCATAAGCTGCAGTAAATATATTGAAGGTCCACATATGCCAAGCACCACTGTTACTTGAAAATCATTGTTTAAATAACTAAATCTTACTTCTTCCAGCAATATATAAATATATCAAACTAGTAAGACACTGCAAAAAAAAAAAAAGCAGCTGTGGTTGCCAGATCTTTACAATAAAAAAAATGGTAGCAATTTTTTTTGCCTTTGCATAAGCTGCAGTAAATATATTGAAGGTCCACATATGCCAAGCACCACTGTTACTTGAAAATCATTATTTCAATAACTAAATCTTACTTCTTCCAGCAATATATAAATATATAAAACTAGTAAGACGCTGCAAAAAAAAAAAAAAAAAAAAAAAAGTAGCTGTGGTTGCCAGATCTTTACAATAAAAAAAATTGTAGCAATTTTTTTGCCAGATCTTTACAATAAAAAAATGGTAGCAATTTTTTTTGCCTTTGCATAAGCTGCAGTAAATATATTGAAGGTCCACATATGCCAAGCACCACTGTTACTTGAAAATCATTATTTCAATAACTAAATCTTACTTCTTCCAGCAATATATAAATATATAAAACTAGTAAGACGCTGCAAAAAAAAAAAAAAAAAAAAATAGGTGTGGTTGCCAGATCTTTACAATAAAAAAAATTTTAGCAATTTTTTTGCCTTTCCATAAGCTGCAGTAAATATATTGAAGGTCCACATATGCCAAGCACCACTGTTACTTGAAAATCATTGTTTAAATAACTAAATCTTACTTCTTCCAGCAATATATAAATATATAAAACTAGTAAGACGCTGCAAAAAAAAAAAAAAGTAGCTGTGGTTGCCAGATCTTTACAATAAAAAAAAATTGTAGCAATTTTTTTGCCAGATCTTTACAATAAAAAAATGGTAGCAATTTTTTTTGCCTTTGCATAAGCTGCAGTAAATATATTGAAGGTCCACATATGCCAAGCACCACTGTTACTTGAAAATCATTATTTCAATAACTAAATCTTACTTCTTCCAGCAATATATAAATATATAAAACTAGTAAGACGCTGCAAAAAAAAAAAAAAAAAAAAAAAAAAAAATTTGGTGTGGTTGCCAGATCTTTACAATAAAAAAAAATTTAGCAATTTTTTTGCCTTTCCATAAGCTGCAGTAAATATATTGAAGGTCCACATATGCCAAGCACCACTGTTACTTGAAAATCATTGTTTAAATAACTAAATCTTACTTCTTCCAGCAATATATAAATATATAAAACTAGTAAGACACTGCCAAAAAAAAAAAAAAAAAAACAGCATAAAAAAGCAGCTGTGGTTGCCAGATCTTTACAATAAAAAAAGATGGTAGCAATTTTTTTGGCCTTTCCATAAGCTGCAGTAAATATATTGAAGGTCCACATATGCCAAGCACCACTGTTACTTGAAAATCATTGTTTAAATAACTAAATCTTACTTCCAGCAATATATAAATATATAAAACTAGTAAGACACTGCAAAAAAAAAAAAAAAAAAACAGCTGTGGTTGCCAGATCTTTACAATTAAAAAAAAATGGAAAAATGGAATCTGAGGGTGCAAAAAAATCTAGATACTGAGAATATCACCTTTAAAGTTGTCCAAATGAAGTTTTTAGCAATGCATATTACTAATCAAAAATTAAGTTTTGATAAATTTACGGCAGGAAATTTATAATGTATCTTCATGGAACATGATCTTTACTTAATATCCCAATCATTTTTGGCATAAAAGAAAAATCGATCATTTTAACCCATACAATGTATTTTTGGCTATTTCTACAAATAAATCTGTGCTACTTAAGACTGGTTTTGTGGTCCAGGGTCACATATATAGTAAGGGAACTTTACAGGTATTCTACCAGAGCATTTTACAATGTATTTACTATTAAAATGCAGATCATTTTTTTACAGTGCATGCTATGGCCATAATATGAAAGATACTTTCTAAACGGCAGAGGCGTCATTCACGTCTGGCAGCTGATGATCATGTTATACGAACGCAACCGCTTCGATAAACAAACAACACTTTCTGAACTCTTCCAGACTTGACGAGCGAAAGTAAATTCTTATCCCCGTCTGCAGAGGCGCAGTGTAGATGCCCCGGCTTTCTTAATATTTCATACTCTGATTACACTTCAAATCACCCTGTAAATCCTCTTAAGGCATGCAGAATTGTTCAGCGCGTGTATGTGTGCGAGGGAGAAAATGAGTGAGAGAAAAAATAAAGATAAAGAGAGAGACAGAGAGAGGTTAGGTACTTATAAACCCTAAAGGCTTGCTTATCTTTCCAGCACATGCATCTTTGTGTCTCTCGTGCATGTCAGTTTTCTATTTTTTAACGCAGCAAAGACAAAGTAAGCTGCACAAGATGCTGTGACAGTGAAAAGACTTTCCCTGAACCGGCTGATGCAATTCACAGCTCTGAGGATATTCCTGTGCTACAACAAAAAGACCCAACGGAACCAACAACAACAACAACAAAATAAATCATTATAGTCATTATTCATGCACTCCGTCAAATCACTGCAAGTCAAAACAATGTTGGCAATGCAAATTAGCCAATAAACACTGCAACAGCACAACTGATTGAAACTTTTGGGTGCAACTATAACCTAAATACACAAGACATGACATGACATGAGTGCTTGAAGAATTCAGTACATGAAGAATTTGCCCTGATCAAGCACAACAGAAACTGTTCCTGGGTCTTGCATTTATTGTATGTCTATAAATATTGGATGCAATAACCTAAAAACAAATATTGAAAGCATATAGTTATCTTTTATCTAAATTATAAGTAAGCGAACAAGTGAGCATTTTAAATACTTTCAATATTTTGAAACTCACTACTAATATGACAAAACATCCATTTACTTTTTGTTTTTCAAATTTTACCCTTAAACAATTTATCCCATGAATAAATGAAAAAAACTTACAAATAAAAAATAAACACAAATTAATAGACTAACACACAAATAAATAAATTTGTAATAAATAAAGATTTGTAATCAATTTATATTTTCCTTTGTCCTTTGCCAGTTTTACTTTGAAATCTATAGTAGTCAACAGTGTTGGGGAAAGTTACTTTTAAAAGTAATGCATTACAATATTAAGTTAATCCCTAAAAAAAGTAACTAATTACGCTACTTATTTACTTTTCATGGAAAGTAATGCGGTACGTTACTTTTTAAATCTGGGCAGGACTTGCTTGTTTGTTTTTAATATTTTTGGCAAATGTAAAAGCCTTTTTACACCAAAAGCCTCAAGCTTAGAGAAAAGTAAATTCATGTCTGTACAGTATATCACAAAAGAAAAATTGTCAACTCTTCAGCAATAAACAAATGTTAGATTATCTTAAGTAATTTTTGCTTATTATTATGGATGAATTGGATCATCGAAGGTCGGCAGCAGAGACATCGGTTAATAAAAATGGGATTAAATACATAAAGGATATTTGTATTATTTAACATATTTAATTATTGCAGGTTTGCATTGAATTTCAGTTTTTATTCATTTTGAGGAATATCTGTTTTTTTAGTGAGTGAGATGAATTATTGCATGTTAACATTTATTCTAGAACTAAAGTGACATCTTACAATTTCTCTCAACTTTTAATCAATAATTCAATAAAAACTGCCCTTATTTGAAAAAGTAAATCAAATAATTTCTTGTCAATTAAAAAGTAATGTGCTACTTTACTAGTTAATTGGAAAAAGTCATATTATTACGTATTTTGTGTGACCAACAACACTGGTAGTCAACATTTGAAGTGTATCAACCTTTCATCAAATCCTAAAACAATACCCATTCTTGTCAACTTTGATTCACTTTTTATTCACTTCAAATGTGGACTACTGTATTTTAAAAAGCCACTGACAAGTAGACACCCTTCATGTAAAATCGATCCACCCTGTTCATGTTCTTGCCATTGTGTAAATAATTGAGTCATAATTAATACAGATTACATCTCTGAACACGTCTGGCCATTAAATTACACGAAAAGCATACTATATTTTTTTAAAAACTTCCAGCGTTCAAAGGGAACTGCATAGTAGGAAAGACTCCTCAATATGTGAGAGCTGAACATCCGAATTAACTAATGTATTAACCTATCTTGACAAACAGCACCCTCGTGTGGCCATACAAACCACAGTAAATCTCTCCAATAAGTGAGTTTTTTCAAGGCCTATAAAACAAAAAATACAGTAGTTTGATTTTTATATATTTTGAAAAATTGTGATAATTGTGATTATGTACACATTGATATTATAAAATAGTTTTTACAAATGGAGCATTATCCATCTCATTCTTCAACGTAGAAGTAAGCCTATGGGCGAGACATCCGGTTCATTAGCCGCTATAGGAAAATAATGAGAAGAATAATAACAACGTGCAGTAAACAGTAAAAATGTTTGCACTATAAACCAGTGTGTTCATAATTGAGGTAATACATTAAAATAATATGCTAAGACACATCAATTTGCAATATCAAGCAGCAAAACAAGCTGATTTGCACAGCGGATGAGACCGGAAGCCAGACTCTACAGAATTTACCAATGGCCGCGCCCGCTCTTATGAGATAATAAATAAATAAGTTGGATAATCTCTTCCATCGCCAAAAGAACATGACAATACAATAAAACAAAGGAATAAATCACTCAACATCATATAAGACTCCGACCATTAAAATTTTTACCTGAATGGAAAGCTCCATTCCGCCTAACACTCACTTAAAGAATTATTTAATACACTACCATCCAATCTAGCTTGTTGTCAGACTCTTGGTTAATTAGTATTTTATCGATATTAAGTTTATGTTTACCTGTTGTCTGAACAAAAACCAGCTTTGATAACACACTAATGTGTTAAAAGTTGATTAGCCTGGATTGTTAGTACCTACATCTTCGGCCTCATTTAGACCCAAGCAAAGACGGACGTTGCGTCATTTGAATATTGATTCTGATTGGTCGATTTGGAACGAGTCTTTTCAGCCTTTAAAATTTGTGTAGTGAAAATAGTCTGTTTGCAAATGATATTGGTCTTAATTTGCCTTGATTTGTTTTTGCTTTGGTCACATCAAGCATGCTCCTCACTGAGCTAGATATCTCCTTTAGAATCAAGCACGTGAATGTTTGCAAGAAAAAAAAAAACAAAAAAAAACTGAAGGACAGTTATGTGAAAAAAAACAAATGCATAAAATGACAAAGGTTTCAAAATGCTTTATTTCACTCTTTGTTTAGATTGTATAATTCACATTTTTATGGTGTATTTTCATATGTGTGACGTGACCCTGGACCACAAAACCAGCCTGAAGCATTGCGGTATATTTGTAGCATAGCCAAAAATACATAGTGGGTCTAAATTATCGATTTTTAGGATATCATTAGGATAGTAAGTAAAGATCATGTTCAGTGAAGATATTTGGTAACTTTTCTACCGTAAATTTATCAAAACTTATTTTTTAAGTAAAGTGCATCACTAAGAACTTCATTTGGACAACTTTAAAGGCGATTTTTTTTTTTTGCACGAACATCAGTAGAAAGCTTATTTATTCAGCTTTCAGATAATAATTTCGAAAAAATTACAATTATGACTGGTTTTTGTGGTCCAGGGTCAGATTTAAGTCACTTTGTCACGTCCAGTGTGTACAGATAGTTGATATGTAGGCACAATAAATAAAATATACAGATAATTTAAGTAGCTTAATATTTTGTTTTTAATATTTACTAGGTGCACCCCATCTACCCCCTAGAGAATAAAAGACAGCATCATTTTAAATAAAGAAAGAAATAATTATCAATAATTAACCAAGGTTATCCTTTATCAAAACCAATACAGAGAAAGTAAAACAAATTCAAATAAAGCAGCACCATCATGATTATATAGAAACATACTTCATTCACAACAAAAATGTCTTAGATGTCTAAAAAGTACAAACAAATTCAGAGAACTTGAATCTCAGAGGAAAAAGAGAGAAAGAAGGGGCATCAGCAGCGGGAAGAGACTCTGTTCCAAGCACTGACCACTGTTACACAGAAATCCTGCACAGCATGTCGTCTCAGCACCAACTACAGACCCCAGAGTATTTAATATTGTGTTCTCACAGATAATGTCATTCCCACATCCTTTAGTTTTTATGCCAGTTATTCTTTCTGGAAAAAAAAAGGAGATCGTTATGACATACATGACAGAAAAAAAAAATAGTAGGCTAAGCAAGAATTAAGAATTAAGAAACAGCATTTCATGTGGAGACTGTAATCACCTGTTACACTGAAGCACTTGTTCTGGTCATCTGAACAAGTCACAATTTTAGAGCAGTCTCTATTCAATAGGTCACAAGAGTAACACTTCATCCCAATGGAAAATCTTGGCAATGCTATACAGATTATGATAAGAATGAATAAGAGTAGTAGTTAAAGCAATGCAGAGACTAATCATTACTGAGATTACTGCTATCGTTGTAAAATGTTATAGTTTTTGTACCTGGCGCCTCTTCAGTGGTGCAGAGGTCAGTGTCACAGCATTGGGGATTAAAGATTTTGCTTTGTTCAAAATGTATGCCGTCAGAAACACACATGGCAGGATCTGTGCAGTTCTTTTTACTGTTATCTAATGTTCTGTCATCTACAGTACAAAGACAATTGAAAAACACATGATTGAAAATATTTAAAGAAAAAAAAACTCTTTAACTTCTGAATTTTTCAGAGTTCTGTAATGCTTACTGTTATATATGGTGACGGAGCCACACTGAAGAGGACACTTTGTTAGATTTTGTTTGCATTCTTCAGATGAATTGTATTTGTATTTGCACTGGTAACATCTCAGTGCAAGCACTGAAAGATAGAAAATGTCATATAAAACATAAAATGCATTCATTTCATGTATTAGTTTTTAAACAAGTAAATACATTTTAAATTAAGAATTAAAGAATAGAAATTAATACTTTTATTTAGCAAGGATGCTTTAAATTGATCAAAATCGATGATAAAGACATCTATAATGTTACAAAAGATTTCTATTTCAGATAAATGCTGTTCTTCTAAAAGAAACCTGAAAAAAAAATCTTCTTAGCTGTTTTCAACATAATAACAATAATTTATATTTTTAAGCAGCAAATCAGAATGTTAGAATGATTTCTGAAGGATCGTGACTTGAGTAATGATGCTAAAAATTCAGCTTTGAAATCACATTTTAAAATATATTCAAATAGAAAAACATTTGAAAATGTTAATGTTTTTGCTGTTCTATGTATCAAATAAATGCATGCTTGGTGAGCAGAGACTGCTTTAAAATAAGTTTTAAAAAATATTTAAAATCTTACAGTTCAAAAGCTTTTGACTGGTATAACTAAATGACAGCATACCTGTGGAGAAAGAAAGAATGCTGAGAACCAGAGTGATGAACAGTTTCATGGCTGAAATATCCAAGGAAAACAGAACAACAGGGTGAAACCATGTATTTATCTGATCAGAGGTGTATTGTAGTTTTTAAGCTACAGTATGTTCCAAGTTGTATAGCTAAGTAGGCAGCAGCATAACTCCACTGAAATCTAAGGCAAATCTAAGATTTTTTTAATTAAATATTTTTGCAATTCAAATTAGACATTTGGAAGACGAGGAAGAACAAAAAGGATATTCAAATGGATGCAGTGGTCATGTTAGGTTATCAGGACTTCAACATCAGAACATCATTCCACTCAAACAGAGACACTCTATCAGATAAATGTCTCTTTTGAACATTTATTTATATTCAAATTTTGATCAATGTCCCATTGTGACCTTTGAGTCAAGATGTTGGATGTTGAAGCATATGTACTGAGGCAAATTTGCCTTTCAAAACAGCTGGAAGACATTCGTTTAAGTAGCCTACTTTATTGCTCCTACTGTATAAAGATGCATAGCACATTACAGACCATGTCAACGACACTGCACCAGAAACATACTCATTGATTATGATTATGCATTTTGCATTAAAAACCTTAAAATGATTGTCAGATGACTATATCTTCATTACAGCATGCAAATATCAAGATATTTGTTGGTAATGTTGAGGAAGAAGGTTCATTTGGGATTCAAGTTCCTCACACTTAAATCCTAAGTAAATGGCGCCATCTTGAGGCGGGGGGAATTTAACCACGACTAAAACAACGGCATGTTTACTATTTCTATGTAGACCTACTGTACATCTTGTTCGTTTTGGTATCTTTTAAAATATTATACAAATAATTATTTGAACGGTTCGAACTGGATATGGAAAACAATTGTGATTTTTGTGGTGTTGTTAAAGAAACTGCGATTTCATCTTCATTGTGTATGCTCAAGATTATTTTAAAAGTAGATGTTATTATTTTATAAGTAGATGTCTCTAACTTCATTTCTAGCTTGTTTAGAACATTAATACAAATAGAAATTGATGATGTCATGTTTGTTTTTGTACAAGATTGATTCTAAAAAATACAATTTCTTTTCTTACACAACTAATTAACCTATTTTACTTGGAAAATATCATATTCATCTAAAGAAAAGGGCTAAAGCTAAGCCAAATTGTGAACATTGTATAAAATAAATTAAACAATATGGTACAACTTTGCATAATATTAGAAACAGAAAAGCTAAAAAGATATATGAAGCTCACTTTAATTTGGTTAAATAAATGTTTTTTTTTTTTTTTTTTTTTTATCCATGCACTTGTTTTTCTTGTAAGATGTATGTGTTTGTATTAGTATGCACACTGCATTTTAAAAAAGTTTCTTGATCGTTTTTCTTGGCTAAAAGTCGCTTGCTAGCAACTTTATTTTCGTGCAGGATTTTACGTTTATTAACTGATTGAGTTAAAACACGTGTTTCTATAACTTTTAAAGATATCCTGACACTTTTTGTTCAACACGGAGATTATGTTAAAGAGAACAGGTTTATTCAAAAAATTTAGAACCTGGTGGCTTCTGAAAACACTTGGAGTGATGAATTGATTTTTGAACCGAGCTCAGATAAATCATGCTCATCAAGTCAAAAACAGGCTGGACAGGTCGGTTGGGCAGGTTTCGCAATAAAATGTGTGAGTTAAAAAAAAAAAAAAAAAAAAAGCACCCAGAGACAGACAGAGATTCAGTCTTGCAGACCACACTTCTAACCCAACACTGATAGACACAGTGCTTCTATAGAGTTTGTGCATGTTCACTGAAAAAATCTAATTCATCTACAGAGCATAATTTGGACTCTTTTTAATAATCGTTTGCATTCGTTAGTAATCCAAAAGAAAATATGACGACTCCAAGCCGGATTTTGATTAAAGGAGGGAAGGTGGTAAATGAGGATTTCTCTGAGATGGCAGACGTGTATATTGAAGATGGAGTTATTAGTGCAGTTGGCTCAGATCTGCAGGTAGCAGCTGGCACACGGGTCATCGATGCCACAGACAGACTCGTGCTGCCGGGTGGAATAGACACTCACACACACATGGAGCTGTCATTCATGGGCACCACAGCTGTGGATGACTTTCATACTGGTACCAAGGTAAATGCAACTTATGAAATACGTTTTGCACATCCGTTATCGTTCCTTAACTCATTTGAATTAATTGTGTTAAATTTTGAAATAAAATATAAACATTTTTTAATTAAACATTGTTACTGTCTGGAGCCCCTATAAAACTATTCATTGCAATAGTCTCATACTTCAACTCAAGTCACCTTTATTTATATAGTGCTTTTAACAATACAGATTGTGTCAAAGCAACTGCACAGTATTTAAACAGCACAATAGTGTGTAAGTAACGCATTATTGTAAACAATCAATTTTCAGTTAAAGGCAGTTCATCAATGAATTCAGTGATATCACCATCCAGTTCAGTTCAAATAGTATAGGATATCGCTGGAAAGTGTCCCCAACTAAGCAAGCCAGAGGCGACAGCGGCAAGGAACCAAAACTCCACAGGTGACAGAAATGGAGAAAAAAAAAACTTGGGAGAAACCAGGCTCAGTCGGGGACCAGTTCTCCTCTGGCCAGACCAAACCAGCAGTTTGTAACAATGTCTGATTGTAGAGAACTCATCAGGTTCCTGTGGAGTAGCGCCGATGGCCGTCTAGGTTGGCGAGGTCTTTATTGATGATCCGTCTCTGGAGCTCATCTGGTTGACTTTCAGGGCTATAGAAGTCATCTCCAGGTGGTGATCCATGATCTAAGCTGGGTACGGACTGGATCCGGGGGACTGCAGTGACCATCTGATCCGGATACAGGCTGGGTCTGGTGGCTACGGAATAAGAATGAAACAGACTAATATTAGCGTAGATGCCATTCTTTTTACGATGCAATGGGTACATCAGGTGTTATGGGAAGTGTTTTCGGTTCCGGTCGACCTAATTAATGCAGCCTAACAATCCTTTAACGGATTTGAATTATAGGAATGTGTTAATGTTTTATGTGTAAGCCAGGTTAAAGAGATGTGTCTTTAATCTAGATTTAAACTGACAGATTGTGTCTGCCTCCCGAACAGTGTTGGGTAGATTGTTCCAGAGTTTAGGTGCTAGATAAGAAAATGATCTGCCGCCGGCAGTTGATTTTGATATTCTAGTTATTATCAAATTGCCAGAATTTTGAGAACGCAGCGGACGTGAGAGACTATAATGTGATAGGAGCTCACTCAAGTACTGAGGAGCTAAACCATTGAGGGCTTTATAAGTAATTAGCAAGATTTGAAAATCTATACGATGTTTTATAGGGAGCCAGTGCAGTGTTGACAGAACCGGGCTAATATGGTCATACTTTCTGGTTCTAGTCAGAACTCTTGCTGCTGCATTTTGGACCAGCTGGAGTTTGTTTATTAAAGCGTGCAGAACAACCACCCAATAAAGCATTACAATAATCTACCCTCGAGGTCATGAACGCATGAATGACATTGACAGCATAGGTCGTAATTTACGATATATTTTTAAGATGGAAAAATGCAGTTTTGCAAATGCTAGAAATGTGGCTTTCAAAGGAGAGATTGCTATCGAAAGGACACCTAGGTTCCTAACTGATGATGACGAATTTACAGAGCAGCCATCTAGTATTAGACTGTGTTTTAGGTTATTACTTGTGGAGGTTTTAGGTCCAATAATTAACACCTCTGTTTTTTCAGAATTTAACAGTAGGAAGTTATTCGCCATCCATTGTTTAATATCAGCTATGCATTCTGTTAGTTTTTCAAATTGGTATGTTTCGCCGGGCCGTGAAGAAATATAGAGCTGAGTATCATCAGAGTAACAATGAAAGCTAACACCATGTTTCCTGATGATATCTCCCAAGGGTAACATGTAAAGCGTAAAAAGTAATGGCCCTAGTACTGAGCCTTGAGGTACTCCATACTGCACTTGCGATTTAAATGATACCTCCTCATTTATTGTCACAAACTGATGACGGTCTGATAAGTACGATTTGAACCATGCCAGTGCACTACCATTAATGCCTACATAATTTTCAAGTCTATTTAAAAGAATGTTGTGTTTCAATAGTATCAAATGCAGCACTAAGATCCAGTAGCACTAATAGGGAGATGCAACCACGATCGGTTGACAAGAGCAGGTCATTTGTAACTCTAATAAGAGCAGTCTCAGTGTTATGATACGGTCTAAAACCTGACTGGAAATCCTCACAGATACCATTTTTCTCTAAGGAGGAGCATAATTGTGAGGATATTATAATTCTAATTTATGTCATGTTTGTTAGTTGCTCATCGGGGGAAATCCATTATTGAATGTTGTAAATGTACAACTTTGATCTACCCACTCGAATGCATTACTCATTGTTCCTTCCTTCCAGTTTCCCCTCTTTACTGTGACTAATTTACAGTATTCTTGTACACCGAGCAATGCAAATAAGCTCATTGTGCTTAAATCAGAACATTTAATTTCATCTACCGACATAAGGCGTGTTTCCATTACAGATTTGCTCAAAACTTTGGCGATATTTTATAAATATCGATTAGAAAGTATTGCAAAATGACGGGGTTTCTATTAAACTATGGCAGGGTTCCCCAAATCTTACCCTGGAGGTCCAATGCGCTGCAGAGTTTAGCTCCAACCCTGATCACACTCACCTACCTGTTATTCTCTAATGATCCTGAAGACCTTGATTAGCATGCTCAGGTGTGTTTGATGAGGGTAAGAGCTAAACTCTGCAGGAAAATGGATCTCGAGGTCCAGTTTTGATGATCCCTGACCTATGGTATGCAACTGAAATGTAATTGTTTCCTCTCGCGATAAGTCATGATAACGGATTTTTGTGGGATTTGGCCTTATATTTATATTATATATTGGGCTGCGTTTCCATTACCCTTTGAAATGCGCAATCTGAAAAATGCGAATTGAAAATACGCCTACTGGAAAAACTCCCATATATCGCAAACAAGTTTTTATGCTCACATGAGGTGGTTTTTCAGGCAATTCGAAAAAGGAATATCTGGCAAACAGTGATGGAAACGGCCTTTTCGCATTTACAGGTCACATTCTATTAAATATAGCCAAAATCCCACAAAAATCCATTGCCATGACTTATCGCGAGAGGAAAAAAATACGTTTTAGTTGCATAACATTGGTTAATGGAAACACCATCACTTAGCATTACTTTTTAATGGACATTTATAAAATATCGCCAAAGTTTTGCACAAATCTGTAATGGAAATGCGCCTACTTTTTCCTCTCGCGATAAGTCATGGCAATGGATTTTTGTGGTATTTGGGCTTATATTTATATTATATATTGGGCTAACTGGGTTTCCATTACCCTTTAAATTGCGCAAATTGAAAAATGCAAATTGAAAATACGCCTAATGGAAACACGTCAATTGCGCAAAAACTCTCATATATCGGGAAAAAAAAGTTTTTACGCTCGCATGTGGTGGTTTTTCAGGCAATTCGAAAAAGGAATATTTCACAAAACAGCAATGGAAACGTTTTTTTTTTTCGCATTTACAGGTCACATTCAATTAAATATAGCAAAAAAATCCCACAAAAATCCGTTGCCATGACTTATCGCGAGAGGAAAAAAATTGTTTCAGTCACATCATTAGGCGCGTTTCCATTACAGATTTGCGAAAAACTTTGGCGATATTTTACAAATGTCGATTACTGCGAAGTACTGCGAAATAACGGCGTTTCCATTAACTGATGTTATGCGACTAAAATGTTATTTTTTCCTCTCACGATAAGTCATAGCAATGGATTTTTTGGGGGAATATGGCTATATTTAATCGAATGTGACCTGTAAATGTGGAAAAAACGTTTCCATTCCTTTTTCGAATTGCCTGAAAAACCACCTCGTGCGAGCGTAAAAACTTTTTTGCGATATATGGGAGTTTTTGCGCAGTTGACGCGTTTCCATTATGCTTATTTTCAATTCGCAATTTCATTTTGCGCAATTTAAGGGGTAATGGAAACGCAGCTAGTTATTTCGCAATACTTTCCAATCGACATTTATCAAATATCGGCAAATTTTTGCGCAAATCTGTAATGGAAACACGCCTAGTCAGTTGAATGTCATCTGATACATAAACTATTGACCCAGAACCGTACAAAATATAAAAGAAATATGTTTTTTCAGTTAGTTTTGTGATTTGTATTGTATTGTATTTTTTGTTTATTTTTTTAGGGGGGCATAACATATAATGCAATGCAAAGTACACTGATGATTGAGAGATGAACAAATGAATGTTCCTCAAAAAAATATTGATAATCAAATAAAGATAAAGATTTCACACCTGAAGGTGAACATTTAGAATTATACTAAAAGGCCTTTTACTTGTTAAAAAGTATGAGCTATCAATCAGATGTTGTGTAGTGGATTGTGTGCAACAGTTTTTTTAGCAAAGTTTTGATCATGTTAATAAATTAGAGTCCATGACACAATGACATAAAGAGGGTGTTTATACAGAATTGTGGGTAGTCAAAGGTCATCACCCATGGTGATTAAGATGTAACTAGACAGTTAATTTGTAACATGTTTGTTGATGATCCGCATCTTTACTTTGCTACATAATACCTTGTGTCCACAGGCCGCAGTCGCAGGAGGCACGACCATGATCCTGGACTTTGTCATCCCACAGAAGGGGTGTTCACTCTTGGAAGCCTATGAGCGGTGGAGAACAACGGCTGACCCCAAAGTCTGCTGTGATTACTCCCTTCATATGGCAGTAACCTGGTGGGATGACACTGTATGGCTACTACCATATAATTAGAAATAAATAAATTACTATTTTTTCATAAATTTTATTTATGAAAGTTGCACTAAGGTCATCACATAGGATTTTTATCTGACTGTAAATGTGATGATATATCATTAACACTAACATATAAATCTGTGACTTTCTCTAGGTCAAGAAGGAAATGGAGACTCTTGTTTGTGAGAAAGGTGTCAACTCTTTTAAGATGTTCATGGCATACAAAGACGTCTTCATGCTGCGTGACCATGAGCTTTATGCTGTATTTGCCCAGTGTAAAGAGATTGGAGCAATAGCTCAAGTCCATGCAGAGAATGGAGACCTTATTGCAGAGGTAACTGAGTTTAGATTTACATCTTTAAATTTTTAATTTTGCATTTTGCTTGCATCTTTGCTACCATTCAGATTCAGGGAACTACCATGGAATAATGTTTGAAATGACACACAACCCCTTAAGGTACTTTAAACATGATGCCAGATATGAGGGGAGAACAATTTATGGAAGGACAGAAGCTCTTTTGGATGGTTCTCTAAGCAGACTGCTATGCATATGCAAGAGTAGCTATTAGTTAAAGTATCTTCTTTATTATTCAGTCTTAAAATTAAAGGCTCCAAAAAGACAACCATTTCCCCAAAGAACATTTCAGTGAAACGTTCTTAAAAGAACATTTTTTCTTAGTGTGAGGAACATTTACATTTTTTCAACTATAAAGAACATTTTTTGGAATGGAAAGTTTTCATAGATGTTAAATGTTCTTAGTAAAACCATCCATTCCATACCAATAAAATAAGAGTGTTTGATCTGTTGGCATAGAAATTTCCCAAAGCTTTTTGTTCTTTCACTCCATGAGTTAAACTTCACCATGATTTAAGAGTAAACCAGTGTGCAGGTGTTTCTTGTAAATCATTCTTTGAATGCAAAGCTGATCAAGCCCTAAACAAACAGGCCATGTTACACAAGAACTGCCCTGTGCCTTTAAACTAAGTAAGTGACATATTACAAATTATATTTGGTCAAAAGGTCAAGGATATATTCTACAAATAATGATTTTTCATGTGATTGTGTTATAAAACTAATAATAACCAGCTACTGACCACATTTATTTTTACACTGTCTGTTGCACAATATGTGGCAAAAAGCCCTAGAAAGAACCAGATGTGTCATGCTAGTCTTGATTGGTCAGAGTTCAATGAAGCAGTTTATTATGATTTACCACTAAAAGTAGATATTTCTGCAATTTCTGATGAATATAAACATTATTTGAAATACATTTTGCATTCTTAGAACAAATCACAAGGCAATTACAAACATGATGAAATATGATTCCACTGGAGGGCACCACATACATAAATGAGTTAATGAAGCTGGATTTAAGGCTAGCTACTGTATGTTTTTCATTATTTCCAAAAGACTATGTAAATCATGTACAGGGAGAGAAGGTGTAACAAATCAGTCAGTTAGAGCCTCAGGTAGGATAAAACACATCAAGACCAGACTTGACAAAGACTAAAACACATATCTGAAACAACAACTCTAAAGAGAGGCCGCTCTCCTTCAGGTACTGGAACATTAGTTTCTCAAAAGATAAGTATATGATTTATTTAGGCTAGTGGTGGGCCGTTATCGGCGTTAACGTGCTGCGTTAACGTGAGACTCTTATCGGGCGATAAAAAAAAATATCGCCGTTAATCTATTCTCAAATTTGGGTTGGGAGCTGGGTCTAAACTACGCAAGCTATGATGACTTTCACCTTGATAGTTTAACGCGGATGTATACCGAAGACTATAGAATATGGTCGCGCGTTTACGTCTCCTCCGCCAAAACACAGACGGGATCGCGTCGTCCTCCATTCATAAAAACCGAATCTACCATAGCGCGAAATGCCACGTAAATTCGTCGTTTTTTGGATTCATAAATCAAATGTTGGTCTGTCACTTAATTCAAATCGCGATATGGACTAGTGTCTGTGAAAACTGAAATGCAAAAAGACCGTTTTAATATGAATCCGGTATGTTCCGTTTGCCTAGCTGTATGTATAAACTCAATCTCCAAAACTGCTGTGAGTGTCACTTTTACCGTTTCATTTGAGAAAACTGCATCATATCATACTGTATACACAGAAACTTCACGGCAACCTGTCAAAATAAAAGTACGGTGTAACATGTATCCCCACCCCCCAAAAGCTGGAAACGTAGGGGAAACACTGGCTACCATAGATATATATACGTATATGTATATTTTTATCACACTGTACAACAATAATACTGTTTTTTTATTACAGTAAGGGCTAAGTTTAGGGTCTAATAGGTAGAAAAAATAATTTCATTGTTAGTTAGTTAGTAAACACAAGTACATCTTATGGAACATAATTTATTTTCATCAACAAATTATCATAGAACAGCTTTATTGAGCAGTTTGTGATGCAGTTTGGAAACAGGAGATGAGCGCCTGGTCTAAAGCGCCACCTGGCTTGAGAAAACCATTCTCAAAGACTTACTTTTAGTCATTATTTGGGTAGCACACATATTCTGAATGCCTTCAGCAGAATTCAAATTAGCCATTTTAATCTAGATTAATTCCAAGATTTAATCTAGATTAATCTAGATTAAAAAAATTAATCTATGCCCACCACTAATATGATTCCAAAAGAACAAAGAAATACTTCCTCTCTGTGTCTCTTAAATGAAAACAAACCTTAAGCTGAATTCTTAAAGACACAAATCATAGTGGTTTCACAGCGGCACTGAACGTAAACAATGCCACTAAACTGAACAAAACTCACATATTTTGGTGATTATTACGGTTGAAAATGGTCAATTATTGTCATGATTTGTGCTGTACTAATTGGTCAGACCGGAAAAAACATTTGGATTACTATAGACTGCCAAAAGTGATAACAAATCAAGCAGAAGAGTGCAAAAAAACTTTCTGAGAAATAAAAGGTTTTTGTGGTTCCTAAACCAGGATTTCCAGGGCAAGAATCTTGACAACATTCGTGTTTGTTCTTATAATTTTCGGTCAAGTAGGTGAAATATTAGGCTAATATCTTAATTAATACTGCTAGTACGTATCTTTACCACCTATTAACTTCAGTTTGTCAAAATATTGCACCCTTACCTGCTTACTAAGTTTTTCTCTATATGATTTTGCAGTTTCCATACAGTTTTTTTTTCCATGGTTTAGACAGCAGAAATTAGCAGAACAATGTATTCAGTAGTTCATTAACTGTGCAGTCCATGCTGTGGTTTACATCCGAGTATCATCAATATGGCAGCGCATGCGGGTAACTGACCAAATTGTGACATAAATGCAAACCCTCTATAGTCTCTCAGTATTCACACTTACACTTTTAGCATTCACACGCAGTCTCTCCCTCCTCTTTTCTCTTCCCAGGATCCATTAAACTACAGGTTTTTAAAGCCTCTTGGTAAACTTTAATACCTGCCTTCACTAATTATGCAAATGCAAATTAACCTATTAAATTGTTTTTCCATTCCAAAAAGCACCAGAACAGGGTGACACAGAGAAATTTAGAGCCAAATCCTATTGATTTCCGGAACATAACAATGATTGATCTAAAAACTGAAGTGTTTTTCATGTACAGACAACAACATTGTCAAATTGATCTCCCTTCAGACATATCACGAAAAGAACTTAAAGGGATAGTCCACCTAAAAATGAAAATTCTGTCATTAATTACTCACCCTCATGTCGTTCCAATCCCAAAAAACTCTTTAGAACACAAATTGAGATATTTTTGATGAAGTCAACGAGCTTTCTGGCCCTGCATAGACAGCAATGCAACTGACATGTTCAAGGCCCAGAAAGGTAGTAAAATAGTCCATCTGACATCAGTGGCTCAACTGTAATTTTATGAAGCTATGAGAATAAAATGGTTAGCATTGTGGCAAGCATTACTCTTTCTGTTTTCTTCTGAAAATATAAATGTGTACAATACTTTTTCTGCTTTACAAGCTTGTTATTTCCTTCAGAAATGTTATATATTATTCAGAATCTTTATATTATAGTTGCTAAATCTGATGCTGATGCAGGCTGCTGAAATACAGTTGATTGCTGTCTCACAGAGCATGTATAGATTTGATTTTCTGTGAATATTGATTTGCTTGTTTTCTAACACAGGGTGCTAAGCGTATGCTCTCTCTGGGCATCACGGGTCCTGAGGGCCACGAGATGTGCCGTCCAGAGGAAGTGGAGGCCGAGGCCACACAGCGTGCCATCACAATCGCCCATGCTGCTAACTGCCCGCTCTATGTAGTGCACGTCATGAGCAAATCTGCAGCGAAGGTGGTGGCTAATGCTCGCAGAAACGGTGCGTGAGATGGAATAAGAAAAGCTTATTATTCACAGCAAATGTGAGCTGATTTTGGCACGTTTGAGGTGATATTACTTGATTTCTACATTTCTAAACTTGATTATCAAACACTCAGTATTGATCCTTCATCACACTGTCTGTTTCTCATCAGGTCGAGTGGTGTTTGGAGAGCCCATTGCGGCTGGACTGGGCATAGATGGCACTCACTATTGGCATAAGGATTGGGCTCATGCTGCTAGTTTTGTCATGGGCCCACCTTTGAGACCAGACCCCAGTACCCCTGGATATCTGATGGACCTGCTGGCCAAGTATGTAGGAACTTTAATAATTTCATTAAAGTTAAAAAAATAAATAATATTAAAAACATCATAAATGATGAGATAATAATGTGCATTATTTTACAGTGATGATCTAAGTGTAACAGGAACAGATAACTGCACATTCTCAGTGTGCCAGAAAGCTCTTGGGAAAGACGACTTCACCAAAATCCCAAACGGAGTCAATGGTGTCGAAGACAGGATGTCTGTAATATGGGAGAAGGGAGTGGTCAGTACTTCTCATTAGTTTTCATTAATTCACTCTTTAATAGACAGACGTAACCTACTAAATAAAGTCACAGATACTGTCTCTTTCTGTCCAGCTATCTATCTGTAACGCTGAGCTTTAACTTTCTCATTCTTGGAAGTGAGGTGCAGCAACCATCCAAAATAACTCACAATTTGGGTTTTTATTTTTCCCAGCACAGCGGAAAAATGGACGAAAACCGGTTTGTAGCTGTCACCAGTACTAACGCAGCAAAAATCTTCAACCTTTATCCCCGAAAAGGAAGAATTGCTAAAGGCTCAGATGCAGACCTGGTCATATGGGACTCAAAGGCCACCAGGTAACTCACAGCAGCCTAGAAAACTACATGTGACCTCATTTATATGCTCTAATGAATAATGAGCCCTGGTTCATTGTGCAGACATTTCGAACTGCCAGACATTCAATACGAATTCAAAATCTAGTTTAAATACATTTAGCAGAGGGCTGCAGCTATGCATCTATTTCAAAAGACTATTTCACCATTTCAAAACAACAAAAAATAAAGTCTGTGGTAAATGTAACTTGACGAAAGTTAAACTGCACACATTTAGTTAGTTACTTAATATAACACAAATTAAAAAACTGCTTTGCAATTGACATTTTCAGTATGAGTGTATGTAATTTGCACTGTTGAGTAAACCTTTCAAGTATTGTCAGTTTAGATTTACAGCAGATCTTATTTTACTTTTAAACTGCAAAGCCACAATATAAAATCCTTTCACGGTATCTTACTATGGTGAATTAGTCTTCTGGGTTTTGACGTCACAGCTGCAGCACTCTATTTACTAGTAAAGCAAGTCAGGAAGCAAGTCATACTTAAGGGTCTGGCATTTAAACAAACTGCTAAAGCGAAGTATTTGGACACAAATGATATCTGAAATTGTGCAGCTTATTTGAGGAAATGTGTACTTCAATTTTTCTAAATCATCAGACTTATAATTTCCACCTGGTGGATAATAAAAAGGGAAAAAATGCCCCATAAACTTTAATTGAAAGAGGCACTTGAGCCACAGAAAAAAAAAAATATCATTAAGACTGCAGGCCTGTTGCATGAAGCCGGTTTTGATTTTTCACATGCACAAGCACTTAGCATGCAAGCAGCACTCAGAAAATGTAAAAATCTAGTTTTTCCTTGAATTTCTTTAAAGAAAACAGAACCATTCTGCATGATAAATCAGTGCCTTAACGTTACGCAATAATGTGGCATAAGGTTTTGATTGTACAATTTAAAATCCAGCCTTCTCGTTTCATGGGCTTCAGCTTTAACTTTTACATATCTTCATTTCATGAGTGCTTGAGATTATTTGTAATTGAATAAGTCAGCAGTGTTGTTGAGCTTTGTACATCACATGAATTGCTATGTTTTTGTTCTTCAACTGAAATGAGCATACAGTATTTAGAAAATGAAATCCATATACTTCAGTTTTTGGAGGGTCCTTATATTAGGTCACATATTTGGACCTGAAATAAATAGCTAAAAATGCTTTGAAATGCATAAATGTCTGTAGTTTTTTTTTTAAATACCTGGTATGAAGGTTAAGCAAGTTTCTGCATAAATGGGGTCATACAGGTTCTATAGGTGCTGAAAGTACTGAGGCAGATGTTGCCATGACAAAACATTAATACAGCGGATTGGTTGCAAAGACGTGACCATAAATGGAGAAACTCAAGCATTCTTCCTGCTCAAACACGTCGTTTGTAAAGCGGACGCATGAGAGGAGAGGACGGAAACAGCAGACGGCCGTGGGTCTTATGTAATTGGGCCACGTTACTGCTCCTTTTCCCCGTGAATCTGGGCTAGCTCCCTCTAGGCAAATAACCAACCGCTGATGTGTGTTAAGCAGCGAGGAGCAATGTACTGAAATTTAGCGCACAGCACCGCTGCGTTAATCAGAGCTGAACGCTTGTGTAAGATGCGCTAATAAGAGACCAGTGACGTTTCTGGGTCCATATTAGACAATTAGGGTCAACTGGATGTTATGTTCTTAGCAGAAATTCATGGAAAGCAAGGCAGTTGTCCAAGATATATGCATAAACCTGACATTTGATTGGACTGACAGGCAATTCAACTGTGAGATTGCATAATTATCCATCTTTCAGATAATTATTAGTATAAAGCGTCATTATTTACCGCCTGTAAGGGTTATTCTTAGGCACCAAGCCACCAATGTTCAATAAGCTGTTAGATTTATTAATATTAATACAGTAAATAATTTACCACCAGTTAAAAATTTGAAACTGCAAACATGCCGCTTGTCAGCCAATGATCAACAGACAAGCCCCACCCCCAACTCACACTATTGGTTGAGCATTAGACAGGTCATTAACATATAAATAGGGAATTTTCATAGTGCCACACAGACAGTGTTCAAAGTTTTTGAGACAACCTGTGATATTTATAAAGCATAACACTGAAAATTTTACATATTTAAGTTTTACCAAAGTTCATATAGCATCAATCTAGAAAGTGCGGTCAGGTGCATTTATTAGCGTTTTACAAACCAAGGAGTCTGTGTTTTTCTACAAGCACCATAAATTAAAACTTTTGCAGAAAGAAACTGCAAAGAGAAACTGTCAGAGGATTAGAATGAGTTAGCAATATTTTATGCAATATATTTCCAGCAGCACAACCTTTACCCTCAATTTTGGGACTGTAGCATTCATCATTTTGAAATGCTGGAATGTTTATTGTCTTTCCCAGCATTATAATAGATGCAACAATAAAAAGCATGAAATGCATGCCATGAAATGGTACAATGCACAAGGTATGCAATTTTTATTCATTTATAAATCAATTAATGAAAACGTTTGCACAGACAAGTTTGTCAGTCAAGCCAAATACAGTATGAAAATTAGTATCCTTTGCACAATATCAATTGATGGAATCCATAACTTTTACTATCTTTCTAAATTAGCTTTTTAAGATGACAGCTGTCATCTTAATAGGAAAACTCTTGTTTTTGCTGGTTGGTCTCAGTGTGGGAGACAGATGGCCATGCAGAGCTCATTCTTTGAGCTGCGCTGATACAGCAATAGAATGGTAAAAAAAAAAAAAGCTGAATATGGGAAACAACAGATTTGGGCTGAAAAACTGTAGAATCTGCAAAATGTTAATTATTTTGCCAAAATAAGAGGGATCATACAAAATGCATGTTATCTTTTATTTAGTACTGATCTGAATAACTGAATTTATAAAAATTACCCCGTTCAAAAGCTTACATGCGCTTGATTCTTAATACTGTGTTGTTACCTAAATGATTTTTTTAAAGTAATAGTTGTTCATGAATCCCTTGTTTGTCCTGAACAGTTAAACTGCTCTCTGTTCTTCAAAAAAATCCTTCAGGTCCAACAAATTCTTTGTTTTTGTTGTTTTAGCATTTTTTGTGTATTTGAACCCTTTCCAACAATGACTGTATGATTTTGAGATCCATCTTTTCACACTGAGGACAAGTGAGGGATTCAATAGCAGCTATTACAGAAGGTTCAACGCTCACTGATGCTTCAGAAGGAAAAACTATGTATTAAGAGCCAAGGGTGTAAACATTTAAACAGTATGAAGATGTGTAGATTTTTCTTATTTTGTAGCATTTAGTACTGCCCTTCAGAAGCTACAGAAGATATCTGCATGTTTCCCAGACGACAAAATAAGTTAAATTTACCCTGATCTTCAAATTCAATTGCACTTAATACATAATTTTTTTCTTCTGAAATCATTGAGCGTTTGAACCTTCTGTAATAGTTGCATATGAGTCCCTCGGTTTTCCTCAGTGTGAAAAGATGGATCTCAAGTCATACAGTCATTGTTGGAAAGGGTTCAAATACACAAAAATGCTGAAAAACCAAAACATTGTTGGGACCAGAAAGTTAAGAAAAGATGTGAACTTGTGAATGGGGTCATTTTTTTTATAAATTACTAAACTATTATTTTCTCTTCTGGACTATATGTAAACATCTTTAATGTCAAATATCTTATTCAGGTCAGTACTAAATTAAAATAAAATTTATTATTTTGGTAAAATAATTAACATTTTGCAGATTCTGCAAAGTGTATGTCAACTTTTCGCCTCAACTGTATATATATTTATATGTACACATTTACTGGTTTACATTACATATAAATGCCATTATATATGATAATTCAGTAAGTCAACTTGCATATGAATGTCTTTTGTTTTTATTTGTATCTTATGTTGTTTTTAGGGTGATTTCAGCAAAGACTCACCACCAGGCGGTGGACTATAACATTTTTGAGGGAATGCTGTGTCATGGACTTCCAGTCGTCACAATCTCCGGGGGAAAAGTGGTTTATGAAAACGGGCAACTGTTCACAAAACCGGGTGCGGGACGATACATCCCACGGAAACCCTTCTCTGAATTTGTGTACAAGAGAATTAATCAGCGGGAAAAGGTGAGACGAGTTTTAGGCTCTGCTTTAAGACTGCCCAGCATCCCCTAAAATTTTGAAATGTGGTCATTGTGCGTTATAAGAACTGTAGTTAATATGATACTATCTTTGTGTTTAGGTTGGAAAGCCCAGTGCTGTGTGCAGAGAACCGTACACTGGAGAAATCATATCTGTAGCCCTGTAGCAATATAAGAATAATGTTAAATTTACAGAAGATGATGATGAAATTACAGAAACCAAAAAAGGGCTTTGCCACAGAAAAAAACTTTTCAAGCTTCACAAATAAAGTTTTGGTGCTGTAAAGAACCCAGAAACCACTGCACTGCTCTGAAGAACCCATAAAACTGTTTTTATCTCCAATAAACTATAATATACTATACTCAAGAACCCTCTACAGTGAAAAAATGTGCTTCAAGGAATGACTGAAGGATCACTAATGCATTAGTGTTGAATAATGACCATTTCTGAGATTGTCCTGTGGATTGTTTTGAGTCACTTCCCAAAAATGCCATACAGTATTGTCAAAGACATGATTTTTTTCTTTTATTCAGCTAGGATGCAGTAAATTGATTAAAAGTGACACTACAGACATTTATAATATTACAAAAGAATTATATTTCAAATAAATGCTATATATAATATATACAAATAAATAGAACTAAATATTAATGGTTTACAACACTGATCATAAGACATGTTTCTTGAAAATTCAGCTTCGCTATCAAAAGAATAAATTACATAAAACGTATTAAATATAGTAGTCAACATTTGAAGTTGTCCTAAGACAAGAACGGGTATTGTTTTGGTCTTAGGACAACTTCGATGAAAGGTTTTGATCCACTTGAAATGTTGACTACTGTAGAAAAGTTACTGTAAATTGTAATAATTTTTCACAATAATACTGTTTTTACTGTATTTGTGATTAAATAAATGGAGTTTTGGTGAGCATAAGGTCTTTCAAAACCATTGAAAAAATCTTACCAACTTTTGTATTCTATTAGGATACAATTTTAAAACATGCAAATGTTCATTGCTCAATGACTTCCACCTCAATCTGGGTCTGTTAACCCCTGAAGAGTAAAATGAAAACCACGGCCCTGGTCACAAACAGTGCACGATGACCACTAGGGCTCCCCTTGGTCCATACAGCTCAAAATGATCACTAGGGCCCCATGGCCTATTATCCATTTGCTTACCATACACTGATCACTGGGTCATCACAAACAGGACACCTCCTTTCTGTATACAAGGTACACTTTTTGATAAAAAAAAGTGTGAATGTTGCGTTATGAATGTACTCCATCAAACCTGCGATTATGGCTGGTGTGTTGCAGACTTCAAGCATATTTAAACAGCGTCAGGGTTTGTGCTGTGCTTATGGAAGAGTAAGGGGCACCAAAAACTGGGCTGCAATAAAAACAGAAAAAGTTCATGAAATGTACTGTTTTAAAGATAATTGAATATATTTACTGCAAAACATGACCAACCTGCATGGCTAAAGTCTTCAGAGGTCCTTCATGCTCTTCTGCTTTAGTTTTGCGCCGCTTTCTTAAAATCTTTGCATGTAGATATGCAGCTCTTTTCTCTGCCACATCTGAGAAGAACTGCTCTGATAGCACAACCCTGAGCTGAATCATCTGTGATGACAGCAGAATCAGAACAACCAGCAAGGCCAGGACGACAGACAGAGGAACCAGAGACTGATAGAGCCACAGTTCCGGTTCAGGCAAACACTTCTTCTCAAACAGAGACACCGTGTAGGAAAAGTTTGCTCCTTTTGCATTCTCATCAACAGGTAAACCTAGAAATATTGTGGCTTCCTTTCAAAACAAAAGAGAAATAGAAAATAATAAGATGAAATTCAGACATCAGTTACTGACCCTCATGTCGATCTGGAATTGTATGACTTTCTTTCCTCACATAGAATGCTGTGGTTCGAACATTTGGCCTCACTGACTTTCACTGTTCACTTTTTTTTTTTTTAATGAAGCAAGTCATACATGTTTGAAACGACATAAGGCGTGAAATTAGGGCAACATTTTTATTTTTGAATAATCCCTTTAAACCTATAGAAATTAAAATAAAAGCTGTGGTTATGTTCAGACTGGAGCAGAATACATTTGTAATTTCATTAGTTCACAATCAATTCAGATGTGAATGAGAGTGAAACTGGATTCTATAACCAAAGTGACTGTATTTACCAATACAAGTACAATATCTGTGGGTACATTCATAAACAGCAAAATACGGTCATATATGGATCCAGTTATAAACAGTTTGATTATAAAAGAGAGTTAAACCAGATTCTTTAGGTACACCTATGGTACTTAAATATTAAAAATATCTGTGATTGCCTTGACAAAATTAAAAGATATGACGGATATTGCTAGTAAAAATGCTAATTTATATTTCCTCCTAAAACAAGTCTTTTTATCTTGCACACTCAAGTAACTTTATTCTGTTTTAAGAATGTTTGAATATATTTACTAGAAAACGTGTCTGATTATAAAAGAGAGTGAAACCTGATTCTTTAGGCCTACCTACGGTGCATTGCTTTTATTTATGGAAATATGAAAAATATCTGTTGTTATCTTCATACAATAGAAAGATATAATGAATACTGCTAGCAAAAATGCTAATTTATGATATTTCCTCCTAAAACAAGTCTTTATATCTTGCACATTAAAGGATGTTTGAATACATTTACTAGAAAACGTGTTTGGTTAAAAAAAAAAAAAAAAAGAGAGAGTGAAACTGGATTGTGTATGCCTACCTATGGTACCTTGCTTTTATTTTTAGAAATATGAAAAAATATCTGTTGTTACCTTCACACAATAGAAAGATATGATGAATACTGCTATCAAAAATGCTAATTTATCATAAATTAGCATTTTTGATAGCAGTATTCATCATATCTTTCTATTGTGTGAAGGTAACAACAGATATGATTTCCTCCTAAAACAAGTCTTTATATCTTGCACACTCAAGGATGTTTGAATATTATTTACTAGAAAACGTGTTTGATTATAAAAGAGAGTGAAACCTGATTCTTTAGGCTTACATACAGTACCTTACTTTTATTTATAGAAATATGAAAAATATCTGTTGTTATCTTCACACAGATATGATGAATATTGCTGGTAAAAATGCTAATTTATGGCATTTCCTCCTAAAACAAGCCTTTATATCTTGCACACTCAAGGATTACTAGAAAACATTTGGTTATAAAAAAGAGTGAAACCTGATTCTTTAGGCCTACCTAAGGTACATTGCTTTTATTTATAGAAATATGAAAAATATCTGTTGTTATCTTCACAAAATAGCAAGATATGATGGATATTGCAAGCAAAAAGTATAATTTATGATATCTCCTCCTAAAACAATTCTTTATATCTTGCACACCCAAGTAAATATATTCTGTTTTAGGGATGTTTAAATATCTACTAGAAAACGTGTTTGGTCTTAAAAGAGAGTGAAACCGGATTCTTTAGGCCTAATTGTATTTACAGATAGCCTACACGAAAAATATCTTGCTTTTTTCAGACAACAGAAAGATATGATGAATATTGCTGGTAAATGCCAATTTATAACATTTCCGTCTTTATATCAAACAAATTTATTCTAACGTACCTTCTAACTAAAGTTGATGTTTATAGGAATACGTTCACAGTGGAACAAATACAATTATTTTCATACTTAGTTTAGTTATAGAAACGTAAAAACACTAAATGATAAACATATCCAATTTATATAGTGTAACTTCTTTGTTTACCTGAACTTTTATTCCCACAGGAACGCGAAGTGGCTCCATTTCCCCGAGTCGTGTGCTCAGAACTACAATAAGCCAGTAAATCAGAGCGTCTAGACTGATAAACACCAGCCAGGTGAGACAATGGGTGAATATGGGAAGACTGAACTTGAGCATGGCTTTCCACCGTCGACCAGTCGGACGAATTGAAGGAGTCACTATATAACGTTCCGATTCGCTTTTGCTGAGCGGAAGAACACACGGCTTTCCTTTCTCCTTTTCCCGCTCGTCAAAACAACGGAAAGTTTTCGTGATGTATATATTGTTGTACTTTTTGTCTACGTGGAATCTCCTCAGGTAAAGAGCAGTGAGCAGTACAAGAAATAAAAGACCTAATGTTGGAGACAATATCTTCCCTATTGACGACAAAACGTTGGTCAATGCTAACACGTCTTGCGCAGTCTGGTTTAAAGCTTTTTCGGCCTCACTGAGGTGAATTTTAAAATCTTCCGAGTCCACCTTTGCTTTAAGTGTAAAATTAGCATAATAACTTCCCAACTGAAAGTTCCTAAAGTAATTTTTAAGTTGCTTTCCAACCCACTTCAGCATTCTAATATAATTCCCCAGGGGTTCTGTATTAATATCCAATAACTTTTCCTCCAAGTTGCAGAGGAGGCCTTTTGCCAGCAGCCGCATGTTTCGTAATGTGTTCTGGATGTTGAAGAAAATCACCGAACTGGTTCCTAAAGCGAGAAGAAGGCTCTTCACTTGTTTCATACCCATTGAGATCAAAATCAAGGCTCCAAAACAGCGTATCCTTTCTGAGAAATACATTGCTGGTGTTAGGCTTATACAAAAAACACAAGTGAAGGGAACCGAGACCTCCTGAACACATTTAAAGGATAAGTGGAGGATGAGGAAGAGAAAGGTGCTCAGAATGAGGCTGGTGGTGAAACAGGTCACCAGGAGGATAAGTTTTTCCTTCCAGCTTTTTGTGGCGTTGGTTGTGTAGAGACCACATATTCTGGACCAGACCCGTTGTAGTCCTTCTGCCAGTTGATACAGTTTAGCTTGAATCATCATTTTACTAACCTAAATTACAAGAACAGAGAATTTGAAATTATTAATGGTTTCGTAACCATAATGTCTGCATTATTTTGATCTACATTGTCCATAAAAGATGAATACAAAATGTGAATATCATTTCATTAGATAACATCAATATCAAATCAGCTAAAGTCTTTTGTAATACAGTAGCGCAAGCACATAAGTAAAACCTTTAACAAAATAAATTTGTTGGGTTTTAAATTATAAACCAAAAGATATATTTTGGCAATTTTGTGGTTCAAGCATAGCATGATGAGACTAAAGTCAGATAGCTTAAAAATAGCTCAAAAAAGTGAATTTAGTTTTGGGAAAAAAAAGGTGTCACTAGGTTATTTTGTTATTTAAGCTAATTCAGTGGCATTTAGAAATTTGTCAGTGTGGCTTAAGTTATATAACACTAATACTAAAATCTGGTATTATGTTGACTGAAGCAACAATAAATCTGTTAAAACAATTTAGTCTTACAACATTACATTAGATTTTGTGATGACTTGAACTCTCTGTCCTGTTTTAGAACAGTCATGATAGTATTTTACAGTTAGTTAACCTATTTTTTAACGTTTCACTTACCTTTTATTTGTCAGCAGTCTTGTCAGCTCACGAGTGTGTTGTGACAGTCCAGCATTCATCTTTTTAAAGTAAAGCAAGCGGAAGCTGATTTTATCCCACAGTTGTATACTTCCTTTTTTAGCCATCATCTCAGCACTTACTCATAACCACAGAACAGCGCTGACAAAAACCACCTCATGATTAATGTGTTTTCAGAAAATAAAAAACAATACATTTTAGTTGTTTGTGGAAAACTGTATGCTTGCTTTCAAAGTATCTTGATCATTTTGATATTGTGGGAAAACAAAGTTCACTTACAGGACAAAATTATAGCACTGCATTTATGATATAATAAATAAACACATGAATTAATAACTTAAAACATTAATAATAATTTAAATAACACTGATTAAAACTATCAACTATTACATACACTACCAGTCAAAAGTTTTTGTACAGTAAGATTTTTTATGTATTTAAAAAAAAAAAGTATTTTCTGCTCACCAAGCCTGCTTGTACTTGATCTAGAGTACAGCAAGTATTGAAATATTTTTACTAAAATAACTATTTTATACTTGTTTTGATTTTAAAATGCAATTCTTGTGATTTCAAAGCTGATTTTTTAGCATCATTACTTTAGTCACACGATCCTTCAGAAATCATTCTAATATTCTGATTTACTGCTCAAAAAACATTTATTATTATGTTTATTATTATGAAAGTCATACATGTGTGGAACGACATGAGAATGAGTAAATTAAGACATTTAAATTTTTGCGTGAATTATCCCTTTATACCTACAGAAATGAAAATAATATTCAAACTGGATCAGAATACATTTGTCTTTTTTTTTTCAGTTCACACACAATTTAGAAATAAATGAGTGTGAAACTGGATTCTATAACAAAAGTGACTCAAAACAAGTAAAATATCTGTGGATACATTCATAAACAGCAAAATATGATTGCTATTATATCGATCTAGTTAAGGTTAAAAGAGAAAGAAACTGGAAAAAAAAAACAGCTAAGCAGAATTTTTTTCAGATTTCTTTTGAATAGAAAGTTCAGAAGAACAGCATTTATCTGAAATAGAAATCTTTTGTCACATTATAAATGTCTTTTTCATCACTTTTGATCAATCTAAAGCATCCTTGCTAAATAAAAGTATTAATTTCTATCATTTTAGGTTATTTATATATTTTTAGAATGATGCTGAAAATGTAGCTTTGATCACAGAAATAAATTACATTTTAAAATATATTCAAATAGAAAATAGTTATTTTAAATAGCAAAAATATTTCAAAATTTTACAGTTTTTGCTGTACTTTGGATCAAATGAATGCAGGCTTGGTGAGCAAAAGAGGCTTTAAAATACATTAAAAATCTTACTGTCCAAAAAACTTTTGACTGGTAGTGTATATACTGTATGTATGTTTATCATACATTTGAATACACACTGTACATTGCAATTTACCATTGATATATGCTACAGGACATGATTTTTTTCTGACCTTTTTCTCAAATGATTTATTTACTATTCACTTTTTAAGTTAAAAAGCTGTATGCATGTGTATTTGTGTGTGTGCTGTATGCTGTTTTTCAGATCATGTCAAGAAACATTGGAGACATATTGCTTTTGTTTGCGAACGCTCATTTTCCAGTGTAATATCCATTTTTTATTTTTTAATTTGAAAAATAACTTACATAAATCTCTGTACTCAACCATACTTGACCAAGACATAGCCTTGGCATGAACACATTGCACCAAAAAAAGAAAGAAAACAAAAAACAAAAAAACAATAGAGAAGGCATTTGAAATAGAACAGAACATACCTTTGACATCATGAGACATTATTCCACTTCCATAAGATTTGACAATACCTAAAGAGTTTGCTTTAATAGAGATTTCTATTAAAATTCTGTAGATTGTACACAGTAGACTGAAAGCGTGATAAAATCGATTCATCAGAAAAGTTTATTTTCGTAGGAAGAGGTGTAATGTCTCAGTGTATATTTCCATTCATTGCATTAAAACTCTGATTCATCAACTTCTCAGAAATAAGAAGCTCGGATTATTACTAAAAAATAGAAAATAAAAAATAAATAGGTCTTGGCTTGTAAATCAACTAACAAAAATATATTAAACGACTACTTTCTCGAAAGGAAGAAATAAAAACCAAAGTTATATCGTGTGGCAATATCATCGTCCCGATGTGCATTTCTCTGCAGACAGCATCATGCTCGGAAAACTGTACAGCACAATACTGCGAAAGTCAGTGAGCTGCGGCCGCCTCCGGTAAAAAGATCTCGTGAAATTTTGGGCTCTTTTGTCAGGAATACTGCAGCTCGTTATTTCCGTAAAGATATAAAAATCCCTGGTCACGTTTTTCCCTTAAATTTGTCAACAAAGTATGATTTTACAAGGTGGAATGTTCATTCGGAATTTCGCCCTTCTGGTCCGTGTGGGACCACTGCCTAATTTTCGCTAAAATTCAATTCAGGGTGAAGGGGGGAGAGAGGATCGTCGTCGACATGCACTGTACAAGAAACTGCATTTTTTTTCTCCAAATATCGTCTTTATCAAAACATGCTGAGTTACTGTAAGATGTGCCCAAGCCATGTTGCCAAAAACCCTTTTCAACATGCTTGTTAAACGAATGAACGTCAAACAATATACGGACTAAAACTAGAAGAGCTGTAGGAGACGAATGAAAAGTAAAAGAGAACTGGAACAATATCCGGGGGGAAATCTGACAACGGAAGCAAGAAGTACAGAGAGTTTACCCTGGGACAAGGGAGAAGTAGAGAAACATGTACAATTTGCACATCATCTTTAGCTTCATGAGGCTTACGCCTTTACAATAATAAATCATAGACATTTATTTTTTTTACGTCTTTGTCACATGAACAGATTTTTCACTGTAAATAAAATCTTAAGCTTGTCATTTATCTGCTTGTCTGTAAAAATACAGTAGAGAGACCAATGAACGGTCTACAGGACAAAAAAACAAGGTTTCATGTTTTTTTTTTTGTTTTTTTTTCTTCAAATCACACTGTAGCATTCACTCCCCATGAAAATCATGCACTAGTGAAATTTATCTTTAAAAATAATAGAAATTGTTGAAAATGGCTGATCCGGTTCATTTTTTCTTTTTCTCATTGTATTTTTTTTATTTTTTTTTTGCAAGTAGCAGTCTGAGAAAATTATTTTCTATTCACTTTTTTTTTTTTCCCCAAGTTCAGCTAAAGTTGTGTCCATGCAACAAAAAACTTGTTATTTCTTCTTTAGGTTTCATACGGTATCAAGAGAAGTACTTCAATTTGATCTTAAAAGATATTTCAAACCTACATTTCATCTCTGTATTGATCTAGCAGAATCATATCTAGGGAGCGAGGTGCTCATTCCCTCGTCATAGTCTTGTTTTGTGTGTACATTGCTGGGTCTGTTGGCATGGCTTGACCCGAGGAACACTGTTAGCCCATGTAGATACAAACACATCAACATTAAAAGAAACATAAATGGAAAACGAAAGTTGAAGAGAACATTTCACCCCGTTTGAAAAAGGGCTTTTGAAGAACTCGACATGTCAGTTCTCAGTCCAGACTCATCTCCAATGGCTTCAAATAGGTTCTAAAAGCAGGAATTGTGACGTTCCTCAAGCTAAGGAGGCCATTTTTCCCCAGCTTCGTCTCGTCCCTGCCCTCTAGGGGTTGCTCTTTGCGCACGATTTGTGCGGCTTTTTTTTTGCGAGCAAAAACAGGACCGCTTTTTTCACCCCTAAGAAACAAGCTCTGAACACACAACATCAAGCATGCAGTGTTACCGGGGGGACGGGACCTGTCGCAAATCTCAAACTCCACCCAATGGCTGCTACAATAACGCTAGATTTCAGGAAACTGCTACGAGCGACCGAACGGCCCGGACCCGCTGTCGAGAGACGACTGGGAAGCTCTTCTGGTCAACGGGGCCAGGGTTGAGTCGACCAACGAAGAGGGAGGAAACAGCTTGAACCAGCCAATAACCATGTTGGACAAGTCCAGATCATCTAAAAGTATCTGAGCGGCTCCCATGAAAGATTTGTGGTCCATGCGTCCGTAGTCTCCCCACACAATGATCTACGAAGGGAAGAGAATAAATGGCCGTTAATATCAAGTCACACTCACACGCAAAAAAACTAACTGGTGATAGATTGAGGCCATGCCTCATAACATAATTTTTTTAAACATTATCCAAGTAAATACACTACAAAAAAAGCGTTGATTTAAATTAAAACGTAATTTATTCAATCATTAAACTATATTTTATATGCCATGGTTTTAAATATATTTTTTAATAAATTGTATACACAGTCAAAAGTTTTTGAACAGTAATATTTTTAATGTTTTTAAAGAAGTCTCTTCTGCTCACCAAGCCTACATTTATTTGATCCAAAGTACAGCAAAATATTTTCAAATATCTCACTATTTAAAATAACTGTTTTCTATTTTATTATGTTTTAAAATATAATTTATTCCTGTGATTCCAAAGCTAATTTTTTTAGCATCCATCATTTTTATTCCAGTTCCATGATCTTTCAAAAATCATTCTAATATTCTGATTTGCTGCTCAAAAAACATTTATTATTATTATTATTATTATATTAAAGACATTTGAGTAGAATTTTTTCAGGTTTCTTTGATGAATATTAATTTTAGAAGAACATCATTCACGTGATTTTGTAACATTATAAATGTCTTTATCATCACTTTTGATCAACTTAAAGCATCCTCGCTAAATAAAATTGTTAATATCTGTAATTTCTTTTCAAATAGTGTTACAAAAGTTTTTTTCTATTCATCAAAAAATCCTTAAAAAATGTACTCAACTATTTTAAATATTGATAATAATAATAATAATAATAATAAATGTTTCTCAAACAGCAAATCAGCATATTTGAATGATTTCTGAAGGATCATGTGACAGTGAAGACTTTAGCTTTGAAAATATATTCAAATAGAAAGCAGTTATTTTAAATAGTAAAAAGATTACTGATTTTGCTGTATTTTGGAACAAAAACATTTTTGAATTTGTCTTTAGATATTGGTATCGGACATTAAAATGTATTTGTTGACTTCTACTACAAACTGATTGATAAAGGCACTAATTCTGTTTAGACTAGCCAAATAACCATGAGATAATGAGCTAAAACTGGTAAATAAAACCATTAGGGATGACGTTGTACCTGTAAAACCTTTCCTCCTGGTGTCTCTTCAAACGACAGCTGCTGCTGGTAAAGAGGGTCCAGTGTTTTTCGTGCTACTTTTGTTTTCTTTTTGGCTATGCAGGCGCCGTTCTCCAGTAGATACACCTTTACGTAAGGGGCTGGAGAAAAACAACCACAGATGATGTTTTAATCGTGAGTGACGAGTTTTCAGGTGCATGAGAAATCAACATCGGAAAGTGTAACCTCACTCACCTGGCAGTGCCTTAGAACCTGGTTTTCCCACAAGGCCTCTGGCTCGGATGACCTCTACCTCTAGGGCTCCTTTCTTTTCCACCATTCCGATCTGAATGTCACCTAGACATGGAACAAAAGGATTTTGAGTGTAACTGGAGACACAGACACTTGAGTGAAGTGTGTATACAGAATCAAATAAACAAGAACTCACCCATAGGGGGCGTGGCTAATGTCTGTCTCCCCACAAGCTGGGCGGGGCCAAGTCCATCCAGGAAATCACTGAACTGACTGTCAGAAGAGAGTCTCACTCCAGGGAAAATGAGGCTGAGAAGAAAAGATTTTTGATTAGTAGGTTGATTCTGATTGAAACATTCTGCATCATAGTAAAGCATTTACAGTGGAAATCAATGGGGCAAATGGAAAAGCATCAATGTGCAGCTTATATGCTTGTTAAAGGAGTTATATTGGTTCTACTGCACAAAAATGCTTATTTGAGCTATAAAGTCATCAAAACTGCTGTTTTTGTGGTGGAATTGCTGTTGTAGGTAGATTATATTCTGATTACTACCTGTAAAATTGATTTTTCTCTATGTAAACGTTAAACAGTAAACATTGGGTGTTTTTTTCATTCTGGTGTGTAAATGAATATGGTAGCAGGTGAAAGACTGGATAGACCCATATTTTATATAATGTTTAAATTCTATGGTGATACATTGTGCCAGTGTTTATTATTATTAACATCTGGTGCAATACCCTGCCCCACAGATTTTTACTGTACATTGGCATTACTGTCAATACATTTTTTGTTTGAATACAATAATGAATAAAATGTAACAGGTCACTGATGTTGTTGAACGTTAAATTATTATTATTATTATTAATATTTATTTATTTTAAGTTTTTAATACTACATATTTAAAATATGCATTAATTATCATTATTTATTATTTTTTATATTTTACTATTATAATATATTATTATTTGTATATGCATATAATTAATACTATTTTTATTTTATACATTCAGACATATATAATTATTATTAATTATTATTTAATAATAACAATTTGCATCTTTATTTCGAATACAATAATTAATAGAATTTAACAGGTAACGTAACTGAATGCTAAATTATTATTACATTTTATTAAGTTTTTAATACTTATTTAAAATATGCATACATACATTATAACATGTATTATTTTTACTATGATAATATATTATAATTTCTATATGCATATAATTATTAACATTAATTTAATAATAAAATAATACTTTATTTGTAATAATTTTTTATTTATAATTATTTAAAATAACCATATATACAAGATATTATTATTAATATTATCACTACTACTATTTTTACTTTATTTTAAAATATACATATAATAATTATTATTATTTAATAACAATTTGTAACTTATATGAAGCTTATATGAAATATAATATTATTACAATTTTTACTTTATTTTAGAATATACATATAATTGTTATTATTATTATTCAATAATAATAATTTGCAACTTCTGTTTGAATACAACAATAAATAGAATTTAACAGGTCACAGATGTTGTTGAAAGCTAAATTATTATTATTATTATGTGACATTTTATTATGCATTTAATACTACTTATTTAAAATATGCATATATACATTCTAACATTTATTATTTTTACTATGATAATATATATTATTTTAATATGCATATAATTATTCACAAATGTATTAATAATAATAATAATACATTGTTTGTAGTAATTATTTACTTACAATTATTTAAAATAACCATATAAACAATATATTTATTATTATTACGGTTTTAACTTTACTTTACAATATACATATCATTATTATTTAATAATAACAATTTAATATTAATCATAGTCATATTTTTCAGGTATTTTTATGAGTATATTTTATTTAAAAATCACATATACATACAAATACACATATATTTGCCACTAAATGATTTATATATATATGAAGAGTTTATTTGCAAAAACATATATCTTCAAAAATCATGTTTTTTATTATGTTATCATGTTTTATTGTTTTATTGTGTTAGCTGTATTTTTTAGTTTTTATTTTATATCAAAATAACCTAACTGCAGACTGATTGAGATGAACTGGAATGCACAATGAAAAACATGATTTTTGCAAATAAACTTGTCATATATTCACAAAATGGTTTGTTACTTACTTTCCCTCTGAGCTGTAGCTGTTCATGCTGCCGTCAGTGGATTCGCGGCTGGCTTGTCGGGTCATTCTGCTTCTCATCTCTACGGCCAGACCAGTTTCTGTGCTCCTCTGGATAGTGCTACGCAGCTTCTTTCCTCCTGCTTCTACAGCGACACACAGAGAGAGAGACAGTGTGTCAGTCGAGATATCAAGATGTTTCAGGTGGAATGTTGAAGGACACGTTTTTGCACATCTCTCCAACAGGAAACCAAAGCCTCACACGTGGCTCAAATGTGACAGCGGATCGAGACAGTGTGATATGAAGGTCCAGAAGCACGTGGTTCTGCTCCCACAGGATGGACTGAATTCAACAATTTCTTGTTGTAGATACACTGCATCTATATCTGGCCTACAAACATGCCATAGTGTCTGTGTACATGAGATCCAGGGTGATTTGACATGATGGGTTACGCAGGTGCACTGAACCAAAATCAGACATGATGTGACCAAACACCTCAACCTGCATCAGCAACTTCAGAGCTAAACAATGCATAATCCTCATAAAGACAGAAGTTAACTTGAACAATTATAACTATAACACCTAGCTATAACTAAAAATCTGCAGATTCTTTATTAAAAATAAAGGTGCTTCATGATGCCATAGAACAGGGATCACCAAATCTGGACCTCGAGATCCATTTTCCTGCAGAGTTTAGCTCTTACCCTAATCAAACACACCTGAGCATGCTAATCAAGGTCTTCAGGATCAATAGAGAATAACAGGTAGGTGAGTGTGATCAGGGTTGGAGCTAAACTCTGCAGCGCATTGGACCTCCAGGGTAAGATTTGGGGAACCCTGCCATAGAAGAACCTTTTTTGTCTAAATGGTTCCATAAAGAACCTTCAACATCTGAAGAACCTTTCAGTTTCACAAAAGGGTCTTTGTGGCAAAAGGTTCTTCAGATTTTAAGAAGGTAAGAAAGAGATGTTTCTTTAAAGGACCTTTGACTGAATAGTTCTTTGTGGAACCAAAAATGGTTCTTCTATGGCATCGCTGTGAAGAACCTTTTAAAGTACCTTTATTTTTAAGAGTGTACAGTAAGAGTAATGACCATATTACTTGGCTAAACAGTAGTTTATTCCCATTATTATGATGCATTGCACAATTTCACCCAAGTAATAAGTCACCTGAGGCTAAAATCGCTGTTAAACACGTTCTCTCATTGCTTATTGCTTTATTTAACTTGACGTCCAAAACTGATGCACATCCTGTTCTTTTACTGCGTATGCAAAAATGAGGATGATACAGTAATGTGATGCATCCACTCAGAATGCAGAACCTGCTTTCAATAGGTAGGAGAGAGAAGGAAGGCTACAGGAAGCAGAACGCGACTGAGCTGCTGAGATTAAACCATTCATTTGCAGGTCACACACAGCAGGCTTGATTTTCTTTTTATTCAATGTCATCCGCCTCTGCTTTCGGCCCTGAGACGTAACTGCACACAAGAGGATGACGAACATAGCGGTGGATGCGAATGTCCTTTTCTGTACTAACAGTGCACTTGTATAAAATAATCAAGAACTCATAACTGTTGTGGGTCTTGTTGAACTTGACCGAGATAAAGTAAACCTGAGAAACCGATGTCAGAAGACCCAGTTCAATGATCTCTTCATGCGACAGTCCACACAAAAATGTCGCCGTTCAAATCCTGTATGACTTGCAGAATGCAGATGACATTTTTAAGAATGTTGGTAACCAAACATTTCTAGTTCCCATTGACTTCCATTGCACTTTTTGTCCATTCAATGGAAGTCAATGGAAACCAAATCTGGTTTGTTTCCAATATTTTTCAAAATGTTTTCCTTTGTAATCCACAAAAGAAAGTCAGCCATGAGGGTGAGAAAACGTATATTTTTGTATGGACTGTCGCTTTAATGACGCGTGTTTAGGTTCAGGTCATATTTTAACCAAAATCAAAAGAAATAAAAATAATAATAAGGCCTATTTATTTTATTTCATTATAATTAAGCACAAAACGGGTAAATTATATTAATAAATAAATTAAAAGTTATATTAATTTGTACATAATTTATACATCATGATAGAATTTATGTTGAATATAAAATAATAAGGATTATATTCATTCATATTTATACATACAAATACACATGTATTTGGCAATAAATAATACATAATATTATAAATGAATAAATACATAATTTTTAATTTGCGCAATATTTTAACAAAATAAAATTAAAACAAATACATAGAAAATAGAATATTTTTTTTTTAAATGAATAAATATTAATAAATAGAGATTAATTTGTAAAGATCATGATAGTATTTGTGTTGTACTGTCTTTAACTTATGCTGAATAGAAAAAACATATTTGCCACTAAATAATGTGATATTATGACAAAATAAATAAATATATTTCAATTTGCACAATGTTTTAGTTAAAATAAAATTCAAACAAATTAATAAATAAAAAAGTAATACAAAATGAAAAAAATAAATAAAATGAATAAATATATATAGTCATATTAATAAATAAATAAAATAGTCATATTAATTTGTAAAGAATTTATACATAGAATATAATTTTTTTTAATGAATAAATATTAATAAATAGAGATTAATTTGTAAAGATCATGATAGTATTTGTGTTGTACTGTCTTTAATTTATGCTGAATAAAAAATATTTATTTTATATTTATTCATATTTAAATTCAAATATACATACAAATACACACATATCTACCACTAAATAATAAGTATTATAATAAATAAATAAATATATTTTGATTTGCACAATGTTTTAATAAAATTAATGTTTTAAAACAAATTAAAAAAATAAAAAGTAATAAACAATTAAGAAATTATAAAATAAATAAATAAATACATTAATAAATAAATTAAAATAGTCATTATCTGTAAAGAATTTATACATCATGATAGTGTGTTTTGTACTGAATTTAATGTATCCTGAAAAAAAACTAATATTTATATTCATTCAAATTTAAATTCATATATACATACAAATGCACATATATTTGCCACAAATATATAATATTATATATAAACAAATAAATAAATAAATTTTGATTTGCACAATGTTTAAAAAAAATAAAATTAATAAATAAAAAGTTAAATAAAATGAATACATATTAATAAATACATTTAAATAGACATTAATTTGTAAAGAATGTATATATCATGATAGTATTTGTGTTTTACGGTTTATAATTTATGCTGAATAAAAAAGAAAAAGGCATTAATATTCCTGTAGTACAATAACACATTTTGAGAGTAACGTGTTTAATTGTAATAAAAAAAATATATAATAATAATAATAATTTATAATTTTATGTATTCAAAGAAAAAATAATAATTTAGGATAAAATATGACCTGTACTATGTTCTCTCGAGAATCACTAAATATATATTAAATATAATAATGGATTAAACAGAATATGGCTGCGCTTGCGCATCCCACGAAAGGTATTAGTTCTGCAAGATATGAAAAGTCATACGATATTTCCAGTGATATTAATCTCTAGAGCGACTGAAGGGGGAGAAAGTGAGAGAGATGCTGTAGAGAAAGGAAATCAAACACCTTCAAGGTCACAACACATGATGCTCGATTCCCACCAAACCACCAAAAAACACTGCACAACTACTCAGTACTACGAAACTGAATATATGTGCAATTTATGCACCTAAATAATTTATGACAGCCATGCACAATTCTGCACAATTATACTGTGTGTAAACACCACCAGAAATAACTACAAACCTAATTAAATATGAATGAAAAACAGTTCAGTATCTTAAGTATGTTCTCTAACACCAAATATCCTGCAAAACGCATTTACTTTGACATGCAAGATGCTCATTCAGTCCTCTCCACATGTGACACATCTTACCTCCATCTTCCTCATCGAAAGAATTCATGCAAGGGAAGTAGACGGCCAGCGCTTCAAATGAAGCCGAGAGACTCATGCGGCTCTGGGAGCGCTGCATGCGTCCACCGGTGCTGCCCGCACCCGAGCCCGTGGTGGACGTGGCATCGTGGCTTTGCCTGCCCATGTTTACAGCCGGGGCGATTGGAGAAGATGCTGAAGTGCTGAGACTGTGGACGACGAGCTGAACTGAGAATACAGAGTGCTCTTAAACAACATTTAAACTGGACGTGCTCTTGCTCCAGACCGGGTTTGTTTTGGGTTCTTCAGCTGGAGAACAATCTGCGTCGAATGATCTCCCTGGAGTATGCAGCATTAGTGTGCGTTCGGCGCAGTGAAGCTGTCGGCTCTCCTCAAGCTATCTCCTTTCTAACACGCGCAGGAGGGGGGAGGAGGCGGAGCCTGGCTCCTTTTCTTGCATCCTCCCCCGGCCAATCAGAGGCAGCGGTGTGGCTCAGCGCTTCAGATGCTTCTCCAGGCACATGAGCTTTACCCAGAGATACTGCAAATGTGTGTGTGTGGGGCCATTAGGAACCTGAGCATCTCTTGCCCTGACTGTCCACATGCCAGTCACCCACAGTTCACGTGTTAAACACACACACACACACACACACACAGAGAGAGAGAGAGAGAGAGAGAGAGAGTGGCTGACAATCCTCCTTTCTCTTCAGCTCTTAAAAAGAGATTTATTTTGCCTGTGCTGACGTGCATCTTTTATCTCAGGCCTCCACCTCTCTCTTCACTATCTCCCAGTGTAAATGTTTACCACTGAAGATGTCCGGCCACCGAAACAGCTGAATCACTGCTATGCCAGAAAAATATCCCTGCAAAATGCATTGCAAATATTTGCATAGTCATAACAGGAATAGCAGGCATTTCCAACCATTTCCAACAGGCACTTAAAGCATCACGTTTAGAGAAAAACAAGACACTGGGTGTCTAATGAGGGCTAAAATACTGGATTTTTGCATTGTGCAAAATTTACAACCACGATAGCCAGGACAGTGCTAGGTGGTTTCTACAGTGCTATGAAGGTCAAAATTACCCAAAGTCTCTATGACAGGATTCTCAGTCTTTGAATGCCTTTAAGGACCTCTTTTCTAAAACATATTTTTATGAAGAGTGACGCATTTATACTAGATTTACAAAACAAGTGTTTTAAAAATAAAATAACTGCTTTTTCTTTATCTTTGTTCTGCTATTTTTGTAGTATTAGATTAATAAATGTGAAAAGAAACTTTTCAATTCATAGAGTGACAGTGGTGAGAAAAATCCAATAAATAGTGTATTTTTTTTTTATTTTTTTTTAAACAACTTGGACATTATATTTATTTTTTTAGCCAATGGAATAAGATCATGATTATTAATATAATGATTTTCAACCTGTGGCACTAATAATACCAAATTTGTTCAAATATATTCTCAAAAAATATATATAAAAATAATATTAATTAATTAAATGATTGGCTTTATGTAGTAAAGGCTGAATAAATATTTTAATATTATCTTAAAAATATGTACATTGCATTAAATAACCTATCTTTGTTCTTCCATTATTGTAATATTAGATTAATAAATGTGAAGACAAACATTTCAATTCAGAAGTTGACAGTGGTGAGGAAAAATCCAATAAATAATGTATTTTATTTATTTAATATTTATTTATTTTTAAACAATGTGCCCATTTGATTTTTGTTTCTTAGTTAATGGTTCAAGATCATGATTATTATGAATATAATGATTTTCAACCTGTGTCACTTATGATACCAATTTTTATTTCTTCCTTCAAATATACCAAAATAAATAATAAAATACAATAAAATAAAATAAATGATTTTTTAAATGTTTTTTTTTTTTTTGTATGACTGCTAAAGGCAGAAGAAAATATTTTTATATTAAATATTTAAATATTTGAACAAATATGAAGAGAAATATTGAGAGTGGTAATGTTTTTTTTTTTTAATTCATTTATTCTTTTAAACAATGTGCACATTAGATTTTTATTTCTTGATCAGGGGAATATTTATTTCTTGGTCAATTATTAATAAAATTTCAACAAGTGTTTTCAGCCAGTGGCACTGATAATAAATTTATGCAATCTTTTCCCTCAAATATATTATAAAAATAATAAAATATAAAAAAGTGAGGAAAATCCAACATAAAATGTATTTTTTTAAGATTAATAAATTAATTTAACAATGTGCACATTATTATTTTTATTTCTTATTCAGTGGAGTAAGATCATGATTATTAATAATGATTTTCAAATTAGTTAATATTTTCCTTCAAATATATTCTCAAAAAAAATATATATATAATAATAACAATAATTAGCTTTTAATTAGCCAATAATTAAATAATTTGCCTTTATGACTGTGCTAAAGGCAGAGGAAAATATTTAAATATTATCCAAAAGATATGTAAATATGTCTGTTATTATTGTAATATTAGATTAATGTGAAGAGAAACGGTGATGTGGAATTCTAATAAATAATGTATAGTTTATTTATTTTGTAAACAATGTGCACATTAGATTTATATTTCTTAGTGAAATAACATGATTATTGATGATTACTTGACCAGTATTTTCCATCAGTGGCACTAATAGCAAATTTGTGCAATTTGTTCCCCTCAAATATATTATCAAAAATAAATAAAATAAAATAAAATAAAATAAAAATGATTTCTGAAGGATCATGTGACACTAAATACTGAAGTAATATTGCTGATAATTCAGGTTTGCACCACAGGAATAAATTACATTTTATAAATTACATTTTAAAATATGTTATAATAGAAAACAGTTGTTTTACATTTGTTTTACATTTTATATATAATATTAGTGTTTTTGAAGCCTTGGTGAGCATAAGAGACTTCAAAAAAAAAAAAAAAAATTAAAAATCAGAATGTTTCCATACACACACTGCATATATGGTGTCTTCCATATCTGAGTAAGTATACCTATCTGGTATCCAGTACTACTCTGGTCTATTATGATATTCATGTTGATTTGTTTATGGGTGTTTTACATTGTGAGGTCTGAATATCTTCTAGCAGACATGAAGAACATAACAGAGTGTACTGTTACTCCCAAACCTGCCAGAACGCACTCACATCCTGATTCACAGCCAAACGCGAGTCTTCTGGAGCCGTGAAACAGCACAGGGGGGCAGAGGTGACGTCTCAAAACCCTCATAACACAATAAAGCAAAAGGAAGGAAGCAGACAATTACAGCACACTGACTGAACTAGTCTAAACTAGACATTTCACTGTGAAACTCAGCAGGACTGACAGCCAGAGAAAGGAAGTGGGTTTTTTAAACACTTAAAAGTATTAACTGCTCAGGTCAAATAAAAATTCTAGTGACCCACATCTACAAACTAGACAATCTGAGCAAACACAAAGCAACAAGCAAACTCAGAAAAGCTACGAAAGAGCTCTAAGAAGTCAAACTTTCCCGTGGGTTACCACATAAGGAAATCTGATTTGATAAATCTCTAAAACTCCTCTATTGCAAGCAGTTTAGCTAATACCAAACACATGACTTGATTCCGGAAAATGTTGATTAATCATTCATGATCCACAAATATGCAGTCTGAGACTACAATGTAAACTAAATGCAGTCAACACGATCAGCCATAGGGTTCAAAAAAAGTGCAGATTAGAGGAAAACATGTATGAATCAGTGTACTACTAAAAAAAACTACTAAAAAACACAGATGATATCACTAGACAAGCTGTACCAAAGCTTTCTTTGTGCAACAACCACTTCATAATTTGCATCATAAATGAAAAAGCCTCTTCAAAGCATTTTCCCCTACATAAACAAGCTTTCATCAATGAATGTTGGTCACAGTCATTCAGTAAATTGTTCAAGAGCTTCAACTGGCCTACATTCCCATTATTTGGACAAATGTCAATTGTCAATCGTGTAGAACTACGGCCACTTTGAGATGAAGAGCAAATGCTACTCAGGCTACATCTACATTAAAGGTACAGTTCACCCAAAAAATGAAAGTTTCATGTTTATCTGCTTACCCCCAGGGCATCCAAGATGTAGGTGACTTCTTCAGTAGAACACAAACAAAGATTTTTTACTCAAACCGTTGCAGTCTGTTAGTCATTTAATGGCAGTGGATGGGCACCAAACCTTTGAAAGTAAAAAAAAAAACATGCACAAACAAATCCAAATTACACCCTGTGGCTCGTGACGGTACATTGATGTCCTAAGACACAAAAACGATCATTTTTTGCGAGAAACTGAACAGTGTTTATATCATTATTTACCTCTGATACACAGAAATATCCAGCTGTCCTGGGTGCATGCGCAAACGCAGCGATCTGTCATGTGTATACGACACTCATTGTTTACACAGTGCACAGAGATTGTGGGTATAGCGGCTATTCAAAATGGTAATTACTTGCGCTTATCCTGATTGTTCAAACCGATTTAAAGCTGAAAGATAACGTTTGCTTGTGCAAACTCATCTGGGACTGTTGACTGTTCACCGATTCCCAACTTCTGAGCCTGAACGTTTGAAGTTAAGGTTGCTTGCTCTTCGGCTGGATATCAACATGCCCGTACACTTAGTAAAAGTGTGGAGGGTCTGCAGCGATCATTTTTTCCCTTCCAGCGTTTGCGTATACTACACCGGAGTGCATAGGCGGGGCACAACCTAACGCGGGGTTAATTGTAACACGCGTGGTTTATATATTTCTACACATGCAAGCATAACCAAATTTACGGTATTTACTAGTTGCCATAGCAACACTATGCAGAGAAAAAAAGAGCGCCAAAATTCAAAAGCCTTTTGAAGATATCGCTTAAAATTTATTTTACCATAGTAAAAGTACATTTCTGGCTGAAGTAAACTTTTAATTTCAGTTTTTAGTACTCATTTCAAATTAGACAAATCTGCTATTATTTTAATCTCCAATTTGTTATTTATCAGTTTGGATAGTTTATTAATGCTTCGCAAACCAGCAGAAGACACTAACCTGCTTTAAACTCCAGTCGCACAGATGGGGAACGTTATAACGCTGTGTTATGCCCCGCTGTTATTAAACTATGCTATTCTATGACATAAGCGGTGCAATTTACACTATTTACTTATAAGGATTTTGATAAGAAACCACAAGAAACAGGTGAATAAAGGCTGACAATCAATGTTTAATGTTCAGATGTTATTATTTCAAGAAATGTAAAGCATTTTGGCTGGTTTATGTGTGTCGTGTTCTATGAGAGTTGTATGTGGTGGGAGGGGAGTGTTCTTTTGAATGTCTAAATGTGTTTCATCTATTTGTCCACATTGTTTTGAACTCCTGTACAGCTGTGCTGCGATCAGGTCCGTTCCAAGCATTGTTGCGATATGTTCATTGTCAAACTCCAAAATTAGATCATTTTTATTTAAAAAAAAAAAAAAAAAACTTCATTACTTTATTTGAAAAAGTTAACATGTATTTTATTGACAAAATATTTTAGTTTGTTGTGTATATTTTTTTAATTTGATCAGATAACATTTTAAGCTGTCATATGGTCGTGTTACAATGTACCCCAACTACGGGGCATGTTGTCACGTTTCACTTCCTTTCTTTTGAGGTAAATAACGAAAAGCGTATACACTGTAAATATGAAACAAAGTGATATATTTGTACTAGACAAGTGTGAAAATAATTTGGATAAAAATTTTACTCTGAACTGGATTTACATAAAACGCAAAATTCAAAAAGTGTTAGGCTGTTCCCCGCGCTCCCCAACACATGTAAAGCGCCGGATACTGAGCACAAGCCCAGGACAGCTGGATATTGCTGTGTATCAGAGGTAAATAATGATATAAATACTGTTCAATTTCTTGGAAAAACTGATCATTTCATGTCATAGGACATCAGTGTATCGTCACGAGCCACAGGGTGTAATTTGGATTTGTCTGTGCATGTTTTTTTTTTTTTACTTTCAAAGGTTTGGTGCCCATCCACTGCAATTAAATGATTAACAAACTGCAACGGTTTGAGTTAAAAATCTTTGTTTGTGTTCTACTGAAGAAACAAAGTCACCTACATCTTGGACGCCCTGGGGGTAAGCAGATAAACATAAAATTTTCATTTTTGGGTGAACTATCCCTTTAATCTGGATACATTTAAAAACAGAATTTTTTTTTTTTTTAAGTTTCTCATCCACACTGAAACGTAGGAAAACGTTAAATTCGCCTTACTGCACATGCGTAAAGCCTCCAAAAACTCACTGAGATTATACAGACGGAACAGACATAATACGTTTTCACGCAATAGGTTATTTGCACATGACGTCATTGCTCAATGCAGCTGGAGTGCAGGAAGTAATTTTTCTCCATAGGAATCAATAGCAGAAACTTAAAATATCTGTGTTTTGCACTGTTCATAGGCGCTCAAAATCGGTCAAACCGAGAAACCACACGGAGCTTTTATCATTGTATGAAAATCTGCTGTTCATAATGGGAGAAAGGCAAGAAATTGACTGAAAGGCGCTGGAAAAAGTGGCTTGTAAACCTCTGTCTGCAGTCAGGAGGAGAGCCGAATAATACTTGAGTGTGCAAATAGTTAAGAAAAGATTCAGTAGACACAATGTATATTCAGTTTCGAGCACTGTACTGGTTTAGACGCTACAAGAGAAAGGTATATACAGAAAATCACAACATATGTTGGATGTGATCGTTATGTTATGAAGATGATTTTTCAACCAAATTGAAATAGTTGCCTGCCATTGAGACTTATATTATAAGCTAAGTAAGCCTGATTGCAAACAATTTCAAAAGTCCCACATTTATATGAAGGATGCAGGATATATGTGACTCCTGAAACTACTGCTGTACAGGGTTTTGGCTATCGGTCCTGTTAGCAGCACGTAAAGTGAGCAAATATCGCTTCCATAGTCACTCACTTCAATTTACTTATCTCACAAGGTTCCGTTGTAATCAATCGCAAATGTAATGTCTTATTTACATTGTGTCTACGTGTGGTATTTAGCAAATTCTCACTGTCTCACCCTGTATCTATTTATATATTGTTTATATCGTAATATCACATTAACTCTCCTCCTGACCACAGACACAGGTTTACAACTCACTTTTCTCTGCATTTTTCAGTCAATTTCTTGCGTTTTCGTCCTTATGAACAGCAAATTTTCATACACGATACAAAATGAAATTTCTAAGTTTGACCAATTTCCATAAACAACTCAAAACACAGGCATTTCAAGTTTCTGCTAGTGATTCCTATTGAGAAAAATCACTTCCTGCCCTCTAGCTGCATTTTGCGCGTCATCAGAACCACGTGATTGCAAACAACCTATTCTTCTGGCAGGATCATTTTATTTAGGGAAATAACTCATCATTCACTGATGCATCCATGTCACGCTCACTCATATTTTATCTGAAAAGCAGCTGTCGTCATGTTTTGCAGTACAGCAACTGAGTACATTTTCTGTCATCATTTTAGGACTGTGATATGAAGAGCGTACAAGGTAAATCTCTTTAGCAGCAGTGTGACAGTGAATAGCACATAACAGGCACAATTACCGGTATAAACATATCTTTTGATACAATATGCATCACATGACTAAATATGCGTCCTCATTTTCAAAAGCCTCCATTTTCAGTTTTCAAATTGATTCACTTTGGAAAGCATTTTCAAAAAGCTTAGTTTTCCCTGACCAAAATGCTGTCTAAGTGTGGACAGAAGGCCAAAACAGAGAGAAAAAGATGCATTTTCGAACCAAAACGTATTAGTGTAGACATGATATGCACAATTCAGAATTGAATTGAGAATGACTCCTACATTCCAATTCAATTCTTGAATTTGAATTGATGTCAAAAACAGGATCTAGAATTACAATTCGAATTTGAATTAAAGGAAGCAGAATTGCAATTCAAAACAAATTCAAAGAAATTCATATACATAAGTGAAGTGTTTAACAATGAAGCTTTACAATATATGTCAGATATGATTTCATTACATATTCTATAAATGATATTAGTTTGAACTACTTGTACAGATTACATTGTGTTATTTGATCTCTTTGAAATGAAAATAACATTTTGAACAAAACTAATCAAACATTGAGGGAGTAATTTATTTCAAAAATTTGATCATTATCTATATGTTGGAACAAAATGTATGCAGGGTTGAGGAGTGACTAGTTATGTGTAATGAAATTATGCTATTAAATTACAAAATTAATGTAATTGTATGTGAGATTCAACACATTCTTTCTGTTGTATGACTGTGTGGAATGTATTTGAACTGCCATGAATTTAATTCCACTTCCTGTCATTCCAACTCCAATTCAAATTCAAATTCCTGTGGGGCGGAGTCAATTCAATTCAAATTCCAACTCATGAATTGAATGGCGGCTAATTCTGAAATTCTGAATTGTGCACAAGCCTGATAAGGACTACACCACAGAAATAAAAAATTGGATCTAAATAGATTATCAAACTTTCTGTACAACAGCAGAATCACTTTATCTTCAACTACAGACGCACGTTTTTTCGTAAAAATACTCTTTTTTTGTCTGTTGTTGTTGTTAATGATTTTGTGTCAATTTAAAGGATGACGGTGCAAACTGGTATTGATCTTACTAAGTTGCAACTGTGAATGTAGATGGCAATTTAGCTTGTTCATAATGTGTTGATGAAAAGCAGAAATCAGGCTAGCCAGAATAAAATGCTCATTTTGTTGATTTATGTTGTGAGTCATGCACAACTACATTTCCTGTAATTCCCTATGGCACGACAACAGCATGAAATACATTAAGCATGCATTACACACAAAATTTGCATCATTGTCATGACACTTAAAGCTTCCTGTTTTTGTAATATATATATATATAACACAGAAAAAAAATTTCTACGTGAATTTTAAAATTTAATTTATTCCTGTGACACAAAGCTAAAATTTCAGTGTCACATAATCCTTCAGAAATCATTCTAATATGCTGATTTATTATCAATGTTAAAAACAGTTGTGCTTTGGAATACTTTTTTTCAGGATTCTTTGATCAATAAAAGGTTAAAAAGAACAGCATTTATTTAAAATAGAAAGGTTTTCTAACAATATACAATACTGTTCTAATGTTTGGGGTCAGTAAATTTTTATTCTTTCTTTTTTTGAAAGAAATTAAAACTTTTATTCACCAAGGATGTATTAAATTAATCAAAAGTGACAGCATAGATTTACATTGCTAGAAAAGATTTATATTTTACACAAATGCTGTTGTTTTTAACTTGTTTTTCATCAAAGAATTCTGAAAAAAAAAAAAAAAAAATCACAGGTTTCCAAAAAATATTTGGCAGCACAATTGTTTACAACATTGATAATTCTAATAATAAATCAGCATATTAGAATGATTTCTGAAGGATCATGTGACATAAGACTGGAAAATTCAGCTTTGCATTACAGGAATAAATTATACTTTAAACTTTAAAGTATATTAAAATAAAAAACATTATTTTATATTGTAATATAATTTTGCAATATTACTGTATTTTTGATCAGATAAAGGAATCATTCTAATATGCTGATTTATTACTTTTATTATCAATGCTGGAAATAGTTGTTTAATATTCATCTTTATGAAAAAAGATAAAAAGAACAGCATTTATTCAAAATAGTCTGAAGTCTGTGCTATCCCTTTTGATCAATTTAACATATCCTTGGTGAATAAAAGTATTAACTTCTTTAAAAAAAAGAAAGAATAAAAAAATACAGACCACAAACTTCTATTGTTACAAAAGAATTCTATTTTTTTTTTTAATTAAAAAAATCCAGAAAAAAGTATAACCGGTTCATGCAAAATATTATGCAGCACAACTGTTTTCAACATGGAAAATAAATTAGCAATATTAGAAATGATTTCTGAAAGATTCATGTGACATTGACAACTGGAGTAATGGGGTGAAAATTCAGCTTTGATCATCAATAAATTACGTTTTAAAATATATTCACATAGAAAATAGGTATTTTACATTGAAACAATATTTTACAATATACATTTTTTTTTTTCTATATTTTTGATCAAATAAATGTGGCCTTGAAGAGCAAAAGAAAAATTTTCTAAAAATAAAAAAAAATAAAAATCTTACTGATCTCAAAATTAAGGAATTAATTCCTTTTAAATTAAGGAAACACTTCAAGTCTTTACAAATTTGACTGAATTGACCCATTATGAACTATGATGTCCATATCAACCCACTTTTCAGATTATTAGAGGTCATCAATATAGTCTCAGAAGCCTCAAATTAACTGGCACTCAACGCGATCATGAAAACAAAACCCATGAAAGCACGGATAGCCTGCTTATGCCTGAGAGATGAGAACATCTCATATTACGGGAATTTAAAGAAAGTCACGTGCGGGAAAAACACAAAGATGTAATGACCTGGCGGTGGGCCGTGAGATGGGGCAACGGCGTGTGAGACTGATGCTGTTTTGACTAGTTCAGACAGGCCGCGTGTATGCGAGTGTGTGTGTGGATAAACATTTCTACTTAACGGCATGTTTACATGCTCTAATACCTGAATTCATCTCTGCTCTGTGTCACGCCACACCAGTTTAAAATGACTAACATGACACCAGCGGATGTAAAAGTCATTAATACAGGAGCTCTTGGGAAAAGTGCTGTAGATTTTCATAGAAGTAGAACTGGAACTCTTAACAGAATTATCCTTGATTATCATCAACTGTGTGTACATTCAAAATAACAAGAAAAGGTTCATGCTGTAAAATAAAATAAAATATAAAATGAGAAAATCATGCCATTATAAAACTAAAATTAAAAATAAAATGTTTTTTTTTATAAAACAAAATAAAATAGAAAAAAATGTTTTGTATTGAGAAATTGCTGTATTTTATAAAATATTCATAATAAAATAATAAAATAAATGTATTGCATTAAGAAAATCATGCCTGCTTTTAGGATCATTAAACATTTCATAAAATAAAATAAAATTGAATAAATAAATTTTACTGAGAAAATCATGCAATTATAAAATTAAATAAATATAAAATAAAAATAAAATGCTTTGCATGTTTTTGGTCCATTACATTTTTTTTTTTTTTTGCATTGTGACATTATTTGCATGAAAATTAAGCACATCAAAATGATTCAAAATAAATAAATAATAAAAGAATAATAAAACAAAAAAATAGATTAAATAATAAAATAAGATACAATGAGAAAATCATCCCATTATAAAAATTTAATATAAATTAAATATTTAAATATAATAAAATGTTTTGTCCTGAGAAAATCATGCCTGTTTTTTTTAAAATAAAATTTTAATTAAATTAAATGTTTTGCATTGAGAAATTCCTGTATTTTATCATTTTTCTGAAGAGATCATGCCAAAATAAAATAAAATATAAATTATAAAATATAAATATAAAATATAAAATATAAAATATAAAATAAAACAGAACAAAATAGAATAGAATAAAAAATAAAATAAAATAAAAATAAAGTACATTTCTTTAGAAAATCATGCCATTATAAAATAACATAAAATATTAAAATAAAAATAAAAATAAAATAATATGTTTGCATTGAGAAAACCATGGCTTTTTTTTATAAAATAAAAATAAAATAAAACAATTGAGAAAATCATGCCATTATAAAAAAAATATATATATATATAAAATAAAAATAAAATAAAATGTTTTACATTGAGAAAACCATGTCTGTTTTTTTTTATAAAATAAAATGTTCTGCATCTTTAGAAAACCATGGCTGTTTTTAGGATCATTGAGATTTTTTGCATTGTGACATTATTTGCATGACAATTAAGCACATTTAAAATGATTTATATAATTTATAATTAAGCTTCAGTTAGAAATGCATTTAATTGTCATTTAAATAATGTCAAAATGGGATTTTGTTGTGAAATATAATGAAAACAAAAAACTGGAAAAAATCCTGCACACTTTTTGTAAGTTGCCAGTCTGAGATGTGAAATACGACGGGACATTTCTTTACAGCTTTCATGAGAATAACCTCTAGAAAACCTTCAAGTAACATTAAATAGATATAATGTCTTTCTGTCGGCTGTGAAGTGATAAACCTCACACTTTCATTTTCTTAACACGTCTAATCAAGAGACACGCGATACAGATGGAGGAACGACCACTTCCTCTGTCAATGTGTGGACAGATGGAGAAAGACAGAAAGAGACGGAATAAACTCTTTAGTTCTTTACTAACAGCTCAGATTGAAAGAACTGGCATCTGTGCAGCTGACTGAAAGTCTGCATAAACAATAGCTAAAAGACTGTGATTGAGCTATTATATAGGAAAAGAACATGCAGGTGTAAAAAGATGAAGAGCTGAGATTGATACTGTCTATACATGGTCATCATCACAACTCAGGAAAAAAGAAAGAAAGCTGAAGATAGTTTGGTTTTCCCCCTCAACTACTTAGTAACTCAAGTGTCAGATGAGGAACAGAATCACTGGACTATTTCTCATGAGCTTGTTTTTGAAATAAGGAAGTCCATCTATGGCTGAGTCTTTGAACACAGACACATTCATGAGACATTTACTCAAGGCCAGCAGACCCAATAAACAAAGACTGACTGTAAGTCGCGTGCGTCAAGTTCTTTGACAGCAGCATCAAATGAACACTGAGAAAAAACAGCTGCACTACAATATTTCTTATGATGCAACATAAGCAGAAAATATGAACACAAAGTACAAAAACATTTTGTTCAAATGCATTCCGTCACAACATGACCTCCTTGGTGTAACATCATAAAACTGTTGCACCATACTAATGTTAGACAATCGATTAAAAAATCTACAAATCAAATTAATCACACGGTGTGTTAACTAATTCATCAAATGAATTACTTTTCAACAACCCACTAAGACCATTTCTGGAAACTTAGCTGAAACCATGAGCACATTAACTTATGACCTCACATATTCTACAAATCAAGGCATTTCCAGTATTTAGCAATTTAGTCTGTATGATGAATGGCAGTATGAACTGTATGAAAGAGGTCAGACAGCCATAATTCTTAAAGGAATAATTCACAGTCCATAAGATGTAAATGACTTTGTATAGACATCAGAACAGACTTGGAGATATTAAGCATGAAATCACTTGATCACCAATGGATGGTGAACAGGTGCTTGGGAAATTAAAAGCATCATGTTTGTAAGAAACAAATTTACTATTGACAAATGTTTTACTTTAAATGAGTCCTCTTATCAATAACATCGCTTTTGCCAGTGAAAGGTTGCCTAATCTAAATCAGGAGAGAAATATTCACCGAGTGAAAACTATAGAAGCTGTTTCAATCAATGAACAAAAAAAAATAAAAAATAATAAACATTATTTTTTTTATCTCACAAATGTGACTTTTTTCCTTAAAATTGCAAGTTTATATTTCACAATTGTGACTTTTTTGTCCAAATTGCAAGTTTATATCTTATAACATGCAATTGCAAGAATTGTGAGATATAAACTCATCAGTGAGAATTGTGAGAACGTAAGTCTGAATTGCAAGATACAAACTCGTATTTTGACAGAAAAAGTAAAAAAAAAAAAAAAAAGTAAAAAAAAAAAAGTCAGAATCATGAGAAAAAGGCTGTAATTGCAAGAAAAAGGCCAGAATTGGGAGATACAAACTCGTATTTGTGAGAAAACTAGTCAGAATTGTGTGAAAAAAGTCTGAATTACCAGATACAAACTCGTATTTGACAGAAAGTCAAAATTTGTAAAAAAAAAATAAAATAATAAAAAATAAAAGTCAGAATCTTGAGAAAAAGGCTAGAATTGCAAGAAAAAGGCCAGAATTGCGAGATACAAACTTGTCAAAGTCAAAATTGTAAGAAAAAAGTAAGAATAGTGAGAAAAAGGCCAGAATTGTGAGACATAAGAAAAATGCAAGAAAAAATATCAGATTTGCAAGATAAAATTGCATTTGAGAGAAAAAAAAGTCAGAATTGTGATTTTTTATTTTGAGAAAAAGTCTGAAATGTGAGAAAAAAAGTAAGAATTGCGAGATATAAACTTGCAATTATGAAAAAAAATCTGAATTGCAATTAAAAAAAATCAGAACTATGAGAAAAAAGAATTGCGAGATACAAACTCGCATTTGCGAGAAAATGTCAGAATTGTAAGAAAAAAAGAATTGCAAAAAAGCCAGAATTGCCAGATACAAACTCGCATTTGTAAGAAAAAAAGTCGGAATTGCGAGATACAAAGTGGTGTTTGACAGAAAATTCAAAATTGTAAGAAAAAAGTCAGAATAGCGAGAAAAAGGACAGAATTGCGAGATATAAACTCGCAATTGCGAGAAGATCAGATTTTCAACATAAAATCACATTTGAAAGAAAAAAGTCAGAATTGCAAATTTTTATTTCAAGATAAAGTCTGAATTGTAAAAAAAAAGTCAGAATTCAGGATATAAACTTGCAATTGTGAAAAAAAAGTCAGAACTGCCATATACAAACACGCATTTGTGAGAAAATAAAGTCAGAATTGCGAGATACAGTCGTATTTGACAGAAAAAGTCAGAATAATGGCCAGAATTGCAAGATATAAATTTGCATTTTCGAGAACAAATATCAGATTTGTAAGATAAAATCGCATTTGAGAGAAAAAAAGCGAGTTTTTATTTAGAGAAAAAGTCTGAATGGTGAGAAAAAAAAGTCAGAATTCAGGATATAAACTTGCAATTGTGAAAAAATATCAGAATTGCAAGATAAAATCACATTTGAGAGAAAAAAGTTTTTATTCTAAGAAAATGTCAGAATTGTGAGAAAAAAAGACGAGATGCGAGATACAAACTCACACTTGCAAGAAAAAAGTCAGAATTGCAAAACATAAACTCACAATTGTGAAAAAAGGCAGAATTGCAAGATATAAACCGCGATTGTGGAAAAAAAAGTCAGAATTGTAAGATACAAACTCGCATTTGCAAGAAAAAAGTCAGAATTGCAAGATATAAACTCTCAATTGAGTAAAAAGTCAGAATTGCAAGAAAAAAAAATTTGCATTTGAGAGAAAAAATATTTCTCACAACTGGGAGTTTAACACACAATTGTGGGGAAAAAGTCAGAATTGCATGAGAATTGTGAAAAAAAAGTCAGAATTCCAAGATATAAACGAACAATTGCAAGAAAAAAAGACACAATTGCGATATATAAACTCATGATTGCAAGAACAAAGTCAAATTGCAAGAAAAGAAGTCAGAATTAAGAGTTTTTATCTCTCAGTTCGGACTTTTTTTCTTGCAATTGGTAATCACGCAATTCAGAGACAAAAAGTTGCAATAAGTCAAAACGTTAGCAAAACATTAATTGATAGACTAGCGTGGTGTGGATTACATGTGGATTATTGTGATGTTTTTATCAGCTGTTTGGACTTTCATTCTGACGGCACCCATTCACTACATTCAGAGGATCCATTAGTGAGCAAGTGATGTATTGAATTGATGATAAATTTATCGAAATCTGTTCCGATGAAGAAACAAACTCGCATCTCTGATGGTCTGAAGATGAGCAAAGTTTCAGCAAATTGTCATTTTGAATGTAAGCATTAAAGAGAGGGTGGAAAATAGTTAAGAAATACTGCATTTCTGGTGCAAGATGTCTTGAATATCATTATAAATGGACATACAAAAGTGCACAAAATGCAACAACATGTAGTGTTACAATACAATGTAACTTATATGCTTTACAGACATCCATTAAAAGCAATGTATAAATGGCTGGAGCTAAAACAGCAAAAGCAAAGTATATTTAATAAAAACGAAGGCAGGCCATAATTGTGTCAACGTTGTGTCTTTGTGAATCTGGTTCATCCAGCAGCACAGCATCTGATCATCTCTGTCTCCATGGTGACACTCTGGCAGATATGCATTATCTTTATCTTTACAACCAGTGAAGAGAAATAAACTCATGACGATCATCATGACCTGACCTTAAAAAGTCAAAATAACACATGCTTTATGAAAAGAGAGAAAATGTGCTTAATCACGCAACTAATTTTTTTTTAGATTACTCAAATGTCTTCTGCAACTGTGTGTGACCTGAAATCTCTTTTTTTCTTGCTAAAAGTATGTTACGAAGGTGAGGGTTCGTTAAAGGGTCACAAAACACTACAGCACACTATTATATTTGTTCTGTTTAGTTCTTCTGGGTTCAAACTCAACGATGATGAATTTGCAGTGTCACGTAATTATTCATGAGACTGTGTGGTCTAATCCTATGAGAAGGCACAGTCTCATTATTATTTATGACATGAATTTTTTCTGTGGCAGGCACTTTATATACACATTCCTAGGCCCAAATGTGCTTATATTCATTAAAAGTGGTTATATGTTGTTTCTTTTTGCACTAAAAATGATCACTGTCAATATCATGATTTAGCTTTTTTTATGACACTTTTCCACCCTCTCTCTGATCCCTTTTTGCTGCTCTAACATCTGTTCATGTAGTATGTAAAATGTGATTATTCATGGATTGTAGAAAGTTGCATTTGCGATGGATTAAATAAATAAGCATGCAAGCCAATAAAGACTCAATATACAGTATTACTGTTTATTAACGTTATGAATTAGCTTTTATTTTTGTTTTTAAAATTAAGGTTAATTTATATTTTAGTAATTGTATGTACTTTTGGATTTTTTTTATTTTTAGTAATTTTAGTAGTTTAACTTAAAGCAAGGCATTAAAGACTCATTAAGTTTTGCATTCTGAAATTGAACATTTATGTATTATAACAGTATTTATTAATGTTTTGAATTAGATTTTATTTTTATATTTTTAGTTTCAATTTTAATTTACGTTTTAGCACTTTTATGTGCTTTTGGATTTTTTATAAAATTTTTAAAGATTATTATTTTTTTTCTATTATTTTTTTTTTTTTAATTTCAGTAATTTTAATTCTTTAACTTAATCTAAGGTAACATAAGCAAGCACGCCAATAAAGAGTCAATATACTGTACAAGTTTTGCATTCTGAAATTGAAAGTTTATGTAAGCATGTATTACAGTATTTATTAATGTTTTGAATTAGCTTTTATTTTGTTAATTTATATTTTAGTAATTTTCTGTGCTTTTGGATTTTTTATAAATGTTTTTATCATTTTTTTCTAATTGTTTTGTTTTACTTTTAGTAATTTTTGTACTTTAGCTTAATGTTATGTGCTTTTGGATATTTTATTACATTTGTTTTAATTATTTTTCAATTTTTTATTTTTTTTAGCTTTAATTTCAGTCATTTTAGTACTTTAACAATAAAGACAATAAAGAACATAACAATAAAAAACTCAAAATACGGTACAAGTTTCCGATTCTGAAATTGAAAGTTTATGTAAGTTTATGTATTCTCACAGTATCTATAAATGTTTTGAATCAGCTTTTATTTTTATATTTTAATGTTAATTTATATTTGAGTAATTTTTATGTGCTTTTGGAATTTGTATTATCATTACTTATTTTATACTTTTTTATGTCTGTTTTAATTTGAGTAATTTTAGTACTTTAACTTAATCTAAGGCAGCATAAGTTTTACTTTCTGAAATCGACAGTTTATGTATTATTACAGTATTAATTAATATTCATACCCTTTATTTTTATATTTTCAGTTTTAATGTTTTAGTAATTTTATGTGCTTTTGGATTTTTATTAGATTTAAAAAATATTTTTCTAATTATTTTAGTTTTAATTTCAGTAATTGTGTGTTTATGTATTATATTATATTATATTATATTTTTAATTAGATTTGTTTCTATTTTTCTGCATTTTTTATTTAGTTTTTTGTGTTTCAATTTCAGTATTTTACTTTAACCTAATTTAAGGCAACATAAGCAAGCCAATAAAGACTCAATATACAGTACAAGCTTTGCATTCTAAAAATTGAAAGCATATGCCTTGAGTTAGCTTTTATTTTTATAGTTTCAGTTTTAATGTTAATTTATATATTTGTATTTGTATTATTATTATTTAAAATTTTTGTAATCGTTTTCTAATTCTTTGTTTTTTGTGTGATTGTTTGAATGTCAGTAATTTTAGGACTTTAACTTAATTTAAGGCAACATTTAATTTTTCTTTTTTTTTAGTTTTTCTTTAAAATTTGTATATTTAGCTTTATTTCAAGTAGCTAACATTTTCAAACTGTTTTTGTTATTTTTTTGTATAGTAATTTCTAGGACTGGAAAAGAAATGTGTTTATAACTTTATTGTGTTAACCTTGACAAATAAGTTGTAACACTATGTTTTTTTTTTCTAAACTCAGAACTCAAACACTAAAATAGTGATCTCTTTTTAAATATCTTAACCTGATCCCACAGATTTAGAACAATCTCATATGTTTTATTTATTTATTAAACTGCTTTTGAAGAACTTCCTAAAGACAGAGGCCGAGTCTGAATAAAACTTTCCTTCTCCAAACTTAAATTAATGATGTCCACAGAAGAAACGTGACGATGTGCGTATCCAGCGTGTCCACCAGACATGATCTACAAGAGAACTAAGCCGGCTTATCTACAGCCACACATTCTTGCAAACCCCCACTGAGACCAATTACATCCTCCTCAAGCCATAGTACAGCTCTGAGATCAGAGCTCAGAATAAGATGAATTACCGCTTCATCTACACATAGTTTTGCTCATTTCCAAGATCGACGCAACGCGGCCGGGCGACATTCCACCTTCTGAGAGCTGTTCATTTGCATAACATCTAGTTTGGGGGTGAGAGGGGGTCGTGGAAAATGGGATCAGAGGAAAAGCTGCCGTTCGTACAGATCACCATGGCTACAGAGAATGTGACTTGCTCTGTTTTGTGTCAGGTAACCGGGTTTGTCACAGCGGAAGATACTCGTGTGCTACTTTCTACAGCCGTATTTCACCATAAATGCCTTCCGCAAAATTACAATTATTAACTTGTGGGAGTAATAAATGTGTAATGTGGTTAAAGGCAATTTAGGACAATTTCCTTAATTAAATCATGTTCAGTATCCGTGTTCAACACTTAAAACTATTATATAGCTGGATTCTTGTCAGTAAATGAGGTCAAGAGTATTAGAATACTAGAATAGTATTTGGGAAAATAAAGCCGAAAATATAAGTGTTACTGTGATATTTTGTGTTCTGATTAGTTGAGGCACATGTATGTCAACCAATAATAAAAAAAATAAAAAAAATAAATAATAAAAATAAATAAATAAATAAATAAATAATAATAATAATAAATATATATATATAGTAACAAAGCTTTTTAAAAAATAAATAAATAAATAAATAAAATGAATGAATAAATAAATAAGTAAAATACAATAAAATATAAAATAAAATAATGAGTACAAAAATATCAGAGTATTTGGGAAAATAAAACCGAAAATATAAGTATGCTACTGTTATATTTTGGGCTGTTTATTGTATTCTGATTAGTTGGGGGATATGTATATCAACCAATAATTAAAAAAATAAATAAATAAACAAAATGGAAACAAATTTACCAAATATTAAACAGCTATAAATAATTAAAAACTAATCAAATAAATTTAAAAAACAAAAACATTAATATAAAATCAAATAAAATGAATCAAATAAAATAATAAGAAATACAAGAGTGCTTGTAATAATTTATCATAATCATAAATAATTAAAAACTAATGAAGTAATTTTAAAAAAGCAATAAAATTAAATAAATAAATAAATAAAAATATTAAAATAGTAACAAAGCTAACAAATTTGGTAAATACATAAAAAAAAATAATAAATAAAATAAAATAAAATAAATAAGAGTGAATAAATGATGACAATTAAAACTATTCACCTTTATGACTAAAACTATCATTGGTTCAAAATAAATATTTTAATATACCACATTATAGTACCAAAATACCAAAGTATTTGGGGAAATAAAGCCAAAAATATAAGTATATAACTGTGATATTTTGGGCTATTCCTTGTGTTCTAATTAGTTGAGGATTTTGCGCATCAACCAAAAATAAATAAATAAATAATAATAATAAATAAATACATACATAAATGAAATTAACTAAATTAAAACAAATACATAGATAAAATCGTAACAAAGCTACCTAAAAAAAAACTATAAATAAACAAAACTAAAAATACATGTAAAATAATAAAATAAAATAAATAGATAAATAAATAAAGCTACCAAATAAAAAAGATAAACAAATAAAAACAGAAAATACATGTAAAAAAGAGATTCTTCAGAAAACTGATCAATAAATTATTCCTTTTAAAATAATGTCTTTGCATATAAATAGAACAACGTATCTAACATCCAAAACAGCATCCAACAGCTATAAATCTGTGAATGTTAGACGTATGTGATTATATGGAGACAAATTTCTTAAGTGTGGCAATAAGGAGCTGAGGTGATGTTCATTAAGAGTACAGAATGTTTGTTCTAGCAGACGATGGGTTTCATATGCTGCTATGTCAGGTCAGTCTGAACAATTCTGACCATGTCAAGTCCTGTGTAACCTTTTCTGGGACGAGCTCCAAAACTTCCAAGCTGAAACTCGTCTGTCTGAACCCTCTGTCTGTTTAACCTCACGTTACTTACAATTTGTAAACACACTTGTGAAAAGACAACTTTACATGTGAGCGTTGCTCTCAACAGCGCCAGAGGTCTGCTAGCTCCCAGTGTGTTACATAAATATAATACACTGGAGAAAATATTGTATTTTTAGGGATGTAAATATGTGAATATGTGAAGATTCAAATCGATTGAGATGTTAAACAAATCGGGCAGGGATTATGAATATATGAATATATTCAATAATATATGAATGCATCTCTGAAGGGAAACTGACTGTCTTTAGAAAAGTTTAGATGGTATTTTCTTTTCATCTTTCCACTGTATAATGCATAAATTAGTTTTTATAAGCACAGTGCTGCTCAGTTTACAGTGGTAATGTTGTATTGCTGCTGTTTCATAAGCGCCACCTGTTGTCGGAGAGTGAATTTGCATTTTCATTCAGCCCTTCTGTTGTTTTTGTTTTAGTGCAGATGTTTTATATAGTATAGTTTCACAAAACTAAAGTCAGACCATGTGTTTTTGCTTTAAATTTCAAAATTATACAATCCAATTTAGATTAAAACTACTATCTTTTTTATTATTATTATTATTATTATTATTATTAAAATACCTAAAATGAGTGAGTAAATAATGACAATTGAAACTATTAGATGAACTAATACTTTCAGACTATCTTTATGTCTAAAACTATCTTTAGTTTTAGAGGTTTAAAAGAGAAATATTTGAATATACTGCGTTATAGGACCAAAATACCAGAGTATTCTGGAAAATGAAGCCAAAAATATAGTGTTTGGCTTTAGTGTTACTTTTATATTTTAAGATGTTCCTTGTGTTCTCATTAGTAGAGGCATTTGTACATCAACCAATAATTAAAAATAAATAAATAAAAAATAAAAATTATTAATTATTTAAAAAATTAAAATAGTAACTACCAAATATAAAAAAACTATAAATAAATAAATAGAAAAAAAATCAAGTAAATCTAATCTAATCTAATCTAATCTAATACAATACAATACAATACAATATAACAAATAATTGCTTAGCATTAAAAAAATTTTATATGAGCTTTTTCACATTTATTTTACTTCGGTTTGACCCAAGCACTGATAAAAAGTCTGTTTCAAGCATGAAAAACTACAATAAAAAAAAAAAAAAATTAGGACAGGGCAGACCCTTATGAAAATTAACCATGATTTTAGTACATATAAAACCAAAAAAACATGGTTACTATAGTTAACCCACGGTAACCACAAACTAACCATGGTCTTGCTACACTAACCATAGTTTAACCATGTTATTTGTAGTAAAACTATGGTTAAACAAATGGTAATCAATGCACCAAAAAAACATGATTACTATACTTTTACTATAATAAAACCATGTTCAATTTTCGTAAGGAGATCAAAGCATTTAGCAAACAATCATACTAGTTTAATTTATCTTAGACAATAGTTTATTAACAACTTTTGTCAGGACACACAAATGTGCCTCTAAAGATACCAAAAGTTTTTAAAAACTGCGACACCATAGTGTAAATGTATTCATCGGAAGTAGAATTGTGTGTATCTGCTCCTAATCTGGTTCAGTTAAACAAGCAGGCCGCCAAGACGGGTCCGTCTCCTGCGACGCCGCATTACCCGCCATCTGCCCATGCCGAGTGCATGGCATCTACTCATCTGATGTCCCTTCTGCTCTGCCTCAAACTCATTTCTAAGGAAAGGTTTTTAAGAGCCACTCAATGAAGCTTTTCAAGTGGCAACAATATTTTTCTCAGACCGTCCGTTTCCCAAACCACATTGTTTACAAATTAACACAGCACTACTTTTAAAATAAACGTACAGCATGGAAAATCATCTATAAAAAGAGCTACAAGGGGCTGGCAGTAATTAAAAGGAATTATTTTTAAACGGCACGTGTATGTGTTAGGAAGCAATAAAAAGCGCACGCCTCCAGAATACACTGAAGACCAACACATGGAGCAATAATGAAACCCAAACACCCTCTGCACACTTAATAACACCCAGACCAATTCACAATTCACATTTCTGTGAAAAAAACTCTGAAATTACCAATTCTTTACACTTTTAAAAGTAAAGGATCCAATAGGGTGTTTTCATACAGAGAACAACCTTTATTTTTAAGTGTACGAGTTATTCGGTTGTATACTTAAAAACATAAAAAGAGATTTTGTAGCATGCACTAGCCTCAATGGCACCTAGAGTGAATGACCGATTCCTTGTCCGGGAAACATATTCGGATGGGTCTCGCTCCTGCAGCATATGAGCCCTCCATGAGAACGGTGGAAGCTCAGATGGCTCCAGGACTGAAGGCTGAGGGCACATGGATAAGATTACATCGATTACACTGATGGGTACATCAGCGGTTTCAACTTTCCCAGGATGCATTAGGAGCCTGTGGGATTTTTGAAAATCTATTATAACACTGCAGAGAGAGAGAGAGATACTAGAGCTGTAGATGCAAGATCTTTAGTATCTTCCCACAGGAAAGAAAAATGAGAGACTCTCAATATCTCAATTGTTTCTTCTAAACAGCAATGGACCAATAGAAAATAGAGATTTTGTTTAAATCTGATGCTCAAATTTAAAGGATTGCTCCACTTCCAAAATAAAAATTCCCTGATAACTTACTCACTCCCATGTCATACAAGATGTTCATGTTTTCTTTTCTTCAGTTGCAAAGAAATTATTATTTTTTTCTCTATATAATGGACTTCAATGGTGCTCAATGGATTGAAGGTTAAAAATGCAGTCAAATTAACAATTAGTGCAGCTTCAAAAGGGCTCTAAACAATCCCAGCCAAGGAATAAGGTTCTTATCTAGGGAAACAATCGGTTATTTTCAAAAAAATTTAATTTATATACTTTTTTACCTCGAATGCACGTCTTGTCTATCTCTTGAGATGCGTATGCATACTGTGTACTCCGGTTCAATACAGTTAGGGTATGTTGAAAAACTCCCATCTAATTTTCTCATCCAACTTCAAAATCGTCCCGTATTCCTCAGCTGGGATTGTTTAGAGCCCTTTGAAGCTGCAGCAAAACTGCATTTTAAAAAGCTGCATTTTTAACCTTCAACCTGTTGAGCACCATTGAAGTCCACTATACGGAGAAAAATCCTCGAATGTTTTCCTCAAAAAACTTAATTTCTTTGTGAATGAAGAAAGAAAGACATGAATATCTTAGATGACATAGGGGTGAGTAAATTATCAGGAATTTTTTATTCTGAAAGTGGAGTAATTCTTTAACAAAAGCCGCTAGCAATTGGAATCAGATTTCAATATTTTTTTTAAGTCAGACTTCAAACTTGTCTTAAAGGTAACATATCATGAAAATCAGACGTTTTCCCGTGTTTAACTGCTATAATCAAGTCGCCAGTGAATCTACCAACCAAGAAAAAGTCAAAAGAACAACCCAGTAATTTTTGGTAAGCCTTTCTCTGCCAGCTGTGAAAAAAATGAGCATTGTATTAAAAAAAATAAAAAATTAATTAATTAATTTAAAAGACAAATATAAATAAATAAATAAATAAAATAGTAACAAATCTACTATATATATATATATATATATATATATATATATATATAAAAATTATGTAAATTTTATGTGACCTTTTTCACATTTATTTTACATTGACTTGAACTAAGCATTAAAAAAATATAATAAATAAATATTTTTTATAAAAAAAAAAAAAATATATATATATATATATATATATATATATATATATATATATTATTTTTTTCCAAGCATAAAAATAAATAAATAAATAAATAAATAAATAAAATAAAATAAAAAATAGGACAGGCCATAATTTATCATTTAAAGGGCAGATACTAGCATTTTGCAAACAATCATACTACTTTAATTTTACCTTAGATAATAGTTTATCAACAACTTTTGTCAGGATGCAAAAATGTACCTCTAAAGTTACCAAATGCATTTAGAAAGGGGATCTTATTGTAATATTACCAGCCCTTAATCTGCATATTTATAAATTGGTGCCACCATTTGTTTTCGCAAGCGACAATGGTGTACCAGTTCTAACACCATGGCAAAAGTTAGAGCAAAGCATGCTAACTGTTCTGTCTTTGGCTGCACAGACAATTAGAGTCCCAGCCTCAGAGGAGATTTATTTACTGTATATTACACTGCTGCCACACAAATCTAACATAAACACATGATTTCTTTCCCAGCTGTTTACCTTCACAGACATAACCAACAGTTTTTGTAACTCCTGTGTGTTTCGAACAGAAACTTGTGTGTAATTGACAGTTTAAGCGCAATAAGTCATGAAAGAGAACTTAGTTTAATACTCACATGCTGTGTGACAGCCGCTTTCTGTGTGCATGCTTTGAATGTGTGCACAGAGAAAACCTGATATCAGAAGTTTAAACTAATATGGTTTAAAATGCACGATTTCAGCATGATAGACATGATAATCAAAACCAATCATATGTTGTTGTTTTTTCAGAGTATCTGAGGATCGAGCTGTTAGGGCACAACCCTATACTGAAAAAGGGGGTGGGAGCAGCAGCTCATTTGCATTTAAAGAGTCATGCACAAAATCAGTGTGTTTCTGCTTCCACTCAAATTAGGCATTTTCAAAATGATATAATAAATGATCTGTGAGGTATATTTTGAGACACATTCTGGGGACACCTGAGACATATTGTAAAAAGGGGCATAAAAGGGGCTACTTTAAAAAAGCTGTATCTGAGCAAGTATTGTCTTGTGTATTGTGTTTTGCCAGGGTGAGCATTTAAAAATCTGCAGAGAGCACCGAACATCAGGTGTTTTCATCTGCACTTGCAGCTCTGGCCTCTCTGCTGACACAGATCTGGAGGCACTGGAAGATCAGCAGAGGTTAGACGTGAGATGGTTGTCCATGGAGCGCTGGGTATAATTATAAGAGAATTCAGGCCTCCTAAAAGCCGAGAGGAACAATCGGGCACCATAAATCAGAGTGATGATTCAGCTTGGTCATGAATAAAACCGCGAGGCTTCAGCTCCATGAAGCTCTCTCCTGCAGAACTTGTCATCAAAGATTAATTAGAGAGGTCTGCAGGACTCCAGCGGTCTCTCATGGACACTCACAGTGCTGAGATACAGTAATATAACCTGGAATATGGGTGCAAAATATTGCATGTAAATACTAAATGGACATGGATGCTGATACACTTAAATACACTAAAACAGGAACAGCTATGACGCAAAACACCTAGAACTAATGTGAATGTCACTGCACAGCAACATTAGAGACAAGCTTTTAAGTCAGCATTAAATCAACAGTGACTGCTGTAAGGATTTTTAGATATTTTAACCAGACAGTTAGACAGAAATAATTTATATATAGACTGCTGTTGAAAAGTTTGGGGTCAGGTAAGGTTTTCTGTGTTTTTTAAAGAAGAAAGAGGTCTGTTATGCTCAAGAGGTTGCATTTATTTGATCAAAAATGCAATAAAAACAGTATTATTGTGAAAAATTATTACAGTTTAAAAGAACTATTTTTTATTTGAATATAAGGGACCCTGGACCACAAAACCAGTCATAAGGGTCTTTTTTTTCTTTTTAAATGGAGATTTATACATCACCTGAAAGATTAAGAAATAAGCTTTTCATTGATGTATGTTAGGATAGGAAAATATTTGGCTGAGATACAACTATTTCAAAATCTAAATATTGAGAAAATTGCCTAAATTTTGAGAAAGGAGTCCAAATTAAGTTCTTAGCAATGCATATTAATAATAAAAAATTAAGTTTTGATATATTTATGGTAGGAAATTTAGAAAATATCTTCATGTAACAATCTTTATTTAATATCCTAATGATTTTTGGCAATAAGTTGCCCATACAATGTATTGCTGGCTGTTTCTACAAATATACCAATGCTACCCTTTTGTGGTCCAGGGTCACACATTTTACATCAAAAATGTAATTTATTTATACTATAGAAAAGCTGAATTTTTAGTCTTCAATGTCACAATGTTTCAGAAATCATTCTAATATGGTGATTTGCTGTTCAGGAAACATTTTGTCTTATTATTATCAATGTTAAAATCAGTTATGCTGATTAACATATTTGTGAAATTAGATGAAAAACTTGTGGAAAAAACAAATGGAAATTAAAATTAAATTGAAGTACTAAAATTACTAAAACTAAATTGAAAATAAATTAAAAGTATTGCTAAACAGAAATATATAAAAAACTAAAACTAATAAAAATGACAAAAGCACATTAGCATTACTAAAATTAAATTTAAAATACAAACTAAAAATTTAAAAAGAAAAGTTAAATAATAAAAGTTAAAATATTAATAAATACTACATCTGTCAACAATTGCCAGCACACAGGATGCATCATTATTATTGTTAACTAATTATTAAAAATGTTTTGTTGTTATTATTTGAATTAAAGCTGAAATAAAATACAATATAAATATTAGATTAAAAACTTTAATTTAGAAGTCAATGGAAATGATAAATGTTGCCTTTGCAACAAATGGAAATAAAATAAAAGCTAAAATGACTAAAACTAAGATTAAAATAAAAACTGAAATTATAAAAATAAAATATAAAAAGCAATTCATATTCATAATACTAATATGTGACCCTGGACCACAAAACCAGTCATAAGGATCAATTTTTTGAAATTGAGATTTATACATCATCTGAAAGCTGAATAATACGTTTTCCACTGATGTATGATTTGTTGAAAATCTGGAATCTAATGGTGCAAAAAAAAAAAAAAAAAAAAATTCTAAATATTGTGAAAAAAGTTGTCAAAATTAAGTTCTTAGCAATGCATATTACTAATCAAAAATTAAGTTTTGATATATTTATACAAAATATCCTCATGGAACATGATCTTTACTTATATCCTAATGATTTTTGGCATTAAAGAAAAATAGATAATTTTATATATCTGTGCTACTTACAACTGGTCACATTTGGAAACAATATCTAGCAAACAACAAATGAATAACATTTAAAAATATTACAAAATAATAAAACAACTTGGGCACCAAGTAATACAGACTGACCCTGGTGCTCTCTCAAAAAAAAATAAAAAAAATAAAAATAAAAATAAAATAAAATAAAATAAAATAATACAGCCCTTGCAAACCTGAATGCATTATTAAACTATGGGCAACAGCAAAAACAGCATAACTCTAGCTAAAAATGCACTCATGCATCTTCTGCAGTGTGTCTAAATCTGCATGCACCATAAAATAAGTCACAGTAAAAAAAGAAGTGAACTAGACATGGAGGACAACAGTCTCAAGAGGTCTTTAGCAGTCCAATGTAAGCACATTTCAAACACACAAACCCATAGTTTTATTTAGTGAAGGCCTAGAATAACCTCTTTTTAAAATGGGTATCTGTGCAGTGTGACCTCTCTCGGATGCTGTCAAGCTTTCTGAATTAAGCACAACAAAGTGGAGCAGGAAGAAGCCGGAGAGTCAGACTCTGCTTTGAGAAACAGGCCAGGGATTTCAAACGCCCGCATGTGCAGGCCACCTAAAAGCTCTGCTTGAAAAATTGATATGCTCTATGATTCACATCTTGTGAGCCAATGTTGTTGTTCAGAGCCACACATTTCAGCCAGACCTGATTTCCTGTAGTCGGTGAAAGCGTGCCGCTGTATTGAGCGTGACACTGAACAGGAGGCTCTCTAAAGCACCAAATAAAACAGCACACCGGACCTCAATATGAACACCCATATCTCAGATGTTTGGTTGAGATTCTCAGTGTCGACTTTGTTTCTGATTGTTCTCCAAAACGGAAGAAAATCGGTATAGTCTGTTTTGTCTCTTGCATTTGTTAGATATCATTAGTTGCAGCTGTTATATAAATTCTATTACACACTGCAGTAAAAAAATGATAGATGCAAACAAGATACAAATGAAATTTCCAAAAAGTGCAAATATCATCTTTTTATCATATCTTTTTTATATATATATATATATATATATATATATATATATATATATATATATATATATATATATATATATATATATATTAGTGGTGGGCCGTTATCGGCGTTAACGTGCTGCGTTAACGTGAGACTCTTATCGTGCGATAAAAAAAATATCGCCGTTAATCTATTCTCAAATTTGGGTTGGGAGCTGGGTCTAAACTACGCAAGCTATGATGACTTTCACCTTGATAGTTTAACGCGGATGTATACCGAAGACTATAGAATATGTTCGCGCGTTTACGTCTCCTCCGCCAAAACACAGACAGGGTCGCGTCGTCCTCCATTCATAAAAACCGAATCTACTATAGCGAAATGCCACGTCAATTCGTAGTTTTTTGGATTCATAAATCAAATGTTGGTCTGTCACTTAATTCAAATCGCGATATGGACTAGTGTATGTGAAAACTGAAATGCAAAAAGACCGTTTTAATATGAATCCGGTATGTTCCGTTTGCCTAGCTGTATGTATAAACTCAATCTCCAAAACTGCTGTGAGTGTCACTTTTACCGTTTCATTTGAGAAAACTCGCATCATATCATACTGTATACACAGAAACTTCACGGCAACCTGTCAAAATAAAAGTACGGTGTAACATGTAACCCCCCCCCCCCCCTCCAAAGCTGGAAACGTAGGGGAAACACTGCCTACCATAGATATATATACGTAGATGTATATTTTTATCACACTGTACAACAATAATACAGTTTTTTTTTTTATTACAGTAAGAGCTAAATTTAGGGTTGGGTAGGTGTTGACGTTAAAAAAACACAATCTAATAGGTAGCAAAATTAATTTCATTGTTAGTTAGTTAGTAAACAGTACATCTTATTGAACAATTTATTTTCATCAACAAATTATCATAGAACAGCTTTATGAGCTTTATGATCCATTCTCAAAGACTTACTTTTAGTCATTATTTGGGTAGCACACATATTCTGAATGCCTTCAGCAGAATTCAAATTAGCCATTTTAATCTAGATTAATCTAGATTAATTCCAAGATTTAATCTAGATTAAAAAAATTAATCTATGCCCACCCCTAATATATATATATATATATATATATATATATATATATATATATATATATATATAGATAGATAGATAGATAGATAGATAGATAGATAGATAGATAGATAGATAGATAGATAGATAGATAGATAGATAGATATAGATATATAGATTTTTATCTATATACATACAGCATATATAGCACATTTACCAAGAACAATATCATTGTACAGGACCTTAAATACTCTGATGCAGTATATTGTTAACTAAAACTGAAACTAACATTATTACAATTGTTTCATTAATTGAAATAAAGCTGAAATAAAATAAAATAAAAAATAATAGAATAAAATAAAAATATTAGATGAAAAACTTTAGATTAAAAATTATTATAAATAAAACATTACAGCAAATTAAAAATTGAAAATGCTGCCTTTGGAACAAACTGAAATAAAATAATACTAAAACGTACTAAAACGACTAAAACTAAGATTTAAATGAAAACTGAAAATATAAAAATAAAACATGCAAATAAAATAAAAATATACTAATAAATACTACATATGAAAACAATGTCTAACAAACAATAAATAATTAACATTTAATAAAAATCAATAAATCAATCAATAAATAAATAAAAATATATTAGGTTTTTCTAAATAGACTTCAACTTAAAAACAAATGGAAATTAGAAAATAATAAAATAAAATAAAATACAATAATAGAAAAAAAACTTCAGCTTAAAAACAAACGGAAATGAGAAATGTTGCCTTAGGAAATAACTGAAGAAATAAATAAATTATTGCTAAACAAAAATATTAAAAAATGAAAACTTACACAAATATTAAAATAAAAAATTAGAAAAAATGAAAACTGAAAATGTAAAAAAAAAAAAGGAAATTCATATGAATAATTCTAATAAATACTACATATTTAAACAATGTCTAACAAATAAATGAATACAATTTTTAAAAAAAATCAATAAATAAAATAAAATAAAATGACGTTACCCAATGGATTTAATTTGCATTTTCATTTTGTTCCATTTTTCCTAAAAGTGACAGTTTTGTTCTCTTGATTAAACTAACTAAAATAAGCAATATTCGGATTATCTGTATGAATTAAATTGACAATTTAGATAAAACATGAAAAAAATAAACTAAAAACTCATTTAAAATCCTTCAAACTACTCATTTTAGAGATTTTGGAGAAAACATTTTATCACTGAAAATATTGTAAATATCAGCTTTATGCAAGAACAAAAATAAATAAATAACTAAATAAATAAATACATACA
>NC_133369.1:10190633-10207717 GCF_049309525.1 Garra rufa | reverse complement strand
AAATAGAAATAGAAAATATAGAAAATATTCAAATATTAGTGAAAACTATAATAGTACCATAATAACACTAAAATAATACGGGATGTAATGTCTGTAAATTTTATTCACCAGTATTTCACATTGATTTTGAAATAAATAAATTAATAAATAAATGATTGTTTGATCATTTTTATTTGCTTTAAATGAAGGCTTCAAAACGATTAATCATGATCAATCGTGATTAATCACATTCAAAACAAAAGTTTATGTTTACATACTATATGTGTTTACTGTATATATTTATTATGTTTATCAATACACACATATACATGTATATATTAAGTAAAAATATGTTAGATTTATATATAAAATATTTATAATTATATAACATAAATTATATATATACACAAATATTTTTTAAATATATACATGTGTGTATATTTATATATACATTATAAATATACACAGTACACAAATTTTGAATGCAATTAATTGAGATTAATCGTTTTGCAGCCCTACGTTAAATTAATAAACTAAAACAACCAAAACTAAAAAAACACAATGTTACTAAACCTTTAAAATTAAAATTTAAATATTTAAAAATATATGAATATAAAATAAAGAAAATATTCAAATATTAGTAAAAACTATAATAGTCCCACAATGACAATAAAATAATACTGGAAGTAATGTTCATAAATATTTTGTTTCATTTACCAGTATTTTACATTATTTAATAACTAAATAAACTAAAAAAAGGAATACTTCTGATAAATCTATTAAATATAATTAATATACTGTATTTTATTTATTCTTTTTTACTTTATTTATTTCAAAATCACTCTCACATTAAGGGTAAAACTTGGAAAGTGTATAAACCATTCTCAGTGCACCTTATTTAGTCATGAACAGAATATACCAGCAGTAAGTTTGTATCCAATGGAATGTCTTATAGCTACGGTATGAGATACAGCTGGATGCCATGGCTATAATTTACCTGAGGTCCGTCTCTGAGACCGTCCTCTGGGCCACGCCCTCTTCAGACTCCTCCTCCAGCTCTGCCTCCTCTCTGTCTACACTATTCGTCTGTCTCTTCAGCTTCCCTGCCCTCCCCCCTCCTCCCCTCTTCCTCCCCCTGTCCTCCTCTAACCCTCCTTCCACCTGCTCCTCCGGTAAAACCTCCCCAACCGACTCCTCCCCCTCCCTGGAGAGGCTCCGCCCCTGCAATGCATTGCTGTGGGCGTGGCCGGCAGAAGTAGAAGCAGAGGTGCAAGCAGCATGCAGAACAAAAATGAAGCACAGTGAAAAACAGGTGTCAAAACTACCTGAATGTAAACCATAAGTAAGAATGAATGAATGACAAAACAACAAAATAATGCAATGCAAACAGTAAAAACAACAGAAGCCAGACAGTATGCACATAAAACAGAACAAAATGTGTTTCAAACCTTGCAGAACCTAAATATTCAGCTTTGCACTTAGCTGCTGGTGATTATTTGCTAGCATTTTGGTAGTAAAAGTGAAAATGTTGGATGACAGACAAACGCTATAAAAGTACACTGCTGTTCAAAAGTTTGAGATCAGTACAATGTTTTTTTAAGATGTCTGTTACTGTATGCTTACCAAGGCTTCAATTATTTAGTCAAACATACAGTAAAAACAGCAATATTGTGAAAATGTATTACAATTTAAAATATCTATTTTGTATATGAACATATTTTAAAATGTAATTTATTTTTGTGATGCAAAACTGACTTTTCAGCATCACTACTGAAGTCTTCAGTGTCACATGATCCTTTAGAAATCATTCTAATATGATCTTACTGACCTCAAACATTTGAAAGGATGTACATATTAAATTTAAAATGTATAGACAATTTTAGGAAGTCTGCTTTGATTTGGAGCCAAACTCACCTAAACCGAACCCAATCTTGAACGCCCTCAGACCCAGATAATGAAGAAGCCTACAGAGCTGCTGTTTCTCTTAAGCCATGTACACACTGCAGCTAAATATGATCCTCACTCCTTTTCTGAGTGCTTAATCCTGTTCTGCAAACAGCATGTATTTATAAGAGTGATAACCTCATTCTATAACCAAATGAATAGCTGGAAGATTTAGATATGAAATGCATCTTGACCCATTTATTAATTTTGATATTAGTTCAGCATGCTTATATCCAAAATGACGTACAAATGAGGAACATAAGCAATTAATTTCAGAGCCAACAATATTTATAGTATTCAGTTACATTTTTATGTAGTCAGACTAATACTTTGGAGAAGAACTGTCTACTTAAACTGAAAGAGCCTGTTTGGAGAAAATTATTGTTCATCTAGTAATAAGTACTGATTACAGTATTTCACAAACATGATTTTATGAACCTTTAAATTTAGAATTTTCAAACTTTGTTGACAAACTTTGCTGTTTTAGCCAAAATTACATTTGAATTGCTTTGAATTTATTTTACTTTAAAAAAAGAAGTTCACTACCAGAATGAAAATCTTCTGATAATTTACTCACCCCATGTTATTCAAGATGTTCTTTTATACTTCAGTCCCAAAGAAATTAAGTTTTTCAGAGGAAAACATACCAGGATTTTTCTCCATATAGTGGACTTCAGTGGGAGCCAAAGGGTTAAAGGTCCAAATTGCAGTTTCAATGCAGCTTCAAAGGGCTCTACACAATCCCAGCCGAATAATAAGGGTATTATCTAGAGAAACAATTGGTAATTTTCTTAAAAAAATAAAAATGTATATACTTTAACCACAAATGCTTATCTTGCACTAGCTCATATTGAAAAGGTCATGCACAGTTAGTTCTTTGCCAGTGTATCCCAGTTTAAAAAGGTAGGATAAGACGAAAAACATCTTATTTTCTCCTCCAACTTCAAAATCATCCAACATTGTTTGCTTTGTAAACACTGGGTTGGTACTTCTGCCTAAGTTACGAGTGCGTGGTTACGTAATGCGTGAGGTCGAGCTAGTGCAAGATGAGTATTTGTGGTTAAAAAATTATATGAATTTGTATTTCTCTTAGAAAACGATTGATCGTTTTGCTAGAGAAGGCCTCGGCTGGGATCATGTAGACCCCTTTGAAGCTGCATTGAAACTGCAGTTTGGACCTTCAACCTGTTGGTTTCCATTAAAGTCGACTATTTAGAAAAAAAATCCTGGAATGTTTTCCTCAAAAACCTTAATTTCTTTTCGACTGAAGAAACAAAGACATGAGCATCTTGGATTACATGAGGGTGAGTAGATTATCGGGAAATTACTTTAATGTCCTTACATATAAATTCTGCATCCTGTTTGCATTCTTATTTAAAGTACAGGAATTAAATTGAGGTAAGGCATTTTCAACATTTTTCGAATGGTGCATAACCTAGGCAAATATTATGTTTCCAGGTGGACTGGTAAGACATTTCCTGGAAGCCAGTCAATCAGATTAGAACTGCAGGGTTTTGGATAGTGTTTATTGGTTATGTGAGCAGTATGCCTTCAGGCGGTGGGTGGTATGAGGGCATGAGGCTGAGACTAAACATGCATAAACTTCCTTCCTTGGTTTGCTAATAACTGCCAAATAATGATAATATTTCCAGCGGGGTTGCTATTTTCAACTAAAACTAAATCTGAAACTATTACAATACATTTTATTGATTTTAAATGTTCAAATAATGCTGAAATAAAACAATATATAAATATTACATTAAATATTAATTTAAAATTACTAAAACAAGAACCAAAATTCAAATAAATTAATGCTAAATAAAAATATGTGACCCAGGATCACAAAACCAGTCATAAGTAGCACAGGTATATTTGTAGCAATAGCCAACAATACCTTGTATTGGTTAAAATCGATTATTCTTTTATGCCAAAAATCATTAGGATATTAAGCAAAGAACATGTTCCATGAAGATATTTTGTAAATTTCTTACTGTAAATATGCATACACTTAATTTCTGATTAGTAATATGAATTGCTAAGAACTTCATTTGGACAACTTTAAAGTTGATTTTTTTTTTTCAATGGTTTTTTTTTTGCACTCTCAGATTCCAGATTTTCAAATAGTTGTAACTCAACCAAATACTGTCCTATTCTAACAAACCATACATCGATGGAAAGTATGTATGTATTTATGTAAGATTATGTATTAAACTTTCAGATGATGTATAAATCTCAATTTCTGACCCATATGACTAGTTTTGTGGTCCAGGGTCACATATATATTTAAAAAAAAAAAAAAAAAAAAAGTGAAAATATAATAATAAAAGCTAATTAACCCCCAGTTTCATAGATAAGGCTTAAACCTAGGCCTAGACTAAAATGTAAGTCTGAGCTGTTTCAACCGAAATAAACTTGCACTTACTGATCTTAAAATATATAAGTGCCTTTGTTTTGTCTCAAGATGCTCACTAGTAATGTAAAGTATACAAATTCCTTGAAATGTCCCTATTGAACTATGGCCTAATCCTGGCTTAGTCTAAGCCCTGTCTGTGAAACTGGGCCATTATATATCAATAAATACTACTGTATAATAGAAAAAATATTATAAAAAAAAAAAACTCCCAGTTGGTTTCCAGACTCTAACATTAGATTGGTGCAAAACACCAAATAAGTTGAAATACTAACGCCAAAAAATGAGGAATTCACTTCTGCAAATAAATGCGGTTGTAACTCCCAAACCTTTGCAGTGTGCACATGGCCTCAAAGAACACCGTTTTATGGACTGTTTCCAGACTGAACTGGTTTGATAGTGATCCCGACTCGAGAAGAGGCCATCTCACCTGATCTTGCGGCTGCCCCGCGGCCTTTCTGATTGGACAGAGATGTAGCTCATGCTGCTGAATCGAGACGCACTGCTGGTTCTCGACACAGCGGACACGTCGCTGACATCACTGTCCGAAGACTTGGCCGAGAGGTTTTCTCCCCGCTGAGGATCCCTTCCCGTACGCTGCAGAACAAACACAAGACACACGGTCAGATGCTTAAAGACAACAAACAGAAAATACCAAGAGGTTAGAGGCCAAGTGACACTTTCTCTTTCAAAATTCAAACTTCAAAATACAAAAATAAACAACAACATTAAAATAAATAATAAATACAATTCAAATGAATTAAATTAATAAAAAAAGAAGTTGCTTTGAATAAAAGCATCGAATACGTCAATTATTATTATTTTTTTAATTGAGAAAAAGTACTCCACAAAAGATGATCAGTATTATTAAAACAAAAAGCCACTGCGATTATACTAATGTATTCCTGGCTATTGTATCTTGGACAGGCATGGAGAGGTATTCTAGCGTCTTATGTAACATATTTGTTTATAAGGTGTTTATGGCTCGCTATGATGATTATAAACATTATGTTCTCAATGGCGCCTCTATCAGACAGAGCAAACAAACCGAGTCCTTATCTGCTTTTAATAGAATTCTGCAGAACTCATCGGCCTGTACAATGCTTTTCATACCACACACTTAAAAGCATGCAAAGGGAAGGCGTATATATATCCGTATATGGCACTGAATCTCAGCACAAATACTGATGCATATACTGAGCAGTGACCCTGAACCTGGAAGTATATATAGATCTATAAAAATTTCACAACTGCTGGAAGTGGGTTACCAAACAAACATCATATTTAATCCATGATCACTTAAGTTCAAATAAGCAATCTGAATGGCTGAAAAGTGCTCTGCTTTTCTGACTACCTGAACCTAGTTTAACTATAGCCAAATTAGTTAGCTAAACTAAAAGCAACAAGCAAAAAGCAGCTAAACTGATGCTTTTTAAAGGCGTGAAAGAAGATCTTAGTCAAGTCAAGTCAATAAAAAATAAAAATAAATAAAATGCACAAACATTCATGCATGTTTTATTTATTTTAGTATTTAAATAATTATAATATTTATCAGTTTAAAAAGTTAGTTTTTAACTGTTTTTCATGTTAAGTACTAGAGCGGAAGACCACATTTACTTGCCTTATGATAGTCCTGCTCCAGTCTTGAATCTGAGCCGGTTCCCTGTTTGTACTTGTTCATCTTCAGTTTCATCTGCCGCGTTCGTTCCTCAACATCCATAGCACCTGTGGATCACAGCAGACATCAATGAGTTTGTGTGTTTAGAAGGATGTTAAAAAAGGCACTGATCTGGAAGAAATCTTTCCCATTAACGACACTAATGCTGAACTAACAGCGCAAGCTAAAAAATTTTTTAGGCGTTTCATACAATGCGGCATAATCGCAGCAAATGATTCTCGGGGAAACTGAAATGTCACAGCATCACTGCAAACTACTTCTAAGCATATGAAACATCTGTCTGTTTAAAGGGCTAGTTCACCCCAAAATGAAAATGTTATGTTTATCTTCTTACTTTGTTTCTTCAGTAGAACACAAATGAAGATTTTTAACTCAAACCATTGCAGTCTGGCAGTCATATAACAGCAGTCGAAAAAAAACATACACAGATAAAACCAAATTAAACCCTGTGACTTGTGACGATACATCGTAACACAAAACAATCGGTCCGTGCAAGAAACACAACAGTATTTATATTATTTTTTTACCTTTGATCCACCACAACGTCCAACTGTCCTGAGTGTGTTCACAACAGCTGGTGCGTGACGCGTCAACATGCTCTGGCATAGTTGACACATGCGCGGAAGCGATCTATCGCATGTATACGTCGCCCATTGTTTACACAGAGAGATTGTAGGTACGACGGCTACTCAAAATGGTAATTATTTGTGCTCATCCTGACTGCTGCAACCGATTAAAAACTGAAAGACTACGTTTGCTTGCATGGACCCATCCAGGAGTATTGACTTTCACCGACTCCCAACTTTTGAGCCTGATTGTCTGAAGTTATGGTTGTTTGCTCTTCGGCACACGCCGGCTGTTGTAAATGCTCTCAGGACAGTTGGACATTGCGGTGGATCAGAGGTAAAATATATATATATATATATATATATATATATATATATATATAAATACTGTTCAGTTTCTTGCACAGACAGATTGTTCCGTGTGTTAAGACCTTAATGTATCGTCACGAGCCGCAGGGTTTAATTCAGTTTTGAATCTCAAAACTGTGGGTCCCATTGACTGCCATTATATGGCTGAAAGACTGCAATGGTTTGAGTTAAAAATCTTTGTTTCTGTTCTACTGAAGAAACAAAGTCACCTACATCTTGGGTGCCCTGAGGGTAAGCAGATAAACATGAAATTTTCATTTTTGGGTATCACTTTACACTATCACTTTAATACCAAATTGTCAATAAAAAATGTCTGTCAGTATTATTATAGATGCTTCTGTGTAAATCCAAAACACATTTGGATACTGTAAATCAAGCAGCACGGAACAGAAAAAAAATTATAAAATCAAAAAGCTAACTGATTTGTTTAGGTATTTGTGCAAGAGTTGAAAAACAACACAAACCTGACACATACAGCATCTGAATTGTAAAGTACAGTGCCTTGCAAAAGTTCATTTTTTTCACATTTTGTTTTGTTGCAACATTATGTTAAACTGCTTTAAATTAGTTTTTCCCCACATCAATTTACACTCCATACACCATAATAATGACAAAGCAAAAACCAGATTTGCAAATTTTACAAATGTATTAAAAATAAAACACTGAAATAAGTACATTGCAAAAGTATTCATACCCTTAACTTAGTACATAGTTGGGGCACCTTTACAGCCTCAAGTCTTTTTGGGTATGATGTGACAAGCTTTGCACATCTGCATTTGGCAATTATCTGCCATTCTTTGCCTCACCTTTTCACCTCTCTGTCAGCTTGGATGGGGGCTGGCAGACATAGTTGTTCCAATCGTCTTCCATTATGGATAATGGAGGCTACATGCTTCTGTGAACCTTCAGTGCAGCAGATATTTTTCTGAACTCTTCCCTAGATCATTGCCTAAATGAAAGTCTGTCACTGAGCTCTACAGGCAGTTATCTTGACCTCAGGACTTGGTTTTTAATCTGATATGCATTTTCAGCTGGTAGACCTTTTCTGAGAGGTGTGTGCCTTTCTAAACCATACTCATTCAAATGAATTTGCCACAGTTTAACTCCACTTGAAGTGTAGTAACATCTAGAAGCAATATGAATGCTCCTGAGCTAAATTTCGAGTGTTCCAGAAAAGGGTATGAATACTTATGCAACAGGATCTTTTCAGTTTTTTATTTTTAATAAATTTGCACAAATGTTAAAAACCTATTTTTTGCTTTGCCATTATAGAGTAGGGAGTGTAGACTGATGTGTGAAAAAAGTAATTTAAAGTAGTTTAACATAAGGCAGCAACATAACAAAATGTGAAAAACAAAAAAAACAAAGGGGAATGTATGAATACTTTCGCAAGGCACTGTATTCTCTATTTATTCACCATTAGTAAATCAGATTATACAATAAATTAAGTGCATGTGCAAAGTATAATTTAGCATTTAGTATAATTTAGAGCTAAAAACATTTTATGCATACTTTGCAGTTTGTAGGGTGGTTGCATGCTTACTGGCCAGAGTCTGTGATACTAAGACTAACACTGAGACTAATTTTATTGAATGCCAGGTAAAAATCAATTTGATGCTTGCTCATAGCACAAAACCATATAAACGTCTAAAACTTAAAAACAAGCTATAACTAAAATAAGTAAAACAGAACTGAATTTTGTGGCATGTAAAGCAAACTACATCTGTCTTTGTCAGCGCAGGTGCCGTAAATGTCAATAGCAATTTTCTCTTGCCAATAGCAATTGTGCTGTTAAGTAATTAACATGTTCAGCAAATTACCCAATGATTAGTGCTCTCAGAATCATTAGATTAATTGTATTTAATTGCAGCGCCATAGTGCAATTCATACATGCAGTGTGTTTTCTAAGTTTAATGCCACATTCACAACTGAAAGTGCTTTTAGGACACTTTGCATCATGGGAAATCTTTCCCCAAGTCAATCCGTATACAAAAGTTAGTTTGATATCTGCAATGCCAAAACCATAAATACATTTCATTGTACAGTTCATTGTCTGATACTCTCTATCACTTTGAAGTTGTTCAAAGAGAGATTGTGGAAAAAAACAAGCACACCAATAAAAAAGGATGAAAGTGGATGCAAATAAAACTGAAATTGACATTAATACCTGGAAATAGCTATGATGTGATCTATCTGCACTTACATTTGTCTATATACAATACCGTTTAAACAGTTGGGGTTGTTTTCTTACTTTTATTCAGTAGGGACACATTAATTTTGATCAGAATCTACTTGACAGAAAAGTTACAAAAGAGTTTTACTTCAAATAAATGTATTCATCAAAATAACGAGAGAGAGAGAGAGAGAGAGAGAGAGAGAGAGAGAGAGAGAGAGAAAAGAAGCATATTAGAAAGTTTTCTGCAGGATCACGTCACACTAAAGGCTGGAGTAATGATGCTGAAAATTAAGATTTGGATCACAGGAATAAATAAAATTTTTAAAATACATTAAATAGAACACAGTTATTTAAGATTGTAATAATTTTTGACTGTTTTGACTATATTTTTATGCAGCTTTAGTCAGCATAAGATACTTCTTATAAAATGTAAAAAAAAAAAAAAAAAACTGACCCCCAACTTTTGAATGGTAGAGAATATAGGAATGTACTGCAATAATTTTCAAATACAGGACCTTCTAAAAAAAATGAGCATATTGTGATAAAGTTCATTATTTTCTGTAATGTACTGATAAACATTAGACTTTCATATATTTTAGATTCATTACACACAACTGAAGTAGTTCAAGCCTTTTATTGTTTTAATATTGATGATTTTGGCATACAGCTCATGAAAACCCAAAATTCCTATCTCAAAAAATTAGCATATTTCATCCGACCAATAAAAGAAAAGTGTTTTTAATACAAAAAAAGTCAACCTTCAAATAATTATGTTCAGTTATGCACTCAATTCTTGGTCGGGAATCCTTTTGTAGAAATGACTGCTTCAATGTGGCGTGGCATGGAGGCAATCAGCCTGTGGCACTGCTGAGGTGTTATGGAGGCCCAGGATGCTTCGATAGCGGCCTTAAGCTCATCCAGAGTGTTGGGTCTTGCGTCTCTCAACTTTCTCTTCACAATATCCCACAGATTCTCTATGGGGTTCAGGTCAGGAGAGTTGGCAGGCCAATTGAGCACAGTAATACCATGGTCAGTAAACCATTTACCAGTGGTTTTGGCACTGTGAGCAGGTGCCAGGTCGTGCTGAAAAATGAAATCTTCATCTCCATAAAGCTTTTCAGCAGATGGAAGCATGAAGTGCTCCAAAATCTCCTGATAGCTAGCTGCATTGACACTGCCCTTGATAAAACACAGTGGACCAACACCAGCAGCTGACATGGCACCCCAGACCATCACTGACTGTGGGTACTTGACACTGGACTTCAGGCATTTTGGCATTTCCCTCTCCCCAGTCTTCCTCCAGACTCTGTCACCTTGATTTCCGAATGACATGCAAAATTTGCTTTCATCCGAAAAAAGTACTTTGGACCACTGAGCAACAGTCCAGTGCTGCTTCTCTGTAGCCCAGGTCAAGCGCTTCTGCCGCTGTTTCTGGTTCAAAAGTGAATTGACCTGGGGAATGCGGCACCTGTAGCCCATTTCCTGCACACGGTGGCTCTGGATGTTTCTACTCCAGACTCAGTCCACTGCTTCCGCAGGTCCCCCAAGGTCTGGAATCGGTCCTTCTCCACAATCTTCCTCAGGGTCCGGTCACCTCTTCTCATTGTGCAGCGTTTTCTGCCACACTTTTTCCTTCCCACAGACTTCCCACTGAGGTGCCTTGATACAGCACTCTGGGAACAGCCTATTCGTTCAGAAATTTCTTTCTGTGTCTTACCCTCTTGCTTGAGGGTGTCAATGATGGCCTTCTGGACAGCAGTCAGGTCGGCAGTCTTACCCATGATTGCGGTTTTGAGTAATGAACCAGGCTGGGAGTTTTTAAAAGCCTCAGGAATCTTTTGCAGGTGTTTAGAGTTAATTAGTTGATTCGGATGATTAGGTTAAAAGCTCGTTTAGAGAACCTTTTCATGAAATGCTAATTTTTTGAGATAGGAATTTTGGGTTTTCATGAGCTGTATGCCAAAATCATCAATATTAAAACAATAAAAGGCTTGAACTACTTCAGTTGTGTGTAATGAATCTAAAATATATGAAAGTCTAATGTTTATCAGTACATTACAGAAAATAATGAACTTTATCACAATATGCTAATTTTTTGAGAAGGACCTGTATATATATTTGATAATAAATAAGTTAAAATGACTTTTTGTGTGTTTGATTTAATATGTCATTAACAATATTTTAGTGCCAAATATAAGACATTAAATACTCAGTTTCGCATCTTTTTTCAAATTTTTCGAAATCCCTATGGAGAACATAAATGGGAAAAATAATTCCAGAACCAATGCTGCTGAAAACGTATTTTGTTTCTCAAATAATGCCACCATTTTAAAATGTTTTCAAAATAAGAACACACACATGATCATAATCACATATGATTATGACTGGAGCTGACACAGAAGCTCATGAGCTTCACAACAAACAGTAACTCCACGGTTTGCAGTAAAGAAACTAGGTGATTAAAACACTCATGAAAAAGGCCAGAGAGAAGAAAAGATGGATTTAAAAGCCAGTGAAGACAACCAAACAGCAGAAAGAGAGGGCGTTCGCTTTTCAAGCACAGTCCCAGCATTTACTCCTCTATAGTTTTTACACTCATTGTTATATACAAAAATAACTATAGCTACCATATATATTTGAACAGATTTGTGTGTACTGCAGTGCAAAGTGATAATGGTTGAATCTCACAAAGCCTGTCAAAATTTTTTTTTTTTTTTTTTTTTTTTTTTTTTAATGAAGCCTATATTTTTTTTTCTTTGAAATTTGAGGGGAAATATATGGAAGCTTGTTTCTGCAACTGAATTAAAAATGAAAAAAAAGGTAATTGCAACTTTTTTAACTCACAATTTTGTTTTTCATAATTTTAAGTAGCATTATATCTTGCAATTCAGATTTTTTTTTCTCTGTATAACTAGCAATTGTGAGTTATAAATTCAGAACTGTTAGGCATAAACTTGCAATTGCAAGAAAATATCAGAATGGTGAGCTTTTGTCCTCAGAACTGAGTTTATAACTCACAATTCTGAGAAAAGAAGTAGGAATAGTGGGATATAAACTCACTATTTCAAGAACATTTGCAAAATTTGCAATTGAAAGAAAAAACAGATTTTTTTCATAATTGTTAGTAGCATTATATCTTGCAATTCAGATTTTTTTGTCTGAATAACTAGCAATTGTGAGTTATAAAGTCAGAACTGTTAGATATAAACTTGCAGTTGCAAAAAAAGATTTGAATGGTGAGCATTTGTCCTCAGAATTGAGTTTATAACTCAATAGTTTCTAAATAGTTGCTATTCCGCAATTTTCTGACTTTATACCTCACAATTGTTCATATAAAATATATAAAATATTCAAAAAGTTCATAATTCTGACCTGTTTTCTCAGAATTTGGGGATTTAAAAAAGAAAAAAAAGTCAGAATTGTAAGGTATAAACTTCCAGTTGCGAGAAAAAGTCAGAATTGCACGTTTATATCCTGCAATTCCAACTTTATAACTCACAATCGTGAGTTTATATCTCATAATGCTCACATTAGAACTTGTACTCGCACTTGTACTCACTTAGAACTTGCAATTCTGAGAAACGAGTCAGAATTGTGAACATTTATTCCATGGTGGAAAAAAGCTTCCATAGAAAAGACATGTCTTCTGTGAGAATAAACCCATTCATTATGTGCACACACTGCAGTTTGACCTGCTGGAATAGCCATATAAAAACAGTTTCTGATGGTTTCTAATTGGTCCAAACTAGTCATTAGCTGATCTAAGAGTCTCAAAATTATAAATCATTTTTAATTTTTGGGTGAATTGTTCCTGAACGGGAGTGTGACAAACAGAGAGGAGCTGGGACACGGCGTGGAGGAAGATGAGAAAAGCAAAGCAGAAGAAAGGACAGACCTGAGTTTGTCCGACTGGGGGAGTCCGTGTCTTCTGGGAGGGGGGGGGGGTGAGGGGTGAGGGGGTCACATCACAAAAACGGACAGACAGACAGAGGAGAGGGGTGTGAGAGGAGGTGTGCAGAAAGAAGGGACGAGAAACCAGGGGCAAAAACACACGGGAGGGAACACATCAACAACAACAACACATACAACAACAACAACAACAACAACAACACCACCACACAAAAAATGAGGGAAATACAGTACGACACACAACAAGCAGATAAAACCACAAACACAAGTTTCAAGTTCCAAATAGAAAAAATTATTAGGGAAGAGAAAAGGAAAAGTAAATCACAGCTCAGAGGGAAAATAAGAAGAGCAGCCAGTCCTGCTTCAAAACAAACCCTGAAACGCTAGAGGAATGTTAATAGAACATGCAGACAGGAATGAATAATAAAAAAAAAAGACCTGTGGAAAGAAAGGAATATAGAAGAGAGGAAGAAGACAGGCTCCACAAACCCTGAAGAGAAATAACCTTCATTGGACAAGACCAGGTCCTGACACTAATCAAACGTGTTTTTATGGATGCTAAACACAACACTCACAAATATCTATGCACCATTTATCGCACAAAATTAACATCCTACTCCAGGTGATTTCAAGTCTCACAGTAATTTTCCAGCAGTTAATTTAAAAAAAAATGCTGTAACGCATACTCCAGAGTGGTTTAGTTTTGGGGTCAGTAAGATTTTTTGAAAGAAATCAATGTTTTATTCAGCATAGGCACATTAAATTGATCAAAATTTATCTTTTTTTTTTTTTTCATAAAAAAAACAACTGTTTTCAAAATTAATATTTTTTTGAGCAATAAATCAGCATATTAGAATGATTTCTGAAGAATCATGTGACACTGAAGACTGAAGTAATGATGCTGAAAATTCAGCTTTGCATCAGAAATAAGTTCAGTTTTCAAATATATTCCAACCAAAAAAAAGTTGTTTTAAATTGTAATATTTCACAATATTACTTTTTTATGCTTTTTATTGATCAAATAAATGCAGCCTTGGTGAGCATAAAAACATTTGGTGTTTCTTTCAAAAACATTACAATAATAATAAAAAAATGTATCAACTCCAAATTTTTATATGGTCAAAAGTGCATGACTGCAATTTTATCATCGGTGGCCACCGAATTCTCCTACTATTACTGACCCAGCTTTAGACAAATTAGAGAAAAATAAGTGGTCACTCTAATTTCACCATAAAACTGTTTTCTTTGCTGATAAAAGTGGACATTCTGCAGGCATTTACTGCAAGCAAGCAAAAGATATCCAAAGCATGTCTGAAAGCATTTACAGTTGAGGTCAAAAATGTACATCCCCTTTCAGAATCTGCTAAAAGTTACTTATTTTACCAAAATAAGAGGGATCATGCAAAATGCATGTTATTGTTTGTTTAGTACTGATCTGAATAAGATATTTCACATAAAAGATGTTTGCATATGTTCCACAAGAGAAAATAATAGTTGAATTTATAAAAATGACCCTGTTCAAAAGTTTACATCCCCTTGAACAACTGTGTTGTTACCTGAACGATCAACGATGTGTTTTTTTGTTTGGTGATAGTTGTTCATGAGTCCCTTGTTTGTCCTGAACTGTTAAACTGTCTGCTGTTCTTCAGAAAATTCCTTTAGGACCCACAAATTCTTTGCATTTTTAGCATTTTTGTGTATTTGAACCCTTTCCAACAATGACTGTATAATTTTAAAATCCATCTTTTTACACTGAGAAACTCATATGCAACTATTACAGAAGGTTCAAATGCTCACTGATGCTCCAGAAGGAAAAAACATGCAGCTGGGGAGGTGAAAACTTTTTGAATTTGAAGATCAGGGTAAATTAGACTTATTTTGCCTTCTGGGAAACATGCAAGTATCTTCTGTAGTCCCTGAAGGGCAGTACTAAAGGAAAAAATATGATGTTTACGCAAAATGAGAAAAAAAAAAACATATCTCCATTCTGTTCAAAAGTTTTCACCCCTAGCTCTTAATGCATTGTTTTTCCTTATGAAGCATCAGTGAGCGTTTGAACCTTCTATAACAGTTGCATATGAGTCCCTCAGTTGTCCTCATTGTAACACGATGGATCATATAGTCATTGTTGGAAAGGGTTCAAATACACAAAAATGCTAGAAAACCAAGGAATTTGTGGGACCTGTGTGATTTTTCTGAAGAACAGCGGGCAGTTTAACTGTTCGGGACAAACAAGGGACTCATAAACAACTATCACTAAACAAACACAGTATTAAGAATCAAGGGGATGTAACTTTTGCACTGGGTTATTCTGAAATATTCAAATATTATTTTCTCATGTGGACTACATGTAAACATCTTTTATGTGAAATATATTTTCCAGGTCAGTACTAAATAAACAATAACATGCATTTTGTATGATCCCTCTTATTTTGGTAAAATAATTAACATTTTGCAGATTCTGAAAGGGGGATGTAAACTTTGACCTCAAATGTACCTTTATAAAATATATTAAAAAAACACTTTAGTTAATCTTACAAACTGACTACAAATAAAGGTTCTTTATTGACATTGATGGTTCCATGAAGGATCTTTAACTTCCACTCCACAAAAGGTTCTGTATAGTGGTAAAAGGTTCTTTAGAATGTTAAAGTGTTCTTCACACTAAAAAATAAGTTTCATTATGGAATCAACAATCACTGCAAAAAAACAAAACAAAACTTTGAAACCATTATTTTTATGAATGTAGTCAGAACATCATCATACACTTCACTCCTGCTGATGCTTCAGTTTAGCCCTAATTCTCACTGATCGCAGATATCCCAGCACCCTCGTTTAGATAATTTGTTCAATGCCCGTTTAGTATTTTACATAATGGCGCTGGCGTCTAAGTCCACTGTTTTGCACTAATTGGACACCCTCCTCCTTCCATATTCAAATTCTTTATCTGTATCTTCACAGAGAACACAATCTGCTGATACGGCTCATTTTTTCTCCGTTCTTCATTGTTCTCTTGAGCCGTGCTTTGATTCGCCACAGCATTAATCACGCCACGACCCTGCGTGCATGATCTTGTGTACCCAAGCACATTTCTTATGCATTAATCACCCTCAAGATGCCATTCCACACAGACGGCTGCACTGATGAGACATTCATTAGCCAGACCTGATACGGAACCCTATTAACCCCCCCAACACACACACACACACAAGTAACCATCTTATCAGAAAGCTATTCTGGACCAGGATCCTCAGAACAGGAGAAACACTGTTCTGCTTTTTCACTGAAGATGCTTGTATCACTGTCGTCTCATTTGCGTTTAGCTCAGTAATACTGCACATTCAACAGAGTAATACATTTGTCTGAAGCTATATTCATCATACGCAGCTCTATAATTTCCATCAGATGTGAAGATGAACATCTCAATTTAAATAGACACGGGTTTTAAATTTTTGAATAAGTTCTGATTGTACAATGCAAATGCACAATTAAAACCCACACAAAAAGAGCATGTCTACTTATTTGTGACTGGTTAAATGTGAACTGACAGCTAATTGTCTGTTTAAAAAATGTAAGTAAAAGCAAAAGCAACATAAAATGCACAGTAATTTAGTTCATATTTCCAGCGTTTTAATAAAGATTTTTTAAAAGATTCTTTTAGAAACATGCACTACTGTTTCAGATCAGATTTTTAAAAAAGAAATTGATACTTTTATTCAGCAAGGATGCATTAAATTGATCAAAATTGACAATAAAGACATTTAAATTTTTAATGTACAAAAAAATCTATTTCAAAGAAATAATAAAAAAAATGACCCCAAATGTTTGAATGCTAATATACTACCAGTCAAAATTTTGGACAGTAATATTTTAAATAAGTCTCTTCTGCTCATCAAGCTTGCATTTATTTGATCCAAAGTACAGCAAAAACAGCAAAATTTTGAAATATTTTTACTATTTAAAATAACTGTTTTCTATTTAGAATTTTTTCAGGTTTCCTAGATGAATAGAAAGTTCAGAAGAACAGCATTTATCTGAAATATTTTTTTTTGT
>NC_133369.1:10157289-10190133 GCF_049309525.1 Garra rufa | reverse complement strand
ATAAGTGCATGTTAGGATAAACAACTGATACAAAATATATACCCTTTAAAGCAAAAAACTTTTTAAAAAAATGAATACATTTAAAAAAAGTTTTTTTTAACACTTCCTTTTTAGGAAACTCTAAATAAATACATGTATAATAATAATAATAATAATAGTAATAATAATAATAATAATAATAATAATACATAATAAATAAATAAATAAAATGAATTAAAAAATAAATACCATTATAAGAGCACTTTAGGATCAAAAACTGATATAAAATACAGCCATTTAAAGCAAAAATCTAATTACAATAAATGAATAAATGTGAATAAATGAATAAAAATAAAAATGTTAAAATAATAAATAAATAATAGTAATAAATAAATATTACTATACATGTATAATAATAATAATAATAATACATAATAAATAAATAAATAAAATTAATTAAAAAATAAATAAATAAATACCGTTATAAGAGCACTTTAGGATCAAAAACTGATATAAAATACAGCCATTTAAAGCAAAAATCTAATTACAATAAATGAATAAATGTGAATAAGTGAATAAAAATAAAAATGTTAAAATAATAAATAAATATTAGTAATAAATAAATATTACTATAAAAATAAAAATAACATTAAATAAAAATATAACAAAAATAATATTAGTAATAACAACAATAAACAAACAAACAAACAAACTTGCCTAACATTATAAGACTTCAAGGTGAAACACAAGCTCCAAAATGTAAAATAAAATTTTTGCTTGCTGGCTGACTAAAAAAAACAACATCTACAACAAAAACACCTTCAATCTTTTACATAAACATAATTATATGGGTTTGTGACTCAAAAACAGTTTAAGAGGTGCATGATCATTGTTGTTGATTCAGCAACACGCACACACAAAGTTGTTACGCTAGATCTTGTGTGTTGTTGGGTTCTTGAATCAAATGTTAGTGATAAACCAAAACCAACACTGTGGTTCAGCTGTTTATGAAGAGAAAAGGTTAAGACAACAGCAGAGAGATCTGTTTTACCTCTGAGAAGGAGGCATGCTGGGAGACCGTGACCGCGCTCGGTTGATGTCCACTGACCGAGAGCAGTGATTGGACGATAAGACCTGCTCAGGCACAGAGAGGGTGGAGCTCTGGAGGTCCCTGCCGTTTCTATAATCTGTAATGAAGGAGAGAAAGAATTAAGATTTTTACTACATGGTTTGTACTTTAAAACTACTTTCTAAACCGTTTTGTGACAGCTATTTAAATATGCTTTAAAAAATAAAGTCCTTCAAGCAAAAATGTTTTTGTGTTTTTCTAAATATCTGGTTCTTAATTTGCTGTAAAAGTCGCTTTTTAAAGTCAATACAATCAAAACCAGAATAATGACTTTTTCCTCATGCAAGAGCCGTCAACCCACTCAGCCTGATGGCATTTCATTACCCAGCATTCAGCGCGGCCAAGCTAAGGTCAGTGCTTCGTATGATTACAAAAGATTGATGTTCAACTGACTGTATCGCACATTAAAACAAGCTGAAGGTAGAACAATGTATCAAAAAGAAGATCGAGGAGGGAATTCATGCTTTTCTGATGGCTTATTATTTACTTATTATTATGAACTTACAACTGATTCTAATATAGCTTGATGTTTTCATCACAAACATTGGATAAAATAGTCAATTTTAAGTAATGTCTCAGTATTAAAATTATATACAAGTATAATATAAGTAAATTATTTTAACTAAATGTACAATGGACACGTTTGTTGTCAAAAATACTATAAATACTCACTATAAAAATGGTAATATTGTAATATTTTATTTAATATATTTTAAAATGTAATTTATTCATGTGATGCAATGCTGAATTTGCTGAAAATGCTGAATCACCAGTCTTCAATGTCACATGGTCCTTCAGAAATCATTCAAATATGCTGATTTATATTTATAGAAATATTTATTATTATGAACAATGTTGAAAACAGTGCTGCTTATTTTATTTATTTATTTATTGTATAATTTTTTTTCAGGACTCAAAAAAGCACATTTAAAAATAAAATAATTTTTTTCTTAATATTTATCCATTTTTAACTATAGACATTCAACATTACAGTATAATTGAGAGCTATCAATTAAACATTTATTAGACCATAAAAAAAATCTAATTTAAGTTAACTTTATTTATCTCTTTAACCACCTTTAACAAGGCCTTTGTCTTTCAAACACATTATAATGCTCAAATAAAAAACTTTTTTTTCTCTCATCTGCTCCTCTTTTACCTAATATATTACCTAAAGTACCCCCGAGATTTTAAAATAAACATTTTAATAATTAAGTATCACATTTGCATGGTCATTGGTTCTCTGAGATTGGTTATGGTCACATGACATGCAGGTAAACAAATAAAATATTACATTTCTTATTAGGTTTTTTATTTAGATTGATTTTAAAATAATTTACTTTCATATTTGTTATGATTTAATAATTAGCTTTTCATTTAACTCACAAACTTCCTGCAGTTCTTTCATAAACGTGTTTAATGCACTTCATTTTGTTAATAACAACAAATGGAATATATTTTGCATTTTTATGCCAAAGCAGTACAAGATTTTCCTGTTTAAATAAAGTTAGGTCAATAGTAATCTAAAAGTAATCTGAATAATTTAAAAGTAATCTAAAAGTATTCCGATTATATTACCAAAAATGTTGGTACTAAGTACAATTTTTGTCATGTAATTTGGAATCAGTAATGTGTGTGTGTGTGTGTGTGTGTGTGTGTGTGTGTGTGTGTGTGTGTGTGTGTGTGTGTGTGTGTGTGTGTGTGTGTGTGTGTGTATATATATATATATATATATATATATATATAAAACAATCACACCCAAAATTATTTACACCCCTGGCAAATTTTGACTTAGTTACGTTTATTCAACCAGCAAGGTTTTTTTTTGTTTTTGTTTTTGTTTTTGTTTTTTTACCAGAAATGACAGCTTCTCCCAAAAGATAATATGACGATGTGCAAGAGGCATCATTGTGGAAAAAAAATATTTCTCAGTTTTTATTTACATTTGAACAAAAAGTGGCTTGTCCAAAATTATTCATACCCTTTGCAAACTGTCACAGTCCAAAGTGGAAAAATCCAAAGTTCTATACAATTCCAAATAGTCCAAGCTGTTGTAAAGCATCCTATAATTTTAAAAAATTACACTGAACCCAAATGGTAGTGTAACTTCAGTAACAATCATGTTGTCTAACCGAGCAGCTCTCTAACATTTGGAACAGAGCTACTATATCTACCACAGTACATGTGACATTAGTTTGGTGTGTCACACACATACTGTTCACACAACCTCATTCTGAACGTGACCTATGCATGCTCCAGCACAGAGACTGCATCGGCACCGGTGCATCATGCTGCTAAACACACAGGCCAGAAAACAACTACAGCAGCACAGAGCGCATGAAGGCAAAGCAGCGATCTATAATTCCTCTGAATGTTAATCATCTCCTCCCGGCGGAAAACACTGCATCAGCACTTTACAACCGGCCCAGAGACCAAGCCAAAATCAATGAGAAAAAGAGAGAAAGAGAGAGATTGAGGGAGGGTTTCCCTCTATCACAAAGAGTACGACTGGAATTTTAAAAAGGGTGTGTGGATGTGTGTGTTTAGGCTTTCCCTTTTCATCTGAGATGCCCGAACAGATGAACATTTTGGCAGCAGTATTAGGCTGATAAGTGGTGAAGACATCTACAACATACTACTATACTTCACACTGTGCACAGCAGGACATTACTACATTTATGTGGAATGTTAGTCCCATATCTTAATTTAGTCAATTCAACTGCAAAAAGTTAAGACTTTTAAACACAAAAGTGGATCAAAGCGTCAAAAAGGCCTTATTTATTTCTGAGATGATAATTTTATGTCTAGATTTTATCCATTAAAAAATTAAGTGCAAAAATATAGTTCCAGCTATTTTCATTTGGAAATAAACATGGTTCTGTGAAATGTTTGTCTTCAAATGCAAAGAGTAACATTATATAGAACAAATTTAGCAATAAATGTCTTCATCACCTCTGTCAGATGGTGTCATTTTCACCGTGTTCCTGCGAACATCTTACCTGATACGACGCCAACACCATCCTCACAGTCATAGTCTGAGAACTCGCTGTCGCTGATCCTCTGAGATCCTACAGCAGAAAAACAGAGAGACAAGTGTTAGTACGCTCTGTAGTGAGAGGAAATCATCTTATTCAGCCGTTCTATGATTTTTGCACTATTAACATTTTTATTTAATAGCTCTGTTCCAAAATCCAAAATCATGAACTATTTTCATCAGCTATCAGCTATTTCATTAGGAAATGAATGCACCATAATGAATGAATGAAAAATAATATCTTTATAGTTGATATTAGTAGTTGGCATAATCTCAATTTTTAAATTCTTTATAATTCTTTTTAATTTTTGTTATGCATTTTTATATATTTTTTATTTTTGGTAATTTTAGTATATTTACTTCAGCTATTTGCCAAGGCAACTTTTCAAAATTTTCTAATCCAGTTTTTCCATCTAAATTTTTTTTTATTTTTATTTCACATCAGCTTTATTTAAAATACAAAAAAATGTGATGTTCATAAAAAGTAGTAAAGAAGCTATCTGCATTCGAAATGCCTGTCTATTTCAGACTACTTACAGATAACCGAACATGTCAGTCAGACATCTCTCTCTCTTCCAAATCCACAAAACAAGAACGAGGCAGACTGAGCTTTGCATTACGTGAGAAAATGGATCTTCTTCTCCCTTCGCTTCAGTCACGAGGAACAAACCGAGCTGAACGCTGTCCCTCAGCCCACAGCGCTGACGTTTGCGGAGTTTGACACTCTGAAGCGAATGCTCCATCACTCAGTTCAGATCAAGAATGAAAGCTAATCTGCCATGCGCCGCTCGCACAACTACAGCCTGAACGGACACCCAGTCTGCATTCGCCCACCAAACAGATCCTTGTGCTTTAACGGCGGTGACAAGACAGCAATAAACCTGCTCTTATTTTGTTCTCCTTCAGCTCTCTGGTCTATAAATCAGTCTCACTTGAATTCACTAAATCAAACATTCATACGCCACCGTTTCAAAAGAGACTCACAAATTTAGAAAGAATCACATGATGTTTTTATTGTGACCTGTCTTGTAGATTTGTTACGGTTAACGATACATAGTTTTAGGCTTTTCTTATGCAGCGCAATGCATCAGTGTCAAAAGCTTAAAGTCTTAGTTCACTTCCAGAATAATATTTTCATGATAATTTACTCACCCCTATTTCATCCAACACTTTTAAAAATAAAGGTGCTTCACGATGCCATAGAACAACTTTTTTTTCTAAATGGTTCCAAAAAAGAACATTCAACATCTGAAGGACCTTTCTGTTTAAGCAAAAGTAGGTTTTTCAGATTATAAAAGGGTAAGAAAGAGATGGTTCATTAAAGAACCTTTGACCGAAACCAAAAATGGTTCTTCTATGGCATCGCTGTGAAGAACCGTTTAAAGCACCTTTATTTTTAAGAATAATGTTCATGTATTTCTTTCTTCAGTCAAAAAAAATTAGGGTTTCTGAGGAAAACATTTCAGGTTTTTACTCCATACACTCTTAAAAATAAAGGTGCTTCACGATGCCATAGAAGAACCTTTTTTGTCTAAATGGTTCCATAAAGAACTTTTAGCATCTGATGAACCTTTATGTTTCACAAAAGGTTCTTTGTGGCAAAAGAAGGTTCTTCAGATTATAAGAAGGTAAGACAGAGATGGTTCTTTAAAGAACCTTTGACTAAATGGCTTTTTGTGGAACCAAAATTGGTTCTTCTATGGCATCGCTGTAAAGAACCTTTTGAAGCACCTTTATTTTAAAGAGTGTATAATGGACATCAATACTGGCCAACGGGTTGAACGTCCAAATTGCAGTTTCTACACCCCTGGTGTAGAGCCATTTGAAGCAGCATTGAAACTGCAATTTGGACCTGCAACCCATTGGCCACTATTGAAGTCCACTATAGAGAAAAAACCTTGAATGTTTTCCTCAAAAACCTTCATTTCTTTTTGACTGAAGAAAGAAAGACACAAAGGTGAGTAAATTATCAGGACATTTTTATTGTGGAAGTGAACTAATCCTTTAAAATAAGTGCAAAATCTGCATTTTTAATATCCACCCATCATCCAGTTTGTATTAGTTCATGTTACCACTGTAAATCTTTTTTTAAGGGATGTCTTTATAACATCCTAATTATGTTGGAACATATTAAAACAGATTGCTGGCTCTTTGGTGACACTTTTTAAAACGATTAGCTAACTGCTGTCAGTGAAGAGAAAATTACTGGAGTGAACATGATTTGTAGGGATTTTTCTTTGCTTCTGTCTCTTTGAATGATTACAACAGGTGCTGGAAGTACAAAACCACACAGCAACCAAAAACCAAGAAAACTCACTCTTAAAAGAGAAGAAACTAAACTAATTCAAAGGCATTTCACACAAAGGCGAGTTATACTTTGTTTTAGGAATATTATGTTGTTTATCACAGCTATACAGAACTGGTAACTACAAAGGGAAGGGAAAAAATGAAACGCCAATTAGGACTGGGTTGTATGATGGTATTTATCGCAGAATGATAGTAAAGTGAATAGTTTTCTCTTTACCGTATAAACTGTAGAAGATATTAAAAACGCTGGCAAAATGAGTGACAAATAAAATATGTTTTTACAGCCTGATGTGCCTGTTTTTGTGAGGTAAAGTTAAAAAAAAGCTCACATTCTGAGCTATAATTTTATATTTGTTATGTTAAAGTTGTAATAATGTAAGAAATAAAGTTGCAATAATGAGATATAATAATGTTATTGGTTTATAAGGAATAATCACAAATTGTGGTTTGTGTCCATAAACCTCCAAATAATAATAATTTAAAAAAACAATATTAAACAACTCCATTGTTCAAAAGTCTGGGGTCAGTTTTTTTTTTAATTATTAAATTTTATTAAGCAAGACTGAATTAAATCGATCACGTGATAAACTTTTTTTTTCTCTTTGTATTTATCAAGGAATCCTTAAAAAGTATCACAGTTTTCATAAAAATATTAAGCAGCACAACTGTTTTCAACATAATAAAAATAATATTATAATAAGAAGTGTGTATAAAAGCATATTAGAATGATTTCTGAATGATCATGTGACACTGAAGACTGGAGTAATAATGCTGAAAATTTAGCTTTGCATCACAGGAATAAATTACATTTTAAAACCAAAATAGAAAACAGTCATTTTTGTAATATACAGGTAATATACATTATATACAAATTGCAATAATGTTTCATAATATTACAGTTCCTACATTATTTTTAATTAAATAAATGTAACCTTGGTGAGCACATGAGACTTCTTTCAAAAACATTTAATAAATCTTACCAACCACAAACTTTTGAACTGTAGTTTATAGATATTTATAACTATATTGTGACTTATGTAGGAAAAATCACGTTGTGTATGATTTTTGCTCATACCATCCAGCCCTTCTATAAGTACTAATAACAGCAGATAGAAGTCTGTGTTCACTATAGTGTACTGTATATGAAGGTCAGACTGATCTGCAATAAAGAGGGAAAAACAGCAGCACTGGGAAGAATCAGAGGGCACTGTGGGAAAATGTGGCGGTGTGAGGACATGGTCCACTTTAGTCAGTGTTTGTTTCGTTTTCACGTTTTCATGGGAGTGAGAGGGACAGCAGGGTGGACCCAGTATAAAAACACACGGTGAAACTCAGATGATCATCCTGAGCATGCAGCGGTCATTACCTGAGCTGTACACAAACGGGCCTTTGGCTGCAGAAATAACCAGGTCAAGATAGAAAACAATGAATGCAGGACACAAACGCTCAAACCAACAGCTGTAGTGTTTCAGATTTCAGTTTAGATCACTGAGCGCTTATGAATGTGTGTGTGGTCCAAAGCAAACAGTACTCTATGCAAGTATGCACACACAAAATGCTTTTAGAAACCCAAACTGCTTTTTAATTCTGAAAATGTCCACTGTTTTTGCTACTAAAGTTCAAATAATATATATTTTTGACAACATTTTTGTCCAAATGTTATCATGCAAGTTAAAACAATGAACTTGGATTGCAAAACTAATCACATGGTCTTTAGGAATACTAACGAAAAACTGGTAAAATCACTAAAGGAACAGTTCACCCAAAACCTTAAAAAATTACTGAACATTTACTTTCGTTCTAGTTTCTTTATCAGAACATATTTGGAGAAATGTAGCATTACATCACTTGCTCACCATTAGATCCTTAGCAGTGAATGGGTGCCATCAGAATGAGAGTCCAAACATCTGATAAAAACATCACAATAATCCACAAGTAATCCACACCACTCCACTCCATCAATTAACATCTTGTTAAGTGAAAAACTGCATCTTTATAATAAACAAATCCTTAATAAATGTGTTCTCTCATTCTGACGGCGTCCATACACTGGTGAGTAAATGATTAGGGCTGTCACTAACGACTATTTTTATATCGATTAATCTATTAACCCATTTATCGATTAATCGATTAATCTAAACAACTAACTTCCCATAAAAAAACTTTAAAACTTTAATTTTATCAACATTTTATTTTAATCAAATCAATCAATTAGAGATGCTTTTGATCATTAAAATTTAATGGAACCATTAAAATGGAACTGTAAAAATTTAACTGTAAAACTCAATTAATTAGACAGGCTTTTTTATTAAAAAAAAAAAAAAAAGATTAAAATAATTTAACCATTAAAACAGAGTACATAAAAATGAAAATGGAAAAAATTAATTTGAAAATAAAACAGATTTTACACGGCCCTATAATTAATAAATTAGTAAATATATATAAAATAGATGTAAGTAAACAATAGCCTTTAAAATTACTTAAAATACATATATAATATACATGTGAATAATTGGCGCACATATATTAAATCTGGATTGCATATATTCATTTAACTAAATCATAGCTTTTGGGAATTCACAATTATGCTTAATTATGGTTTTTAAATGGATTTAATATATCATGCAGCATGGATTGTCGTCTGTGGAACGCGCCACTCCCAGTATTTTGCCGGTTACTCGATGGGGCAAAATGAAATCGAACATTTTTAAAAATCAAATAGTCAATTACAATCGACAAATCGAGACAGTGGTGTAATACTAAATTGCTCTAATCTGTTCTGATGAACAAACAAACTCATCTACATCTTGAGTGGCCTGAAGGTGACTACATTTTCAGCACATTTTCATTTTTAGGTGAACTCTTCCTATACTGGCAACATTTGCAACTTTGCTTAATCACATTTGTGCTTGCATACAACTGTAGAGTACATTAATGGACTAGGATTAAAAAAAAGATGCTTAGAAACTGTTTTGTGACAGGAAAATCACATTCTGCTGTACAAGCAGTTGTTGTTATATGCGAAAATGCTAAATAGTTATATATGAGCAGCACATTTACCTGAGATTTTCTGTCATATGTTTCTGCTTTGTGTGCATAAAAGATGTGAGCGAACCAAAAAGAGAGGGAAACAGAGAGAGACATACTCTGCAGTCTGCGTGTGGGACTGTCTCCATGCAGCGCTCGTCTCTGAAGGCAGGGGGAGCTCTTGGGCAGGGGTACCGATGAGACATCATGTGTTTGTAGCTTATACCAATGTGGCTCATCATCCAGCAGTGCTGTTTCCAACTCTATGAGGATCTACATACAAACATTTGTCATATTTAAATGCATAACAACATATAAATCCAGTTTATTGCATATACAAATGTAATGCATGTCAGTGAAACTCTACTGCATTGCTTAATGCACTATTTTAATGCTAATAATTATGATTAGTATTACTCTTGTCATTATTTATGCAAACTATTTTGTGATCTAAACTGTCACTAGTTAGATCTATTATTGTAGCAAGATCAATTTAAGATGTATCTGCCACTAAATGGCAAACACATACAAAAAAGGGGTAAAATGATAGAAAGATTTCAAACCATGATTTGACTTGTCCTTACCTCTCCCAAGAACTCACTCTCCTCTTCTCGCACCCGGGCCTGGTCCCATAGCGTGATCTCCAGCATGCGTTCCCTGAACTCCCGCCGGTGGACGGGGGAATACATAAAGGTCTGGTTCCATTTGGGCTCTAGTGATTTCTTTACTGTTTTTGTTCTTCTTTTGCTTTTGTCACTGGAGAAACAATGATTCAAACTGTTTTTATTTACCATCATGGTAAAATAACTTTTGGAACAAACACCGACACCAACAAGACGAAGAATGCCATGGGAATATGGGAATGCCAAACAGGACACGAAAGTGATGTACTCACTAAAAATTCTGAAATGGGACACATATAACAAAAAACTTTTTTAAAAAGCAGTATGCAAAATTGTTGCCACATTACCATGCTATGTTCAATGTTTAGTTCAGTGAGTGGCACCCAGCACTCTTTAAAAAAAACTTTAAAAGGTTCTTTGCAGCGATGCCATAGAAGCACCATTTTTGGTTCCACAAAGTACCATTCAGTCAAAGGTTCTTCAAAGAACCATCTTTTTATAATCTGAAGAACCTTCTATCGTCACAAAGAACCTTTTGTTAAACTGAAAGGTTCTTCAGATATTAAAGGTTCATTATGGAACCATTTAAAAAAAGTTTCTTCTATGGCATTGTGAATCACCTTTATTTTTAAGTGTGAATAGTCATCTAAGAAATGAATAAAGTTATTTAACTTTTTATGCATACATATATATATATATATATATATATATATATATTAGGGCCGGGACTTTAACGCGTTAATTTAGATTAATTAATTACACAAAAATAACGCGTTAAAAATTTTTAACGCATTTTAATCGCACTAAGTTTTGCACCGCGGAACGTTTCTCACTGGATGAGATTAAGCGGACCGATTATACTGGAGCACAAACTAGCGTTCAGACAAGCCAAAGACGTCCGTCCTAAATAGTATTGTATGTCCCAAATCGTAGTATGTTTAAAAAGTATTCCAAAGATTCCCGGATGGTCTACTACTTAACGATCAATGCACACTTTTAACTGCTAATATTGCCCGCAACACACTGCGCCGTGAACGAGGATTCGATTAGAACTACAAACACGCATAAAAAGTGTTAAAAAACTACAAACATGGAGGATATACGCGACCAACGGACAGGTAGAGAAAGGGGTTTGAGTGATAAATAATCAGTGTGTAACCTGATAAAAACTATTTTTTAAATGTTATCCGCATTATATTCCATGTGCAGCAACTTTTATAATGATAGGTTTGGTCATTAACGTTTAAATGCATAATTAAGCAAACACAAGAGCAGAGTTCTCGGAATGAAAGACTCGTTAAAGAACGTGCCTCTTGCTACATTTAATGGCAATATTGTACTGGTCTGGTGGACTTGGTTGAACAAAAATAAGCAATATTTTGTTGCTTAAGCTTATGTATTGAGTCATTATTCAATGGTATACTAAAAATCCTTGTAAAATTCTTAATTCTCACTGTTCTCAGGTCAAATATTTACATGCGATTAAAATGCGATTAATTTCGATTAATTAATTACAAAGCCTCTAATTAATTAGATTAAATTTTTTAATCGAGTCCCGGCCCTAATATATATATATATATATATATATATATATACACACATACATACATACATACACACTGTATATTTACTGTATGACAGCATCCCATAGGATTATGTTAACTGTTACTGTTTTGATTAATTGAAATAAAGCTGAAATAAAATAAAATATAAATATTAGATGTAAAACTAAACAAAAACTAGAAATGCTGCCTCAGCAGCTAACTGAAATTTTAAGCTGTAGTTGAAGCATTAAAATTATTACCTGGAAATGAATAAAAGCTAATAAAAATAAATAATTAGCTAAAACATAAATAGTAATATTTTTATAATAAAAATGACAGACACAACAAAATTACTTACATTAAAAATATACAAATAAAAACTAATTTAGAATATTAATGACGACCCTAGTAAATTTGTTTTTGAATTTATTTAAAATACATTTATTTCAAAATACTTATACTTCAAGTCCATGAACATTTTATTGACATATCACTTAAGACTTATTGATATAAAATTACAATTAAACATTATTTTGAGTGTGTTTTAATATCACTATACTAGTATACTGGCAATATTTCCATTTTAGCACAATTAAATATATTTAAGTTTATCTTTAGGTGAACACATTTAAAGTGCATTAAGCTCAAAATACAATTACAGAGCATTTTTATTTAACACAAATATGTACATGTATTAGTAGTATACTTAGCACAAAATAAATGCATTTCAAATAAAAAAAATTTTCACTAGGGAAGTATAACAGAATATATATAATACTAAAATTACACTGGTATTTGAGTATACTTTGTATACTGCAATTTTTTGCCAAATAAGTAATACATATACTGTATGTGACCCTGTGCCACAAAACTAGTCATAAGTAGCACCGGTGTATTTGTAGCGGAAAAAAAAACATTGTATTGGTCAAAATTATAAATCTTTCTTTTATGCCAAAAATCATTAGGATATTAAGTAAAGATCATGTTCCATTAAGATATTTTGCAAATTTCCTACTGTAAATATATCAAAACTTAATTTTTGATAAGTAATATGCATTGCTAAGAACTTAATTAGGACAACTTTAAAGGCAATTTTCTCAATGTTTTGCCAAATATTCTCCTATCTTAAAAAAAAACATACATCAATGGAAAGCTTGTTTAGCTTTATTCAGCTTTCAGTTTTAATATATAAATCTTAATTAAAAAAACTGACCCTTATGACTTGTTTTGTGGTCCAGAGTCACATATAAGCTTATACAATATACATATTGCATACAACAAAAATAGTGTGATTAATAAGGTATTATGCCATTCTGACCAAAAGCATAAAAGCAACTGCCCCAATCTCACCTTCTATCAGGGAGGAAGTAGATCTTCACGTAAGGATTGCGTGGTCGGCCGTCTTCCCTTGAAGGCAGGTCCTTTGCACCCAGTATGGTGACGATTAGCTGATGGCCGACTTTGTCATACCAAAGTTTGACCTGCAAGGGGACAAACATCAGAGTCTGTTTCAAATAAAGACCCACTTCTCAGACTTCACATCAGCTGCTTCATTTAAAAACACACACACACACACAAAAAAAGAGTTTTATAGTTTGGATATGCATTGTATTGTAGTATTGCACATGCTAAGATGCATGACGGATCAAGCTCGCTACTCAGACAAGTATGGACATGACAGAAAAATACTTAGAAGTCAAACACACACAGAAACAACACCAACTTAAGAAATAAAACGCTAGATCTTCTAAGCCAGAGCCCATACTTGCTTGTAGTATTAGGAAAATAACTTTTTATAAAGTAAATGCCTACAAATGTCTCAGACCGCAGAGTAAAACATGCAATGAAGGACGTTCCATACTTTATGTAAAAAAAAAAGAAAAAAGGGCAATGTGTTACAAGGAGAGCTGGGTCAAACAAATTGTACCGTTACACAATCCCCAACAGAACCAGCGGTTGCTGTGCATTAAGGACGATAATGTTGTCCAAAATAGAAAATCTGAAATATCGCTGAGAGAAAATGTCTGAGAATGTGCATAATGTTGACATTAACAATGGATTTGGTTTGTTTGCCCTGATTTTTGCTACAAACAACATTAAAATCATTCACATTATGTTTCTTCAGGTACAAGTGGGTACAATTTGCTTATTTCACACGTCTCTGTACTTGGGAAAATAAATAAAACAGGGACTGTTAGAGGTGCTGTAAAATTATATCAGACATTTTGCAAACTTGAGCTAGACTTAGAAACTGAAATAGCCGTTTATCTAACTCTATTCTGCAAAAACATGTCAGCCAGCTTTATGTCAAAATGACTGACAGGCAAAGAGAATTTCTGATTGGCTAGTTTTCTGACAGGCTTTTTTTTTTCACTGTCACAGAGACATGTATGCTTTCTTAGGACATCTAGTATAGTGATATTTATCACGCAACAGTAATATTTTCTGCGTACAATAGCTTACAGCACCTTTAACATATCCTTTTAACTGCAACATGAAACTTCCAGCAATGTTAGTACCGAACAAAACTGTTTTTAGTGTGATTAGTATAAATACAAATGTGAAATACAGGTTTTGAATCAGTTAGCAATTGAATGAATCTCCAAAACAATTAAGGACACTGAATCAGTTCTTTCTAAAACGGTGTGGATGAGTATCAAGATTCAATGCAGTTTCATGTTACATGGAAAAAGAATCACATTTTATGTCCCGACAAACTCTGCATCACTAAAACATTTAAAGAGACACAGTACTCCTCTGCCCGGGCAAATGCCAGAGGTTAATGTCTCACAGGGTTAGAAATGTTACATCATTACTCCACGTCTGCTAACACTCGGGTGTCTCTTAAAATATGTTTGTGCTAATTCATTGCATGCATATGATTTACGCTTTACAATCAAATAAAATATGCTTAAAACGGCAACAGCAATGAATAGGTAAAGAGCTCTTCGAATGTGCAAACTGAGATAATAAATAGCTGGAAATGCAGTTGTTTTTCTAATGTGCATTATCCAACGAATTAAAGCAATAGAAGAGAAATGTATTTAGTAGACAGCAACGATTACCTGAACTCTAGGGTTAAAAGGCTCAATTCTTCTACTAAGGCTTTGGCTCTGGGTAAGTAAAGTGAATGAAAAACAACAATGAAGAGAAATGCAATCAAACTAAAACCTGAAATGACAATACCAGTTGTTAATGCAACACTAAGAAAGTCGAAAGGAGATTCAATCTACAACAGCTATAGAACACTGTGCACAGGAACATTTTGATTTCTTTTAGTATTTGCACTAGAATGCAATTAACTGCAGTCACTTCCTCAGAGATTGAGAAATCAGTGATGAGCTGCAATGCTAAAGGGTCTGATATACTTTTACATTTTAGGACTGAAAATTTCCTTGGCATTTTCCAGAGCAGCGTTTCCTAAAGTTTAGCCCACAGCCCTCTATATTGGTTCTTGAGGTCCATGAAAAAGAGTAGCATTGTTTTAAAAAACTGAAATGTCATGTCTGTTCTTCTAAAAACTGTCAAAGTACATCTCTTCATGGGAAACATTGCTGTTTACACTGAATCTCCTGCTCAGCAAAATACAAAGTAACAAGATTGTTATTAACACACAAACACACATACAGACCATATAGTGTTAGAAATGATTGAATTCGATGAGATACAGAACAAGAAAATGAGAAAACTTATTTTTTATTAATGTAAATAATAAACTATTAATTCTGAGATTAGTGGCATTGACCCAAAACTACCCATCCAGCCATCAAACTGTCTACCCAAAACTACCCATCCATCGAACTGTCTATACATCAAACTGATTACCCATCCATCAAACTGTCTATCCATCTAAAAATCTACCCAAAACTACCCATTTATTCATTGAACTGTCTATCCATCTGTCTACCCAAAACTGCTCATCCATTGAACTGTCTATCCATCAAACTGTTGACCGAAAACTATCCATGAATCTATCCATCGAACTGTCTATCCAAAACTACCTATCCATACATCCAACTGTCTATCCAAAACCAACTGTCTATCCTTCTGTCTACCCACAACTACCCATCCATCCAACTGTCTATCCTTCTGTCTACCCACAACTACCCATCCATCCAACTGTCTATCCTTCTGTCTACCCACAACTACCCATCCATCCAACTGTCTATCCTTCTGTCTACCCAAAACTACCCATCCATCCAGCTGTCTATTCTTCTGTCTACCCACAACTACCCATCCATCCAACTGTCTATCCTTCTGTCTACCCACAACTACCCATTCATCCATTGAACTATCAATCTGTCTACCTAGAGCTGCCCATCTATCCATCAAAACCACCCAAAACATCCATCCATCATCAAATTGTCTATCTATCTGTCTACCCAAAACTACTGTAACCATCAATACATCGAACTGTCTATCCATCTGTTTATCTATCTGTCTATATGTCTGTCTGTCTATCTATCTGTCTATATGTCTGTCTGTCTGTCTATCTATCTATCTGTCTGTCTATCTGTCTGTCTATCTGTCTGTCTATCTGTCTATCTATCTATCTATCTATCTATCTATCTATCTATCTATCTATCTATCTATCTATCTATCTATCTATCTATCTATCTATCTATCTATCTATCTATCTATCATTAGCCACCCTGCTTTCTAGATATCGGTATCGGGCACTGAAAAAAAAACATTTTGGTCAACCATTTGGGGAAGACATTGATTCTTTCATCTAAACTGTATTACCTAGGGAATAACATGCACTTCATTTGTTTTGCTTAAATCAACCAGCTTGTGCACTTTACACCGGAGTTTGTCATGTTCTACAAGCACACCGGGTATTTTTACACACACACAATGGACTGCATGAGGCCTGACTGTAACCTGATCAGGTTTGAGGAGACTACAGCAGCTTCGCCTGATCACTGATCCAATGCTTTATCTCTGTTTAAAGCCGTTTAAGTGATTTCAGTCAAAATGAAATGGGAAACTTGGGGAATTTCACATATTTTAACCCTTTTGCTTCCTGATGAAGACAGAAAGTCTTGTTAATGCTAGTACAGCAAATTAAAGCACAAATTATGCAAATATCATGTATAAGAAATGTTTTATCTATCCTTTTTTTAATTATAGTGCTGTCAAAGAATTATGGGAAATGTAGTTGCATTTCCCAAGCCTGAAAACCACTAGTTTTGGCAAACTTTATAGCTACTCTTCATCCAAATATGTACAAACCTACATTTTACAGATGCTATCAAACTTGTTTCTGATATGAATCCTTATTTGACATGGGAAAAATAGTTTTAACGTTCTATAATGGAAAACACAATGTTGCCCTCTGTGCAGCATGTGATTAATGTGAACTTACTGTAAGCTGTCCCGATAAGTACTGAGGGGCGTCCCGCAGCACTCCGGGGCTCATGGGAGACGTGACGGATATGGAGGGGCGCTCCATCTTCTGAGACTCAAATGAACTCGAACCTTAGAAGAAATTCAGCATTAAATAGAAAAACACAAAACTAATCAGAGATTTTGTCATACAGCTATAGAAATGTCTCATTATTGTCTCACAGCATCTCATCGTTTACACACACACTAGACTGAGAAAATGTACTCACTGGACTCCAGTTGTGCGTGTGTGCTTTCTGGTATCCTGGGGATATCGCTGCAATGACAGTGGCATAGAGAAATCAATGACATGTGCTTTAATGACCCTGAGCACCACATTAGTCTTGATGTGAAGTTTGTGGCAGCAGCCCAAACTCACAATCTAAAGAGAGTTCACTTGGTCATACGATCTTTACAATTACAATTAGGGCGATTAGGAGGCTAAACTGAGGGCAGCGGTTTTGTTTGTTTGTTCCTCTGAGCCAGCAGGTACTCTAATAGGGGCATATCTGACTTTCATTTTTTTTTTTCCTGAGGGCCACATTTTTTCCCTAAGGTCCACTAAAAGGTCAAGCAAATGTAACGTTTCTGGATCAAATTAGACTTTTGAGAAAGCACATCGGTAGACAGATTCAACCATGAGACAAATTTTTTGAGACTAATTCATGAAAAAATTTCTTGCAAAGCGGCACTATATGTGACTCTGGTCCACAAAACCAGTCTTAAGCAGCACAGGTATATTTGTAGCAATAGCCAAAAAATGCATGGGGCAAAATTGTAGAATTTTTATGCCAAAAATCATAAGTAAAGATCATGTTTCATGAAGATATTTTTGTAAATTTACTTCTATAAATATATCAAAACTTAATTTTTGATTAGTGATATGCATTGCTAAGTACTTAATTTGGACAACTTTAAAGGCGATTTTCTCAGTTTTTTCTTTTTTTGCACCCTCAGATTCCAGATTTTCAAATAGATGTATCTTTGCCAAATATTGTCTATTGTTAAATATGCCCTAATAAACCATACATCAATGGAAAGCATATTTATTCAGCTTATTCAGCAGATTATGTATAAATCTCAAAATTGACCCTTATGACTGGTTTTGTGGTCCAGGGTCACATATGTTTGTTTCCGTTTGCAGCAAATGAGGAAAATGCAAAGAAAATCATTTACTGTGAAAATCATTTGGTTTCAGAATTTTTATTTATTTATTTTTTTTAACCCGAATTGATTCAGAATGTGATTCTTATTCATTAGCAAAAACATATTGAGATCAGATATTAGATCTTTAATTTATTCTTTATCAGTACCAGCATATTATTTCATGTCAGGCATCAGTCGCATCTTTTGTATTCACAGTGTAACTGAATGTTTGTAAATGTAAATTCTGTTAAGAATTCATGTCACACTGAAAAACACTGTAGAGGACGCCATACCCAATGGGTCGTGAGACCACTAGCTCCACCTGAGGCTCTGGCTTTGATTCTAAAATGATATTGTAAACTTCTTTAAATGTGGCTCCTTGTAACTGTCGGCCGTTCCACTCTAGGACCTGGTCACCTGCGAAAAAAGAAAATCAATTACAACTCTAATATCAAACAAGTTTGCTACTCAAGTAACAAACTGTTCAGAATAATATGAGCCCATCATTTAAAAGTTTGGGGTAAGAGGCAAGACATTTTTCGATTTTAATAAAGATTTTAAATTGATCAAAAGTGAGAGTAAAGTGGCAAATGTTGAAATAAATTGTTCTTTTGAACTTACTCTATTTATCAAAGAATCCTAAAATGTATCACAGTTTCCACAAGAATATTAAGGAGCACAACTGTTTTCAACATTAATAATAATCAGAAATCTGATGATGCTGAAAATTCAGCTTTGTTATATCAGGAATAAATCACATTTTAAAACATACAACTCTAAAAAATAATTTGAACAATATTTCAAAATAGTACTGTTTTGATTGAATTTTTGATAAAATAAATGCAGCCTTAGTGAGAATAAGAGACTTTTCTTTCGAAAGCATTAAACAATTTTACTAACCCCAAACTTTTGAATGGTAGTATATGAAATATTGACACATAGCATGTACCTGGTCTGAGATGCCCAACTGTATCTGCTAAACTTCCTTTCCTTACTTTGGTGATGAATGCACAAAGTCTCCCAGACTCTGTCATCTTTCCCCCAACCACCTGTAAAAGACAAATGTTTAGATAATGAACTAGTTGAATAACTAATAGCATTAGTTTTTGTTGTTGTCCCAGTATTTATACCAAGAAATTCTAAAGGAATCTGACTTTTCAAAAGTCACTTTTTGTTAATATATTTAATAGTTCTTGGCTTTTTTATTCTTGGCGTGATGCTAGAGTTCAGAAAGAATAATCTGTTTTTAAATAAACTGCAGAAAATACACTAAACAAAAAAGTTAGACTTTCGAGGGTGTGAATGTTATTTCTGTCTGTGCTTTTGAAAGAACTGACTGTTGGAAAAGGCCTGGAGGTCTGTTCCATAAACCACATGACCAATCGCTCTGTGAGCATCATACAAATCAAATCCCCACTAATGGCAGCCCAATGCAAACATACAAAGAAGATTACGAGCTGCCTCCTGGATAAAGATGGCTTTACATAATGAGTGGCATGGAGCCGAGGGCGATTGTGTGTGTGTGTGTGTGTGTGTGTGTGTGTGTGTGTGTGTGTGTGTGTGTGTGTGTGTGACAAACTGCTGCTGGTAACGGATATAATGCACATGGTAGCACTGAGCTGACACACAGTCAGCCATTCAGAAAGTTCGTTATCAGTAACGATTCTCTGTTTCTCTGCACTCCGCTGAACAATCCATGTAAGTGCTTTAACAACAAATACAAGCTTTGCATTTCTGCTTTTAAACCCTGGAAAGTGCTTCCATTGAAAGAGCTTTACAGTAACCATGTATTTTTTTGCTCTTTTAAAATCAACAATAAATTACAATGAATCTTTAGACTTTCTCAGTGCACATTTGTTAATAGTAGTATGCATTCATTTTTAAAAAAGGTTATTTAGATAGAATCCATAGAACCTTTTTATTGCACAGTTCTTTAGATTAAAATGTTCTTTAAAGAACAAAACACATCTATTCCATTGCTCCAAAAAAGGACTTTAATTTTAATGTTTTTCCTTTCAATTCAATCAATTCCTAATGAATAAACAGTCCCACTCTACATATTTCACCCAGATTACTGAAGTAAAATGGGTTATAAACATGCTTCACATTGACTTTAACATAAATATCAGCTTAACTTTTTATGACTTTAACCCTTTTGAAGCCTGTTTACTTTCTCTAGAAGACCCACAATTGATATTTCTGCTTTTTAAAAAATAGTAGGAAATTATTTTTCTGTAGTAATCAACATAAATGTTGTCGACAGAGTCTGTATTTAAGAAAAAGTTCACCCAAAATAAAAAAAAAATATGAAAAAAATGCTCAAATGTATTCACCCTCAGGATATTAGAGATGTAGATGAGTCTGTTTCTTTACTGGAACAGATTTGGAGATTATTATAATATTTGTTTAGAGATGCTTTGTCCTGTTTTTACTTGTAAATGGTGCTTGATCTGTGCATTTTTTTTTTTTTTCAATTTTATGGATACAGGACTCGCATTTAAGCTCCTATTTTTTACAATCACAGCTTTTGCTTCACAAAACATTATTTGATGAACTGAAGTTACATGTGAATCATTGTGATGTTTTTATCAGCTATTTGGACTCTCATTCTGACGGCACCCATTCACTGCAGAGGATCCATTGGTGAGTAAGTGACGTAATGCTAAATTTCTCCAAACATGTTCTAATGAAGAACTCAAAAATGTAAAAATGCTGAAAATGTACTAATCCTCAGGACGTGTAAGATGTAGATGAGTTTGTTCTTCACTGAAACAGATTTGCAGAATATCATCATATTTATTTAGAGCTGCTTTGGGCCTGTTTTTGTTTGTAAATAGTGCTTGATCTGTGCATATCTTTTTCTAGAGAAAGCAATATTATGGATACAGGACTCGCATTTAAGCGTATATTTTTTACAATCACAGCTTTTGCTTCATAAAACATTATTTGAGTTGCTTGTGATGTTTTTATCAGCTGTTTGGACTCTCATTCTGACGGCACCCATTCACTGCAGAGAATCCATTGGTGAGTAAGTGACGTCATGCTAAATTTCTCTAAACATGTTCCAATGAGGAACTCAAAAAATAAAAAATGCTGAAAATGTACTCATCCTCAGGACATGTACGATGTAGATGAGTTTGTTTCTTCACTGGAACAGATTTGGAGAATATCATAATATTTGTTTAGAGCTGCTTTGGGCCTGTATTTGCTTGTAAATGGTGCTTGATCTGTGCATATTTTTTTACTGGAGAAAGCAATATTCTGGATAAAGGACTCGCATTTAAGCTCTTTTTTATATAATTACAGCTTTTACTTTACAAAACATTATTTGATGGACTGGAGTTACTTGTGGATCATTGTGATGTTTTTATCAGCTGTTTGGACTCATTCTGATGGCACCCATTCACCGCAGAGGATCCATTGGTGAGTAAGTGATGTAATGCTAAATTTGTCCAAACATGTTCCAATGAAGAACTCATTTACACCTTTACATATTTCAGCAAATTTTAATTTTTTGGAGAGCTATTACTTTAAAGCAGGCCAAAACTGCCATTACAGAACTACATAACTATGTCTGAAATCAAATTCACATAAGAGGAGGCCGAGCGACTCACTTTAAGTCACTTTCACAAAATATTATTTGATGGACTGGAGTTACTTGTGGATCATTGTGATGTTTTTATCAGCTGTTTGAACTCTCATTCTGATGGCACCCATTCACTGCAGAGAATCCTTTGGTGAGTAAGTGATGTAATGCTAAATTTCTCCAAACATGTTGCAATAAAGAACTCAAAAAATAAAAAATGCTGAAAATGTACTCACCCTCAGGATATGTAAGATGTAGATGAGTTTGTTTCTTCACTGGAACAGATTTGGAGAATATCATAATATTTGTTTAGAGCTGCTTTGAGCCTGTTTTTGTTTGTAAATAGTGCTTGATCTGTGCATATTTTTTTTCTAGAGAAAGCAATATTATGGATACAGGACTTGCATTTAAGCGTATATTTTTTACAATCACAGCTTTTGCTTCACAAAACATTATTTGAGTTACTTTTGGATCATTGTGATGTTTTCATCAGCTGTTTGGACTCTCATTCTGACGGCACCCATTCACTGCAGAGAATCCATTGGTGAGTAAGTGATGAAATGCTAAATTTCTCCAAACATGTTCCAATGAAGAACTCATTTACACCTTTGCATATTTCAGCAAATTAAAATTTTTTGGTGAATGCCATTACAGAACTACACAACTATGTGTGAAATCAAATTCACATAAGGAGGAGGTGGAACGACTCACTTTCAGTCCCAGAAGAGCTCCGGAGTCGCGGGGAACGCTGCCGTCCTTCATGCGCTTGTTGAGCAGGATCCTGCCGATGAGTCGATCTCCATCTTTGGAGGGCTGCCATGTGACCGGGTGCTGTCAGGTCAAAACCACAACAAACATCATTCCAGAACACACAGAAAGCTGCCAGTGCTGGTGCGGGGAAGGCTGAGATGAATTTCATCTGATTTATCGCACAAACTCTTGTGATTGCAGGTGTTTCAAGCCACAGGGAGCAAGCCACACGTCTAGGACAAATCAAATAATGTTTCCCAGAGGCTTAAGGGATTAGCTCAGCCAAAATGAAAATTCTGTCATCATTTACTCACTCTCATGTCATTCCAAACCTGTATGACTTTCTGTTTCGTGTGGATGTTTGCCATTCAACAAAAGTGGATAGTAAGAAGTAGTTGACCGATATGAGTTTCTCCAAGTCTTCTGGACTAGAAGCTCAAATTCTAAAGCTCTCAAATCTTGAGGGTGAGTAAATGATGACAGAATTGTTATTTCATTTTATGATTTAGCTGTTTTTAAACGTGTCTCGGAATGCATATAATTTTAAAGGGTTTTTAAATGTGTTTAAATTTATTGAATGTCTCTATTATAATACAGTACATTAATACTCGATTTCAATTTCAAAAATAAAATAGGAAAATTTATAGGAGTGATCTGGGTTCAGTAGAGGTTAAGCTATATGGACAACATCTACGACATGCTGTCATTTACCACAGAAATAAATTTTAAACCGTCCTGCAGTTGGTAAAAACATACAAAAATGCTTACAGTTGAAAAATATAATGGAGGTCTATGGGGCAAGGCATTCCAGATGGTTTAAAAAGCAGAAATGTGAGGCTTGCATTTTTGCTAAAGCACTTATATTACTTATTTTGTACAAATTGGCTGTTTTCTGAGCTATAAAGTTGACTAAATTGTCCTTTTATTGGTCAGATGACATTTCTACATGAATAAAGTTACTGACGTTATTCTTGTGGACAGTTTGCTTTGTGTAAAAATCACACAAATCCCTTAATCGTTGAATATACACTGCAAAAGTGGTTTTAATTGTAATGTAAAAAACGCCAAGACTTATGCATTAAACAGTAATTGTATAATGCTTTTCTCCATAAATTTCTATTTTCCATTATGTAGAAGTCATTTGTATTTACTGTAGCATTCACAATTATAAGGTCGTTTTTTTAATGTTTTTTTTAATGTTTTTGTTTCTTACGCACCCCAAGGTTGCATTTATTTGATCAAAAATACAGGAAAACGGTAACATTGTGAAATATTATTACAATACAAATTAACTGCACTGAAGAAAAAAAAAACAGTTTGAAACAATTTTCACCTACAAATTGATAGTAAATTTCACAAATAATTACAAAGAAATGGCATGTAACAGGTTGAATGAAATTTAAGATTTAAGTAGAAAGACTGAAATGGTATTTACTTGTCATACATATTTTATTGATCTAATAAAAATAAATTATATTTATATTTACTGCTGTGATGTCAAATCTGAGTTTTCTGCATCATTACTCAAGTCTTTAGTGTCACATGATCCTTGAGAAATCATTCTAATACGCTGAAGAAACATTTAATTTTAACAATATTAAAAACAGTTGCTGCTTAATATTTCTGTGAAAATTGCAATTTTTCAGGAATCTTCAGAAAAGTTCTAAAGTACAGCGTTTGAAATTTGAAACAAATGTCTTAACTGTCACTTTTTAATGGATTTATTGATGAATTTAATGCTTCCTTGGTGAATAAAATTTTTAAATTCTTTAAAAACTCTTCATACTAACCCCAAAATTTTGAATGTTAGTGTATTTTTACAAGACGGACAAATTTAAGGCTTGCATTTCTGCAATTTCTGTTGTAGCCTAGGAAAACTTAACATGTAATGAATCCAGAACATTCATAAATGCTTCATAACTCTTTTTTTGGGGGGCTAAAGAGGCTCTATATGGTGTAGAGTTTGTGTGATCTTTTTGCTGGGAGTGACATGCACCCATCACATGCAGAAAAGCCCCCCAGTGGCAGACAGATACAACCTTCATCACCGCAGCCGAAACCCCAGCACCACATCCAGCAAACACAAGCCCCAATAATGGAAGAAGAAACAGACGATGTTCAAACTGAAAGCGAGGAGAACAGCATGGAAAGGCTCACGAACACAAACGGTGGAAACCAGTGATCCATAACATGGAGAGCAAAGGAATATGACAGTGGAAAGGGAAAAAAGAAAAACAAACTTTGTGGCAAAACAAATCCTGGCTGGCCATCTCTGAGCGAGTGAGCGTGTGTTTCGGAGCGAGTCTCCTGGAGCGTGATTGTGTGGGAGAAAGGGGAAGGAGTGAGGATTCCAACCAGTGAGGGGGATCTGGGGCCCGGGGCCCTACCGCAGCTGACGGGGCCACTAACACGGCAATAAGACACAAGGCTGAGAGGGCATGCAGCTGACGGGGGAACCCACATTCTCTAAGTGCCATGACAAAACACACAGTCACATGGTGGAGTGATTCGCTGCTATGTTGACTACGGCAGCTGCGGCTAAGAAGCAAACGATAACAGAGCAAGCAAGAGGCTCCCCAGCTACTGCCACAGAAGAACAGAAATTTAAAACAGGAAAACTTGTTTTTTTTTTTTAAACTTAAAAAAAGGGATAGTTCAGTCAAAATTGTTTATTAAGTTCCAAACCTGTACGACTTACTTTCTTCCATGGAACACAAAAGGAGAGCTCTTTTCAATATGATGAAAGCACATTTAACATGAATGATGCTGAACAGCATTGGTTTTTGTGAGGCACTAGACCAAATGTGAGGTGCAAGATTAAATATGTTAAAGTGCAAACTAAATGTAAGAAATCTGAGGGAGGACAAACGTGAGTCAAACTTAAATTTCACTTTGTTTCTCAGAGACTGTTCAAACGTTTGGTTTGGTTTTAATGATTCTGAAAGCCGTGTCTTATTCTCATAAAGACTGCGAAATCAGTAATATTGTGAAATATTATTACAACTTAAAATAGCTGTTATCCATTTGATTATATTTTAAAATGTAATTTATGTAATGTGAAGCTGAATTTTCAGCACCATTACTCCAGTCTTTGGTGCCACTTTCAGAAATCATTCTCATATGCTGATTTGCTGCTCAAGAAGCATTTCTTATGATGATCAATGTTGAAAACAGTTTTGCGTCTTAATATTTTTGCGGAAACCATGTTTTTCAAAATTCTTTGATAAAAATGGTTCAAAAGTTCAAAAGAACACCACTGAAATTTAAATCTTTTGTAACATTCTAAAAGTATTAAAGGATTAGTTTACTCACCCCTTTGTCATCCAAGATGTCCATGTCTTACTTTCTTCAGTCGTAAAGAAATTATGTTTTTTGAGGAAAACATTTCAGGAATTTTCTCCATATAGTGGACTTCTATGGCGCCCGCAAGTTTGAACTTCCAAAATGCAGTTTAAATGCAGCTTCAAAGGGCTCTAAATGATCCCAGCTAAGAAAGAAAGGTCTTATCCAGCAAAACAATCAGTTATTTTCTAAAAAAAAATTACTATTTATCCACTTTTTAACCACAAATGCTCATCTTGTCTAGCTCTGTGATGTACTCTGTACACTCCTGTTCAAGACTCCTGTTTGACTTTCTTTGCATGTTCACTTGTAAACACTGGGTACTTCTGCAGCGATGTAGGATGATTTTGAAGTTGGAGGAGAAAATGAGATGGGAGTTTTTCGACATACCCTAACTGTATTGAACTAGACAAGATGAGCATTTGAGGTTACAAAGTATATAAATAGTATTTTTTTTTAAATAACCAATCATTTTGCTAGATAAGACCCTTCTTCCTTGGCTGAGATCATTTAGAGCCCTTTGAAGCTGCATTTTGGAAGTTCAAACTCATCTCAAATTCTCGAAATGTTGTCCTCAAAAAACAATTTTTTTACAGACAGACATGAGCATCTTGGATGACAAAGGGGTGAGTAAATGATCTGTAAATTTTGGTTCTGGAAGTGAACTAATTCTTTAACTTTGACTTTTGACCATTTAAATGAGTTCTTGCTGAATAAAAGTGCTATTTGGAAAAAAAAAAAAAGTCTCAGTGACCCTAAACTTTTGAATGGTAGTGTAGCTTCAGAAGATCTCATAGAGAACATTTTTGGCTTATAGTCACTGTCTGTTTTTATCTTATGGAAAACAGCAGCCTGGACATTTATAAAAAATACCTCTTTTTGTGCTTCACAGAGGAACAAATAAAGTCATACAGGTTAGGAACTACACAAATGTGAATCAAAGATGCCAGAATTTTAATTTTTTGGGTGAACTATCCCTGTAACATCCGAAAGGAAGATCTCACCTAATATTAGCGACATCAAAACAAAGACCAAACGTGAAAATGGAACAAAATGAAGTAAATGAAAAGTTCAAAACAAAACAAGATCAAATGAAATCAAACCAATGCAGGCCAGAGAGGTCCCAGTACCTTCTCACTATGGCTATGCTCCTCGTTTAGGGTAGTGCTACTGCACGTATCAACCCCCGAGTCTTTAACCTGGGGTTCACACCACTCAGCATCTTCTTCCAAAGAGTGGCCCCCAAAGCGCACCATTTTCTTTTGGCCCTCAGATAAGGTGTGTGACTGCTCAAAAGTTTGTCTTTTTCCCCTTTGACTGTCCCCTACAGACATGGGATAAAAACAGAAAGGAAAAAAAAGACATGCAAAAGTGAAAATAAATCAAAAGAACCATGAAATGACAAAGAGTGACAGAGAGAGAGAGAGACAGTGAGAGAGAGAAGAGAGAGAGAGAGAAAGAGGTGGGACATTAGGCTCCGCATGTCTCACCAAAGACATGGAGGAAGCATCGCTGCTATGCCACGTTGTATGATCCCACCAGTGGCCATCCAAATCTCCTGCGAGTGCCACACACACACATATAGCAGAGGTAGTTTGTGAGGACAAAGGAAACAGAGACATGTGGGAAAAAGAGACACTAAATTCACTCTCATACTGTTAAACGTGTCAGTCGCACTCGTACTTACACTCATTCTTACACTCACACTTATAATACACATTGATTGTTATGCTCATAACCGTATTTATACAACCTAACTACAGCAATTCAAACAAGGAATAAGAAAACCAATGACTTGGTTCCTTGAAACTGCAACAAAACTACAGAAGAGGTCAAATGTTTCCACTACTCCAAGAAACTTGGCTGAAGTCACTATCTTCAAAGTCTAACTAATAAGATCGGAAAAGATCTTGGGACTGGGCTGTAATACACTTAATTTAAAGAAAACACACACACACACACACACAATGCTGGAGCAGCTTGACTTGGCTAAAATGCAGTCTGTGCAAACTCTGTTAAACTGCGTTTCTGTGGTTGGGAGATATGGCATCATGTGGTGTAACACTAAATGGAGTTATTGGAAATGACATCAAATACGAAGTTAACCGATATGACATTACAATCAGATAGAAAACCATTAAATATAACATTTTTGCTTGATCAGATCAAATTTAATATCATCCAAATATAATATCACATATGGCTTGATTAGATACAGCATACATCTAAATTTAACAACAGATATATCTACAATGCAATTTTAGTACCATTAGATGCCATTATAGTTTTGATTAAAGGTTGTATCAGCGATTCTAGGCTGAAACAAAGTGTCAAATTCAGCTGACCTTTCTTCATGATCCGCTCGCTGCCTGCCCCATAAATTGGCTGTAAAAAAAACGCGTCTCTGTGGTCAGCCTAGGGCAGGGTTCCCCAAATCTTACCCTGGAGGTCCAATGCGCTGCAGAGTTTAGCTCCAACCCTGATCACACTCACCTACCTGTTATTCTCTAATGATCCTGAAGACCTTAATTAGCATGCTCAGGTGTGTTTGATTAGGGTAAGAGCTAAACTCCGCAAGAAAATGGATCTCGAGGTCCAGATTTGATGATCCCTGGCCTAGGGTCCGAGATATGCCAAAAAAACAATCGGTGCTACCAACGATTCCACAGCAAAACAAACAGTGTTCCAACCAATCACCATCAGGGGGTTGGTGTTGTGGACTTTCGTACTGGTGCAGGGATGTGAGGGAGGCAGAGCGAAAGTCCAGAGACGCGTTTTTTTTACAGCCAATTTATGGGGCAGGCAGCGAGCGGATCATGAAGAAAGGTCAGCTGAATTTGACACTTTATGTTTCAGGCTTGAAATCGCTGTTACAACCTTTAATATTTGGATATTTAATCTTTTTATTTTTATATTTTCTGTATTAATTTTTAGTCATTTTGTTATGTGCTTGTGTCATTTTATTATTTATTTATTTTTTTTTTCGTAATTTTATTACATGCTTCCGTAGTTTTATTAGCATTTAATATGTAAATACACACACTACCAGTCAAAAGTTTTTGAACAGTATGATTTTTAATGTTTTTTAAAGAAGTCTCTTCTGCTCACCAAGCATTATTTGATCAAAGTACAGCAAAAACAGTCAAATTTAGAAATATTTTTACCATTTAAAATAACTGTTTTCTATTTGAATATATTTTAAAATGTAATTTATTCCTGATTTCAAAGCTGAATTATTAGCACCATTTCTCCAATCACACGAAATCATTGTAATATTCTGATTTGCTGCTTAAAACAACATTATTATTATTATTATGTTAAAAACAGCTGATGCTGAAATTCCAGTTTCAGTTTTCTTTGATGAATAGGACGTTCAGAAGAACAAATAGAAGAAATAGAAATCTTTTGTTACATTATAAATGTGAGCCTGGACCACAAAACCAGTCATAAGGTTAAATTGGACAAAACTGAGATTTATACACCATATGAAAGCTCAATAAATAAGCTTTCTATTGATGTATGGTTTGTTAGGATAGGATAATATTTGGTCGAGATACATCTATTTGAAATCAGAAATCTGAGGATGCAAAAAAATCAAAAATACTGAGAAAATCACCTTTAAAGTTGTCCAAATTAGGTTCTTAACAATGCATATTACAAATCAAAAATTACATTTTGATACATTTACAGTAGAAATTTTACAAAAAATCTTCATGGAACATGAACTTTACTTAATTTCTTAATGATTTTTGGCATAAAACAAAAATCAAAAATTTTGACCCATACAATGTATTTTTGGCTATTGCTACAAATATACCCCAGCAACTTAAGACTGGTTTTGTGGTCCAGGGTCACAAATGTCTTTGTCATCACTTTTGATTCATTTAAAGCATCCTTGCTAAATAAAAGTATTCATTTCTATAATTTCTTTCCAAAATAAATTAATAAATAGATAAAACAAATAGAATAAAACAAAACAAAACAAAACCAAACAAAACCATACATATATACATACATACATATATTATTATTACTGTTATTATTATTATTATTTGCAACACTAATTTTCAACATTTCTAATTTTGGTTTATGTTTTTTAAGTTTTCAATATCTAATATGTCTATTATATTTTAGGTTGATTTTATTAAACAACTTTTTTTTTCTCAATAGTATTAGTTGTACTGAAGCAAATATGGCATTATTAAATAACATGCAATATTTGTACAACATCATCATTAAAACACATTTTAGGCATAATATTAAGAAATGTGCATTGTGCACAAGTAGTACTCCAAATAAAGTTTAATTATAATTTTTATATCAGTTAGTCTCACGCAACATGTCAGTAAATATGTTTGGATTTAAACTATACTTAGTATGAAATACATTTATTTTAAATATATATACACTATATTCTCAAATTTTCAATTTATACTAGGGTGACAATGCTGATTTTTTTAATAAGTGATATTTAATTAAAAAGGACTGATCTCACTTTATATGAACTTGAAAAAATATAGACTAAAAAAAAGACTATAGTTCGCCAGTCTGTCAGCATTTACTAACCCTCAGGTTGTTCCAAACCCGTATGAGTTTCTTATTCTGTTAAACACAAAAGAAGGGTTTTTTGATCAATGTTTGTAACCAAGCTGGTAGCCATTGACTTCCATGGTATAGGAAAAAAAAAACTACTATTTGGTTACGTACATTTTTCAAAATATCTTTGTGTTCAGCAGAAGAAAGAAATTCATACAGGTTTGAAACAAGGGTGAGTAAATAATGGCAAAATGTTCATTTTTGGGTAAACTATTGCTTTAAAGGGATAGTTCACCCAAAAATGAAAATTATGTCAATAATTAAGATTTATCTTTGGAACATTAATTACTAAATGTGACCCTGGACCAAAAAAACAGTCATAATGATAATTTTTTTCTGATTCAGATTTATACATCTATCTCAAAAAAGTTAGATAAATAAGCTTTTCATTGATGTATGGTTTGTTAGAATAGGACAGTATTTGGCTGACAGATTTGAAAATCTGGAATCTAAATACCGAGAAAATTGCCTTTAAAATTGTCCAAATGAAGTTCTTAGCAATGCATATCAATAAAAAAAGTTTTGATATATTTACAGTAGAGAATTCTACAAAATCTTTACTTAATATCCGATTAAAAATCTATAACTTTGACCCATACAGTGTATTTTTGGCTATTGCTACAAATACACCGGTGCTACTTAGGACTTGTTTTGTGGCCCAGGGTCACATATTTTTAATAAAATCCTAGAACTTTCTGATCCTGCAGAAACAGTAGTGCAACCAACACATACTGATGTCACATAGACAATTTTAACAATGTCCAATTTGCATTGGTATCTGTGCAGGCTCAGAAAGCTCTCGGATTTCATCAAAGTATCTTAATTTGTGTTTTCCGAAGATGAGTGAAGGTCTTACAGGTTTGAGACGACATAAGGGTGAGTAATTAATGACAGAATGTTCATTTGTGGGTGAACTATCCTGTTAAGGGTGAAACCAGGTGATCCAGGTAATTAGGCTATGTTTTTCCATTTATCTCAATGACAAAAGTGGCCCAATTAACCTGGGACAAAACAATAACAGTAGCTACAATTATTCCAGTGTGCATTCACACTCCACTTATCTGTGTCCCAAATGTCCACTATCACCAAGCTATTCTCCTGGAGCACTGCTGTGTTCTCATTCTCTGTCTCTTTCACTCGAGTTGGTAGTGAAAGCGTGAGCACAGCGGATACGTTCTGGGATCTATTTCTCTCTCGCTCTCACGTTCTCGGGCAGAAGGCGGAAGTGCTGATTCAGGCCTGAGCACAGCTCCCAAGCCGCTAGCACACGGCTCTCCATCACTCTGACAACTCAATAAAAACCCAGTGTAAACTATTAATTGGATCATTAATTATTGATGCTGTTTTTACTACGAGTGAAGGGGACAGGAGAACAGAGAGAGACACAGACCGAAGAGAGCGACACGGCGTGCAATGATAAAATGAGTATTGATATTTGTCTCCGTGAAGGTTTCGAATAGGACATCTTTGCCTAAAATGGAAGATGCAGTCTGATTGGTTCCCCTTGGCACGACATCGAAAATGGGGGATTCATGATGAATGAATATATTCATGCTGTATGCGTACTCAAATGTCAAAATTTTTAGTCAACCCAATTTTAAAAGTACAATTTTGTTCTATTATGAATGATCTATTATGAATCAGAATATATAGTTATAATTGTGAATGTATAAATGTAAATTAGAATATGTAGTTATAATTCTGAATATTTAAATGCAAATCAGAATATATAGTTATAAACCAGAATATATAAACTTAAATTAAAATATATAGGTATAATTCTGTATAAATAAATGCAAATCAGAATATATAGTTATAATTCTGAATATATAGAAGTAAATCAGAATAAAATTACAATTCTGAATATATAAATGTAAATCAGAATATATGGTTATAATTCTGAATATATAAATGCAAATCAGAATATATAGCTATAATACTGAATATATAAATGCAAATCAGAATGTATAGTTATAAATCAGAATGTATAAACATATTTAATAATATATAGTTATAATTCTAAATATATAGTAAAGCAGAATATATAGTTATAAATCTGAATATATAAATGTAAATCAGAACAAAGTTAGAATTTGAACTATATAGATGTAAATCGAATTCGAAGTCATGAATATATAAAACTAAATCTGAATACATAGTTTTAAGTCTGAACATATATATGTAAATTGTGAATATGTACTTTATAATTCTAAATATAGACACAAAAGTTGCAATATATAGATATAAGTTTGAATATATAGATAAAAACTGAGCATATATATATATATATATATATATATATATATATATATATATATATATATATATATATATATATATATATATTCACAATGCACATTTATATATATATATTCAGATTTTATATAATTATT
>NC_133369.1:10100826-10156789 GCF_049309525.1 Garra rufa | reverse complement strand
GACCCCTTATTGTTGAGCCCTGTAAATGTAAATAATGTTATGGGTGATATATTGCTATGTTTACAGCTGATTAGACACGCACATTTCTCTTTAATTACCACTTACAGTAAGTGTCTGCCAAGAACACCGAGTACTGAAACATGAATGTAACCCTTTGGACACAGAGACAGACTCCTTAAAGCCTTTTCTCCTGTTCTGTCTGCACATCTGCTGATCGATAGAGAGGAGAACAAAGAGAAAGAACACTACACTAAATCACACAAGGGTCTCCTGCTTCACGTCAACATATTTACAAAGCTTTAGCACAGGCCATCCCATTTCATGGAGATACAGGGTGTTTCTGCTGACACTTTAAAGAGCAGAACACATAAATCAAATGCATATAGCTGACTGTAATTATATCTGTGATGTGTCATCGGGTAAAGCTCCGCCCCAAATCTTTTCCAATCACAAATGCTTTTGTCAATTACATAATTCGCCATGAATCGTACGAGGTTTTACGGCTGCTTTGAGAGCAGGTCTGAATGCAGAGCGAGCCGAGAGCCAATCATAGTGGCTTATCCCGATCCAAAACAGGCCTGCAGCCAAGCGGATACCATGGTAACCTGCTTTCACCTCATTACATCTGATCTTCAGACAGTCAGACGGCAAAGCAAATAATGTCAAAAGCTGCATTCAGGAAGACTGAAATATAAACTGTCTGCTAGTCTGCTTTAACAAAACAAAAAAAGAACAACCAGTTGATCTGCACCAGTGTCCAAAGACATCAGATGTCAAAAGTGATATTAAAGTTTTGGATAATGTGTTTAATGCAGTATTTAAACAAGCTCTTTTTCTCAATCTTAATTTTTTTTCCAGTTTAACAGGTTAGTTCACCCAAAAATGAAAATTAGCTCATTATTTACTCATCCTCCAAGCATCCTCGGTGTATATGACTTCCTTCTTTCAAACAAATCCAATCATAGTTATATTAAAAATTGTTCTGGAACTACCGAGCTCTATTATGGCAATGGGCAGGTGTTTCTTTTCAACAGTCCAAAACAAGTCCAATAAAGCGCATCCATCTATAATAAAAAGTGTCTCACATGGCTCCAGGGGGTGAATAAGGGTCTCTTGTAGCAAATCAATGCATTTTTGTAAAAATAATATCCATATTTAAAAAGTATTAATCACTTTAATCTAGCTTGCACTCACAGTTGTATGAACGAGGATTTGTAAAGAAAAATGTTGGAGGATTTCGAGTCAAGTGGAGACTAGTTTTCCTTTGCTAAAGTAAGGAAACTTTTATCCTTTCTTCTTCCTTTGCTCCTGTAAACAAACATTGGTTTTTTACAAGACTCAGAGGCGTATGTGCAACATCAACATCCTACGTAATCTGCCCAGGACAGCTTCCATGTACAACAGTATTATGAATGGATGCACTTTATTGGACTTGTTTTGGATTGTTGACAAGTAACACCTTCCCATTGCCATTATAAAGCTTGGAAACGCCAGGATAATTCTTAATATAACTCTGACTGGATTCGTCTGCAAGAAGGAAGTCATATACACCTAGGATGCCTTGAGGGTGAGTCAATAATGGGCTAATTTTCATTTTTGGGTGAACTAACCCTTTAATACTTACTATACTGTATAGTATGCAAAAACATATAATAAAGCAATACTCATGAAAATGTACACTACTGTTCAAAAGGTGTCATTTAAAAGGGGTCAAAAGGTAGTTTTTAAAATAAGTCTTTACTTACCAAGACTGCATTTATTTGATTAAAAATGCAGTAAAAACAGCAGTATTGTGTAATATTATTACAATTTAAAATAGCTGAATTCTAGTCTAATATCTTTTAAAATGTAATTTATTCCTGTGATGCAAAGCTGATTTTTCAGCATCAATACGCCACATCAGTCACATGATCCCTCAGAAATCTTTCAAATATGCTGATTTGCTGCTCAAGAAACATTCATTATCATTGTTATTATCAATACTGAAAACAGTTGTGCTACTTAATTTTTCTGTGGAAGCGGTGATGCATTTTTTCAGGGGTCTTCGATCATTAGAAAAATCTAATGAAAAGCATTTAGTGAAATGAAATAGAAATCTTTTGTAAGATTATAAATGTTTAAACTGTAAATTTACTGCATCCTCGCTGAATAAAAGTATTAATTTCTTTAAAAAAAAGAATAATAAAAAAAAATTTGTATTTTTGTGCAGTTCCAACTTTTGCCACTAGTGGTAAATAAATATATTCATATTTTCAAATGGTGGAGATTAGCTGCAATGAGAAAAGCTATAGACTATCATAGAAAAATCTGAAATAATAATAATATATAATCAATAATCAATAATAATTAACTACAATTAGTCCAGCTTGTTTAACACCAATGTTAAACCACTAGCGTCACCAAACAAAATGACAAATTACTCTATATCTGCTATTGGTCAGACAAACAGCTAGCCCTGTCCCAAATGCACACCATTGGCTAATCCACTGTTGCTATGCCTAGCTGATAAAACAAACAGAAAATGTTTTTAAAGCTCCACTGTGTTTACATTTTTCGAGCAAATCAACCTGATTTAGTTGTCTGAACTAGCACATTAAAAGGATAGTTCACGCAAAAATGAAAATTCTGTCATTAATTACTCACCCTCATGTCTTTCCAAACCTGTAAGACCTTTGTGTATCTTCAGAACACAAATTAAGATTTTTTTTTATGAAATCTGAGAGCTTTCTACCCCTGAATAGACAGCAACACAGCTATCACACTCAAGTCCCAGAAAGGTACTGTAGTAAGAACATTGTTAAAGTAGTCCATGTGACATGGTCCAACCGTAATTTTAAGAAGCTACAAGAATACTTTGTGTGCACAAAGAAAACAAACATAATGACTTTATTCAACAATTTCTTCTCAGAAATTCAGATCAGATCAGAAATTTCATCAAAAATATCTATATTAGTGTTCTGAAGATGAACGAAGGTCTTGCGGGTTTGGAACGACATGAGGCTGAGCAATTAATGACAGAATTTTAATTTTTGGGTGAACTAACCCTTTATACTGGGATAGAAGATAATATTTTAACATTACATTACAAACAAAAATACCCACAACATGTAGAAAATGTGTGTATTTAAATCAGTTAAACCAATAATACAATGATGAAATCCAATAGAATGACTAGTTGTAATCATGCAGAAACACTACTATCCCTGTGCCGTATCTCCACTGCGCTCGGCTCTCGTGTGCGATAAAGCTGACGGGAAAGGCAGTCTTATCTGGCCTGATGCGCTCTCCCCTCCTCCCTAAAACCCACCTGACCTTCAGAGAGAGCGTTACTCCTCTCCTCTGGTTATAAGTGTGGCTGTGAAACCTGGAAAAGCGGAACATCAATAATGTAGAGCTGTACGCTGGGTTTTGTCCTCAGGATGCTTATATAAGTGGCTCGGACTGAGTTGTTCTCACTGCAGTACTCTATCCCGCCTCCATCATCCAGACCCAATCACGCAACTCTGTTCAAAAACCTTACTCAGTTAATAGAGTGCCTGAAATACTCAATTATTTCCAATACATTAGTATGACACAATTCTGAACAAAAAGAGCTGAGTGGATATAAAAACTGTCACTATACATACATTAAAGTGTATTTGATTTGCTTGTAAAAAAAAAAAAAAAAAAAAAAAAAACAAAGACAAATGTGATTTTCCATTATGCCAAAAATCATTAGGGATATCAAATAAAGATTCCATATTTTGTAATTTTGTAAGATATTTTGTTAATTTCCTACCATAAATATATGGAAACTTAATTAATTTTCTCAGTATTTAGATTTTTTTTTCCACCCTCGGATTCCAGATTTATAAATAGTTGTATCTCGGCCACGTATTGTCCTGTTCTAACAAACCATACATCAATGGAAAGCTTAATGTCAAAAGATCAACCCTTATGAGTGGTTCTGTGGACATTTTACTTTTGCTTATATTTTCTATTATTCTTAAATAAAGATTGTCAAATCATTCAAAAAAAATGTTATATATATATATATATATATATATATATAGTAGTAATATAATAATTTAATATAGTGGTTTGTAATTTAATTTAAATCAGCATAAATTAAATCCAGTACAACAAATAGTGCCATGATGTAGAAATACTTTACAATAATTTTTTCCTGGTAATATAATATAATATAATATAATACAATACAATATAATATAATATAATATAATACAATATAATATAATATAATATAATACAATATAATATAATATAATATAATATAATATAATATAATATAATATAATATAATATAATATAATATAATACAGTATTTTAATAGATTTTTAATTGAATTTTTCTTCAGGTGTAAAACTGAATAAATAAGTGCACTTCTAACATTAATCTTTATCTTAATATCTATCAGAATACAGAATCTTCCTCATTTCCTCTTATTTTTTCTCTTTCGGTCTCTCTCTTTTTCACTCTATCCGTCTGTTATGTAACACAGCCCATTACATCTGATCTGAGGGAACCAAGACCCAGCAATATCTGTCACTGGAGAACACAACACTCACACATAAATATACGGAGGAAGAAAGCAACACACACAAGTCATACATACTGTAAATGAACACCAGTGTTGGTGACTAACTAACAAGTAATTTTCCAATAACTAAAATAATCAAAATCCATTTCCTAACCTGTGTGGATATCTAATTCATTCCAGTAAACTGGTTTATTTAAGCGATTCACTGATTTATGTCTTGTTTTTTGTTTTTATAGCTACATATAAAAACAGCTGTTCAGTATTAAGTTTTCAAATTTAATGTCTTTATTTTTGATAGTAACTGCTTTTGTAGTTCGTAATTTAAATGCAGTTGAATTTCTTTAAATAGTGACACACACAATGACTCCTCTTGAAAGAAACACACACAGAAACACACACTCCCTGACCGTTCACACAAACACAGGCCATTCACACAAACACTCTGTGAAACATCAGCATCAATTAGAGGTTATCAGTACATGAAATAATACTCTAAAAGTTAGCATAATATAGTTACTTCCATGTAAATAAAACATAAATATTAGCAACAGCTTTAAACTGATAGCACTACAGCTTCACTGCATTAACATTCACTACAGTTCAAACATATGGGGTCAGTAAGATTTATTTTTTTATTTTTTTATTAAGACAAAAAGTGAGAGTAAACACTGATAATGTTACAAAAGATTTATTTAGTTATTTTAAAATATTAAGCACCACAACCGTTTTCAACATTGATAATAATAACTGTTTCTTTGGCATATTAGAATGTTTCTGAAGAATCATGTGACACTGAAGACTGGAGTAATGGCTGCTGAAAACTTGCCTTTGCTATCATAGAAATAAATTACATTTTAAAATATATTAGAAATCAGTCATTTTACATTTGAATGTGTCACATTATTACTGTTTTACTGTGTTTTGAATTGTAAGCTTAAAAAACGTTAATAAATCTTACCGACCCCAAACTTTTGAATGGTAGTGTACATACATATATAAATTATAAATGGCTGCATTACCTTTCTCGCTCACAGACTCACTCTCGATCTCCACGTCCTCACAGCTGGTGTACTCCGGTGTGGTGGCCAATTCCTCCTCTGAACTACTCAGGGACACTTGCCTCATTTTGCCGCCCCTCTTGGTCTTGTGAGGTTTGGGCGGCGGCGGCCTGACGGACTCTGATTGGTCGGAACTGAGCGAGTCGTTCCGCAACATGCTCTCCATCTTTTCTCGTTTACTCTTCCTTACGGCTGAGACGGGATCCAGGTGCTGCTGCCTGTGGATAGAGTCCACGCCGGGTGGACTGTGGTTGGACCTCCAGTGGGTGTGTCCGGGACCCGGTGAGTAGTGGGGACCCCGCAGCGGCCCCAGGGGCTCCTCCATCTCTGTGTACGCCAGGGAGACATCACTGTGACGTCGTTCATGCCTGAATCGCGAAACCTCCGCGTGCATGCGCATCTGCTCCTCGTAAGGTTGTGGTTTGACCGGGTAACGGGCCAGGTTTGGGTCACTGCGGTAACGATTCTGGTACTCCTCCTGCCGCTGTCGCTGAAGCTCGTGTTCGCTGAGAGGCGGGCCATCGGGGAGGAAGCCGGGTTCGGGTGGATACTCTTCCTGAGAGTGCCAGCCGCCCCGACGAGCGCGGTATGCGTTCCGCGCTACCTCCGCGTCCTCGTAGGAGCGGCCGTAGCCTCCCCGCCATTGGCGGTCTCCGGCCCCGTAGTCAGACGGCGATCGTGGCATGCCGCCCTCCCCTGGGGCATACTGCGAACGCTCCGCCTTCTCCTCCCTTTGGTCGTATTTTTGGTTTGGATCCCTGGTTGCTGATGGGCTTCTTTTCCTGTTAGCCAGAAAAAAAAAAAAAAACAGAGTAAAGCCATGAACACTGAGAAACACTGAATTGCAGACACATTTAAGAACATAATGACTGACAAAATCGACCTTATGGCTCTTCATAAAAAAGTTTTCTACTTGCATTAAAACCAGAACAGTTAAAAACAATACAGTTAAGTCCAATCAATTCCTGATGGATAAATCAAGTCCTATCCTACATTTTTTTTTCTTGTAATACTTTGGATTGTATGAATGGTTTGTACACAAGCTTTCACGTCGGCATTAAGGGATTAGTTCACTTCCAGAATAAAAACTTCCTGATAATTTACTCACCACCATGCCGTCCAAGATGGTTCTGTCTTTCTTTCTTCAGTCGAAAGGAAATTATATTTTTTGAGGAAAACATTCCAGGATTTTTTCAATATAGTGGACTTCAATGTGAACCTACAGTCCAAATTGCAGTTTCAGTGCAGTTTCAAAGGGCTCTACACGATTCCAGCCAAGGAATAAGGGTCTCATCTAGCAAAACGATTGGTTATTAATTTTTTTTTATTAAAATGTATATTGAGTACAGAACATGATCTTTACAAATGCTCATCTTGCACTAGGTCGACCCAGTGTTTACAAAGCGAACGTGCAAAGAAAGTCGAATGCCTTTTACCAAAAAAGGTTTTAAAAAACAATGTCAGACAATTTTGAAGTTAGAGGACTTCCACTTTTTTTTAACCAAAGTATACAGATGAATAACTAACCATGCGTGACATTTTCTAACGTGAAGACGCACATGTGCATCACAAAGCTAGTGTAAGACGAGCATTTGTGGTTAAAAAGTATATACATTTTTTTTTATTTTTTAAAGAAAATGCCAGTTTGTTTTGCTAGACCCTTATTCCTCAGCTGGGATTGTGTAAAGCCCGTTGAAGCTGCACTGAAACTGCAGTTTGGACCTACAACCCGTTGGTCACCACTGAAGTCCACTATATGGAAAAAAAAAATCCTGGAATGTCTCCTCAAAAAATTATTTTCGACTGAATGTGGGGGTGACTTAATTATCAAGGAATTTTTATTCTAGAAGTGAACTAATTCTTTAAAGTCATTACATAGACTTCAAACTATAGTATCAACAATACTCAAAATCAACATTAACAAACGAAAATGTGTCGTCTGACTCCAGACAAAGCCACAGCATCTAACCGCTCACTGCAATTTCTTTTAAAAACAAGCAACATCTCATTTTACAACACATGCTGTTTTTACAAAAATAACCTGCCGCTAATGTGGTTACAACAGTGCCGGCTGTATGTGTCGGAAAAGACAAATGACACCAGTGTCCCTGGCATATGAGTTTCATCTTCTGAGGGAATAAGAGTCTTTGGCTCATGGGAAGCCCAGAGAGATGCTGGAGGAAAAACTGCTATATTGAAGGGTAAAGTTTAGAGCCTTGAAAAGATACAACCTACAATCCAGTGTTTGTGATCTGTGTCCATACAACCTCACAGAATTTATCAGTGTGTTTAGCAGCTTTTGTGGTTGCATTTCATTGAGCATTTCAGCAGCTGTAATGTACACTAAGGAAGAAGCATCTGTGGTCTATCAATTAACCATCTAATCCACAAATGCGCATTACACACACCTTCTGCCACAACAAGAGCTTCTGTTCTCACAGAAAACATCATAAATGAGATCTCAAATGCTTCTTCTACACAGCAGTGAATGACATGTTTCATATGAAGCTAGCGTACGAGCTATCAACAAGGACATCCACAGTTCAACAACAAGATATCTGTTTTTCTACAGGATGCTGTTCAAGGGTCTGGAGCGATCTGTGAGCTGTTTTTGAGCGTGTACATGTACTGACTGATTAATGATCGTCTCTCCTGCGTCCCCTGGGCTCTGCTCAGGGGTTTTACTATGGCCGCCGTGTTCCTGTTGCATTATTCAACAGCAGCCTGACACAGTCGTGCACCATTCACAAATCCAGTGCAGCAGACGCCTGTTTGTGTTTGGGATCGTGTGTGAGGAACAGCAGCTTTTAAATGTAGGAGGCCTAATATTTATGATGGTATACAGCCAGCCCTAGTCAATATCACAAATTCCAACCAGGTATGTTAGATTAGCTACAATTATATATTGAATTATATATTAAATTATATATGCTTACATAGTGTCATACTGTCCTACTAAACACCCAAAAGCATATTTTCCTTTCACCTGAGAAGTACATATGCTTAGAGCGTATCTGAAGTATGTTACTTGGGATGTACAACATCCTCATTAATTGATTTGCTTTCCATTCACTGATTTTATGCATCACTTCTATGAACACACACAAATACACACACCTGGCAGGCCAATGCATTACATCACACACCAGTTTATGAAATAAACTGCACTAGATGCTCATTTAATCGCTAACGCCACCTGCTCCATCTAAAGCACTGATAGCGCAGCTGGGCAGAGCGTCTGTGTTTAGTATGCAGGTGGACAGACACAGGTCACATATTATACAGCATTATTCCTATCTGCACACTAACCTACAGCAATTTTTTATCCTTAGCATGATTAACACTGCGGCTAACCAGCAGTCTCTCTTTCTGAGTGCAAAAGCTGTGCGGATACAGGAAGGGAGAGTTAGAGCCAGTGTCATTGAGAACTGACCCACTTACATGTGATTTTTAACCACGTTATCTGTAGTTTAGTGTGTAATACCGGACAAAGCTCCGCACACAGATTTCTCGCCGACACAGATTATCCAGCATGCTAACACTGTGTTTTCTACATAGTTGACCTGCAAACACCCTTCATTGCAATAGAAACACTCTTAAATTTTGCTATTTGGTACTATGATACAGTGATGGTACTAAATAGTCATACTACAGCACTTTAATATGCTTATTATCATGCTAGAATTAAAAAGTCTGTTAGTTCTATGAATCATTTCTAATAGCATGTTTCAGTTAATCATTTCAGTTAATCTTATTCTTGATCATCTTGAGTCAAAAACTGTTTCCACAAAGAATTTCCTGTGTGAATTTTTTCAAGTGTTAACATGTTAAATAGGAAAATATGTAGATAAATACTTCAGACTGTAAATTGTAGATTATATTATAAAATGTATAAAGAGAGAAAGAATGCTAAAATGGTACTTAAAAAGATACATACAATAAAAACATAAAAAATACATAAAATAAAAACTAGAGATGCATCAACAATTTCTCTGCCAATACGATAGTAAATTATCCAGAATATCTGCAGATTACCCAGAATGATCTGTCGATACAGATAGCCAATTATCCAGAATGATATCTTTCGATACAGATTTAAAAAAAAAATTTTTTTAATCGGCCGATACCGATTATCCAGAATATCTATTGATACTCATAACCGTTTATCCAGAATATCTGCTGATTATCCAAAATGATATCTGTCGATACCTATAGCTGTTCATCGACAATTATCTTTCAATACCGATAGCAGATTATTAAAAAAATATCTGCAGATACCGATAGCGATTATCCAGAATGATATCTGTCGATACAGATAGCCGATTATTCAAAATAATATCTGCCGATACCCAATTATCCAGAATGATATCTGTCGATACCGATAGCCGATTATTCAAAATAATATCTGCCGATAGCCAATTATCCAGAATGATATCTGTCGATACCGATAACAGATTATCCAGAATATCTGCAGATTATGCAGAATGATCTGTCAATACCGATAGCCAATTATCCAGAATGATATCTTTCGATACTGATAGCAGATTATTCAAAATAATATGTGCCGATACCGATAGCCAATTATACAGAATGATATCTGTCGACACCGATTACCCAAAATGATATCTGTCAATACCAATAACCGATTATCCAGAATATCTGCAGATTATCCAGAATGATCTGTTGACAACGATGGCCATTTATTCAGAACGATATCTGCCGATACCTATAGCTGTTTATCCAGAATGATATTTTTTGATACCGATAACCGATTATCCAGAATGTCTGCAGATTATCCAGAATGATATCTCTCGATAACGATAGCCGATTATTCAAAATAATATTTGCAGGTACCTATAGCTGATTATCCAGAATGATATCTGTCGATACCGATAGCCAATTATACAGAATGATATCTGTCGACACCGATTACCCAAAATGATATCTGTCAATACCGATAACCGATTATCCAGAATATCTGCAGATTATCCAGAATGATCTGTTGATAACGATGGCCATTTATTCAGAACGATATCTGCCGATACCTATAGCTGTTTATCCAGAATGATATTTTTTGATACCGATAACCGATTATCCAGAATGTCTGCAGATTATCCAGAATGATATCTGTCGATAACGATAGCCGATTATTCAAAATAATATTTGCAGGTACCTATAGCTGATTATCCAGAATGATATCTGTCGATACCGATAACCGATTATCCAGAATATCTGCAGATACTGATAGCTGATTATGTTGAATGACATCTGTCGATACCTATAGCTGTTTATCCAGAATGTTATTTTTCGATACCGATAGCCAATTATCCAAAATGATATCTACAGATACTGATAATTTGATTTTATATTCAACCGCTGTTTATTTTCAGATATCATAATTACACATTAAATAAAAAATTAAATGTCTGCATACAGCTCAGTTGCACATAACATAGTCTTCATGAATACCTGTCTTAATGCCAGTTATTCAAACATACATAAATAATAAGCAATTGAGCTCCTCTTTAGTGTTTTTTTACAGCAAACTAATGAACTGTGAACACTGGATAACTTTCCTGAGGTGAATGCAATATTAAGTGTTAACAAGCTATTTTGTTGGCATCTTTCTGCAGTTACAGCGATTACGTGAGATGAGTAAGTTGTACTGTATTTCAGCATACCTTCTGATGTTCATTTTGTACTATAACTTGTATTAAAGTGGAATGACTTACACTCTGCGTTGCCGCTTAAACTGTTGCTGCTACAACGATTCACAGTACATTTAAGAGCGTCAAAATGGACAGAATTTGAAAGATAAGACTTTGTTTCTTATCATAAAAAAGCAAAAAGCTCTAGGTGATTACTGGATGGAAGGCGCACTACAAATGTAAAGAAAATGTGTGAAGGAAAAAAACATGGATCTGGCAACCCTATGGGTGATTCATAGAGCCTGCTTTAATGTCGCTGTAACTATATTTTCTATACTTCTCTATATCGTATTGACTATATTTTCCAGCAATGTTCAGAGTCAACAACAATGCTACACAAGTACTGATGACTAATTCATCCAAGTAGGCAAAATGATCAAAATCCCCATCCCTAAACGATGGAAAATAATTTGAAGCCATTTCAGAGCAAATACATAAAAATAGCACCCAGGCCTTAATGTGTGTCAGAGCAAAAGAACTTGAGTGTCCATAATGAGCAAGAGTATGAGAAAACAACGCAATCCACACAAAATTACGGCCTTTGGCTACCTCTAAACGAAAGAAAACAGAGAATTGTTATACGCACCTTCACTCGTCAGCCAAAACCTTACTGAAAGGAGGCCACGCAAACAGATACTACAAAAATCCACTGAAAGCAGGTGAAGGAAACAGAAATACAGTCCACTAACAGCCTTAGCATTAGAATCCTCTCGGTTTAGATGTCAGGACGTTGTTTTCACCCAAATCAAATCAGTCGTGTAAATCCCAGATAATGTTGTCTAAAATGCGTTGAAGAATTTTACAAATGCCCTTCTCTCTAATGTCAGTGATATCACAGCGCCCACGGACTTATAAGCAGCCGCAAGGCATGCTGGGGGCCCGGAGCCCAGGGCGGGGCTGAAACAGGTTGTAGCAGATGACCTGTGAGCAGAGGTGGAGATGTTTCTCTGGGACAGAGGCAGCATTACATGCTTTAGCCCGCCGCTGATTGGTGGAGATTCTGGCCGTGGCCTGCTAGAGGATTTTTATTTAATCTGGTGTAACTGTGTGCCAGAACAAAACAGCACTCTAACCAAACAAATCGCGAATTTGTGCTTTTTTCCCCTCCTCTCGTCCTGATTTTTTTTTTTTTTTTTTTTAAGACAAGGGCGATTATCTTTGTAAATCTAATTCTGTCTGCTTTGCAAAAGAATAAATTGGAAAATGCAATAGCTTTAGACATACACAGCACAAACATGTCCAGAAAATGTCAACATCCCAATAGAAACTACATTAAAGTCTTTCTGTTGATGGACACACTGAATGATATCAAAAACAGAGATATTCTACTACACTTAAGCCTTTCTAAGATGACGCATACTACTGTGAATACAGTGATGGTACTCAACAGTATAACATAGGATTTTGATACTGTAATATCATATTCATCGTATCATATTCACATACCATGGTAATTGTAAGAACGGTACTTGGACTAAAAACAATGTTATTATCGTGGTATGCTTTTAAATGAATAAATTAATGTATGTAAATAAATAAATAAGGTATTGTGGTGGTACCCAATGTACTAAAAATAGCTGTATTTTTTATTGTATGATTAAAAATAAAAAATAAGAAAAAATAATGAAATAAAAACTTAATATAAAAAAATGTAAAAAATAATCAAAACTAAAAACACTTGGTAAAATTTTGATCAAATAAAACAAAAATAAATTAATCTAATTAAATAAAAAATAAAATACTACTCAACAAACATGGTATTGTCATAATACCAAATGTACTAAAAACACTGTATTGTCATGGTATGGTTAAAAAATAATAAGGAGAAAAAATAAATAAATTAAAAACTTTAATTATTAAAATTTTTTTTTATTAAAATTATTAAAACAGCTAAGGCTGTTAGTGGACTGTATTTCTGTTTCCTTCACCTGCTTTCAGTGGATTTTTGTAGTATCTGTTTGCGTGGCCTCCTTTCAGTAAGGTTTTGGCTGACGAGTGAGGATTTCAATAAAATAAAACAAAAAGTAAATTAAATTACTTTTTTTTTTCTTTAATTATAAACTGGTATACTACCATAACAGGTACTAAACATGTGAAAGAATACCATAGTATAACTACAGTAGATATATAATAATAAATATAATATTCACCCAACAGAACAGTTGGTAGCACACTATGAAGCATTTCAGAACAGGCAGACACAGGAAGTAGCACAGCACTGCGTCCCGCCTGTGCGCCGCAGTGGTGCGAACGTCATTAACGCCCCCCCTCCAAACACGATGCAGACAGCCATGTGTTCCTGCCACATTTACCCCATATCCTTTCAAACAGCAGCATCCAGGCCAAGCAGGCCTGCTCTCGTGAAGCTCTAGCAGAGTGTAAAATAGGCCAAACCCCTGAAGAATAAAGCAGGAGAATCAGTGCGGACTGGGGAACGCTTCATTCTTTCCACAGCTCACCAACAAGACACTTTCACACACACACACACACACACACACACAACGGGAAACATGCCAGTTCAAGCCTCAAATACAACATGTTTAATAGGCCTAACTGCATTAAAGACCCCTTGAACTGGATTGACAAATACGGTTCTTTTCTGTGTTGAGCTATTTCATAAAGCAGTTCAAATAACCAATATTTAGTCATAGCCCGGATAAACCCCAATTGATAGCTGGCAGAAAATGGAAATAAGCAGTTATGACTCTTCCAAAATGACAATCAATAGATGGAAAAATAAAATAACATAAGCAACTCATTTTACTTCAGTAAACTGACATTTCTGAGGGAAACAATAATAAAACAATGTACCTAAAACATAAATAAAATGGAATAAAAATAAAATAAAATTGTATAATATTATTAAATATTAAAATAAAATGTTATAAAATATAAACTGCTATGAAATAAAGTAAAATACGATAAAATAAAATGTGCCTAAACCATGGTATTGCAAAGGTAGGATTTCAATAAAACAAAACCATATAAAATGTTATAGTATTATTAAATATTAAAATACAACTTTATAAATTAAAATAAAATGCTATGAAATAATATAAATAATATAAATAACATAATATCATAAAATAGATTAAATTGAAATCTCCCTAAAACCATGGTATAATAAAGTTAGGATACATTAGTAACATTTTTATAATATTACTACATTTAAAAAAAAAAAAGCTATAAAATATAATGCTATGAAATAAAATAAAACTGAATAAAATAAAATGCACCTAAAACCATGGTATTATAAAGTTAGGATTTCACTAAACTAAACTAAGCTAAGCTAAACTAATAAAATAAAATAAAATAAAGTTAGGATTTCAATAAAACAAAACAAAATAAAAAATAAAATAAAATACAATTTTCATAATATTTTTACATTTTAAAAAATAAAATGTTACAGAGTAAAATGCTATGAAATAAAACAGAATAAAATAAAATGTACCCAAAACCATGCCATTATAAAGGTAGTATTTTAATTACATTTAAATTTAAAATACAAAAATACAATTTAAAATACTATTTTGTAATATTATTAAATATTAAAATAAAATGTTATAAAATAGAATAGAACAAAATAAAATTGAACTAAAACAGTATTATAAAAGGTAGGATTTCAATAAAATAAAATTAAAATTAAAATTAAATAACAAAATTAAATTAAATAAAGTTATTATTATAGAGGGTTTTAATATAATTAACAATAATGAAACTTGAAGAAAAACTAAATTCATGATATCAATAGAAAATAAAAGTTATTTCAAAGGTAGAAAAAAAGTCACTACATAAAAGATTATCAAGGCAAACTATTCTCTTTTTTTGCATAATGTGCACTTGTGAATAAATCTCTCACAAACCCGCCAGGAATGTGCATAAAGAAAATAATACTATCCATTTTTCCCATACTGACCTGTACCTCACTGTCTGTGTTTATTGCTTAATTATTAAAACACCCAAATATTACAGTGGAAATGTGCGGCACTGCACAACAAACACTCTACAGCATGGTAATGCTTCAGACAAACAGTGTATAATTATGCATATTGGCGTCAACCGGAGCGGCCCAGACAGATCAGCACAAACACATTTTACAGGAAACTGCAGTCGACAAGCTGAGCAATCAACACCAGAGGCCTGCAATTAACATCCCGCGCTGCTTGTTGGGCCCAGGAGGAAATAAACAGGTTTGGAAGTGAAGTGTGACCAACTTGAGCCACATCAGAGCACGTCAGTCCCCATAAAGACCCATCAAAGAGCTCTGTGAAGCTGCCATTAAATCCAACTGGAAAGCTCCTACTAACAAATTCGGAAATCTCAGTTGTGGTGTGAATGCACTGGGTTTCATATTTCTTTTATATTTGGGTCAAAGACGTCTAAAACTCTTTCAAACTAGTGCTTTCTGGCTTTCTGCTATTATTTTGTGGATGAAGCATTTTCTAGGGGAGTATGAGTACAGTGAGCATGAGGGAGATTGAATGAGAGAGGGTTCATTTTTATAAATGAACACTCAGGAAAACTAACACTTGAGTTAGTCATATCTGAAACCAGTGCTTCAGCACTTCCCTCCAGTTATGAAGAACAACACATACACACCTCACTATGTGTCTGCTAACTATGAATTTTTCATTGCAGTGTGCAAGTTTCACCTGAATGACAGCCGCAGTCGTACAGTAGCAGGCAGATGTTCGGCTGTGGAGATTGTGGAGGGAGACTGCATGAAAAACCAGCGGTGAATTAAAACTCACATCAATAATCTGACCTCAAATACAACACATCCTCCTCACTCACTAGCATATACTAGTTGATATTAATTAGTGTAATAAGCATCGTATTGTATTTTAGGGTTGAAAAAGGTCCTTAAATTTAACAGAGAATATGTTGGCAATTTTCTGCCACGACTTTATCTGTTTTTCTTCTGAATTATTTATATATATTTTTAATGAACATATAGTACAACATTAAAATTATTTGACAATTCTTTAAAATAAAATGTTATTTTATAATAATAACAATAATATTATTCAACTTTAAAAATAAAATGTACCCAAAACCATGGCATTATAAAGGTAGTATCTTAATTACATTAAAATTTAAAATACAATTTAAAATACAATTTTGTAATATTATTAAATATTAAAATAAAATGTAACAAAATAAAATAAAACTGAACTAAAAATAAAATGGTATTATAAAGGTAGAATTTCAACAAAACAAAACCATGGTATTATAAAGGTAGGACTTTTTATATTTTTTATACAATAAAATAAAATGCATGTTATTATTATGAGAGGGTTTTAATAAAATTAACAATTATGAAACTTGAAGAATGGCTGAAGTAGTAGTACAGAACAACTGAATTTCCATTTTTAATGTGAAACATCATTAGCAATTAATTTTACTTCAGTCATTTGACATTTATGAGAAATATATATAAAATATATTTTTAATGAACATATAGTACAATATTCAAATTATTTGATAATTCTTTGAAATAAGATTTAATTTGTAAACATAAGTTAAAGGGACAGTTAAAACACAAATTAATATCTTTTTGTTGAAATCAGAGCTTTCTGACCCTGCATAGACAGCAACGCAACTGAAAGATTCACGGCCCAGAAAAGTAGTAAGAGATATGAGAATACTTTTTGTAAAAAATAAAAAAAGGTGAAAATATATATATTTTTTTATTTTAATTAACTTTAAATTAACAAAATATTCATTTTTGTGTAAATTATCCCTTTAACTACATTAGTTAAGACAAACCAAGAATACTTCTAAACTATTTACTAAACTTAGTTTAATGTTAATCTCAACATTTATTACATTAATAAACACATTATTAAAAATCAAAAGTTGTATTTGTTAATATTAGTTAATGCACTAACATTGACATTTTTACTAACATTGACAACGGTTAACTACTGTATAAAAAAAGTAGTGCTCATTATTTGTTCATGTTAGTTAATGCATTAACTAATGTTAACATATGAGACCTTATTGTAAAGTGTTTCCAATTATTTTAATACAAAAACGGCTCATGTTAACAATTTCGATCAATGACACAAAAAAAACTGAATTGACTTTAATTGAGCTATAAATTAGACTATACACAAACGCATCGATTCACTTCAGAAGGCCTTTATTAACCCTCTGGAGCCATGTGGAGCACTTTTTATGATGGATGGATGCACTTTATTGGAATTCAAAATCTCAACAGCCATTATAAAGCTTGGAAAAGCCAAGAAATGTTTTAATATAACTCTGAATGTTTTTGTCTGAAAGAAGATAGTCATATACACCTAGGATTGCTTGAGGATGAGTAAATCATGGGTAATTTTTATTTTGGGGTGAACTATCCCTTTAAGCAGGTTAGTTTTAATAAATCCTCTTTTTAGACTGCTGAAGAGTTCTTTTTTCATATCTTACATTTCAAAAAGAAAATTCAAATTCGATTTGCAATATCATAAGGTTTAAGTTGATTGAATGCTGTTAAATTGATCAGATTAATAATTGTGAATTAAACCTTTAATGACCTTAATCGCTGTCTTATTTCCTGCGTGGGCGATTGAAGGATCAGTGTCTGTGCCTCCAGCATGTTCTCCTGAAAAGCTGTTTGCGTCAGTGCTGACATTCCATTAGCACGCATTCGTGTCTTATTATTCGCATTACAAAGGTGGATGTAGAAATCTAACATTCGCAACAGGCCTTGGATTTCTTTAGAAGGCCTGAGCTCGGAATGAAATGTACGGTGAAATGCTTTTGTAGAAGAGAGCATGTCAGGTGGAAGAAAAATACCCACAAAGCACGACTGTAGCTCCTTTCAACACTCCCGTTCAATTTAAAGTTTGGTCGTTTCTGCACCAGTAAGCTTTCTGCCCGGGGGATACTGAGCAAACCAAGACAGCCATTCTACCATCTATTTTTAACTGTCATCAATTATGAAAAAAAAAGCTCTGACAATAATTACAGGAACATGTAAGACGTGCAACACTCTCCTTTGTGCGCAGGGGCGTTATAATGCAGCACTTCAGCAAGACGAGAAAAACACATTTAGAGAAATAAAACCCCGTCTATACGTCACGGCTCGTGTCTGTGGTGCACTTACAGTAATCATTTGGCTGTGATGAATGCGGGGTCCTGCTGTACGATCTGATGGTATGTTGTGAATGGACATTCAGAGTGCTTAATATTGCTGTGGAGAGGAGTTAGACTCATTACAGCTGAAAGAGAGACCATCCATCCATCTACAGCACTGCTGATCTGCCCTAAACTGCTAATTCCATATCTGCTTACAGAACAGATGCATTCGCGCTTATATTACTGGAGATGTGCACACACTGACTAACACTAAGAAAAAGCAGCATGGTAATAACTTCTAGAGATGCACCGATCGATCGGCATCCGATCGCAATCGACCGATAGGTGCGCTATCGGTTTTGATCGGAGTTCTCAAAATAGATCAGAGCAGGCCGATCAGATGACGTTTACAACAACAAACAGCCGCCAGAGCATGCATTCCCACTTCTCAGACTAGGGTCTCCTAATGGGCGTGGCTGTCTCTACAACGCATTAACACTGAAGATGGCGTCGCCGGTGTGGGTTTTTTACAACGTGTCCGAGAAGGACAACAAATTTGCCGTTTGCAAGGTGTGTGCAAAGGAGATACCCCGAGGAGGAGTGCTACAAAAGAATTTCAACACAACGAACATGATACGACATTTGAAAGTTTCTCGCATTAAGGAGTATACCGAGTTTACAAATTTAGCTTCTGATAAGGCAGAGAAAGAAAAAGAGCGTGCATGTATATTTATATGTATATGCATATGTATGGCATATTTATTTTATTTTTCCACAAAAAGCTTATTGCTAAACTCTAAATTGTGATTCTAAGAAAGAGCCTCCTGAGAGTTAAATGTTTATTATGGTGCACATGTGTGTTTTGCACATATTAATTTTTTTATTTTAAGATTTAACTCCTTTTTCCACAGGAAAACTAAGGTTCATAGTTTACAAATTGTGTCAACTCTAAAAGAGTGAAATGTTGTGTTGTAGTGCTGGGCGATATGGAAAAATCATGTATCACGATATGGATTATTTTATATCACGATAACGATATATATCACGATATACCAAAATAAAGTACGTTTTCAGTTATTCTCTGAAAAGTTTGACAAAAATATCATTGCATAATTTTTTTGCAACTTTATTTTTATTCGTTATTTGAAGTGACATTTAACTGAACTGTCACAAATGAGAAAAATACATTTTAGTGCAGCAATATAAATGTATCAAATGACAACAGATGTGGTGGAGGTAGAGCTACAGTAGCCTTCACATTTTTTATCCACATTTTTATCCAGAGTACGGAAAAGGGCTGCCAAAATCACTCTGGACCCCTCACATCCAGCACACTCACTTTTTGAACTTTTACCATCCGGTCGGCGCTACAGAGCACTGAGCACTAGAACGACCAGACACCGAAACAGTTTCTTTCCTCAGGCAATCCATCTCATGAACACTTGATCGTGGAACATACAACACTATACACTCTTATTTCACTTTTCAGTTATTTATTTAATGCACATACTTCCATTCAAATGTCTTTGCTATTTTTGCACATTGTCTGTCTTGTGTACTTGTATATTGTTCTTTTTATAATATGTATCGTCTTGTCACTGTCATTCTGTAGCACTGTGGAGCTTCTGTCACTAAAACAAATTCCTAGTATGTGTAAACATACCTGGCAATAAAGCTCATTCTGATTCTGATTCTGATTCTGATCATAGTTAAATAGTATTATCAAAATAAACTATTTTTTTATTAAAGTGCACAGCCATTTCAAGTTTCTGAGCAGAAAAGCACTCAATTATAAAAAATAAACAAAACATTTTTCAACCTTGTAGTGCAAAGTTTGCAAACCAAAATAAAGTATCACGCCTGTTTCACACATACTCCGTCTGCAGTGTGTATACAGTCCGTGTGCGTTACGTATGCGGTGCAGAGGCAGCACGGACTCGTTTTGCTTCCACACAGAACGCGTTTGCAGTCCGTTCCTGATCCGTGGGTGTTTACCACAAACACACCATTTATCCGTTATTTTAATTTCAAATCCAAACGTGCTTTTTCAGCATTGGGATACTCTTTTATCACAGTACACTAATACAATAATACTAGACATATTCACGTTTAAACTCAACGTATTATAAACAACGTAGGCTATTATTCAATGCACTTGACTTCTAGATTTGTATATTAAGTTGCTCAAGCAAGTTGCAACACATTTAAACAGCATAGGTAGGCTATAGCTTCCTTTTCATATTGAAATTGGGCTATCACAAATATTTTAAATTAAAACTTACCACAGACAAGCAGTCGGCTCTCTGTGCCTTTCTTTCGTATTAAATCTTTATTAAAAACCATATTTTAAAGAACTTTTCTACCTGGACAAGTGCATCTATTATGTTGCCTTGTTTATTTAAAACTGCACTATTTTAAACCTAGCCAAAAAGCCACGTGTTGACTGTGAAACACAGTAGACTGCATTTATATGCATTTATGGTACATTTCCGTGTCAATCCATGTTCATTTTTACAGCGAACAATGCGCTGTCACTTTAATTCAGCGCATGCAGCGCAGCAAAAACAGACTCTGTCCCGAAAGGATCGCTCCACTGCTACAAACGCACCGCTTCTGGAACGCACTACCGGACAGCAACCGCGTGCAGTGTGAACGATCTGATCCGTTAACATGGGTGCGGAAAAAAATACGCAACGCATACGCACTGCAGACGAATTGACAGGCGTGAAACAGGCGTCAGCGTCGGGCGCGGAAACACTCTTTTGGCAGAGTTTGCACATGACTGTCTTCTGCTCCGTGTCGGAGCTCTTGAAGCCAAAATGCAACAAAATCACTGACGTACCCCCACGTGTCGGTAAAAGTACTTCTTGTCTGCTGCCTGCGTAGCAGTTTCAGTTTGTTGCGACTCGATCCGGGCATTCATCTTCAACCTCTTGCGTCTCCATCTTTAGTCACTCACGAGTTAAAGCATGTCGCACAAGACGGAGTTTCTTTGTGAAAAAGTTCGTTTTTATTCTTGATTATCACTTATAGGGTAGAGTATGCATTGCACAGCAACAAGACACTATAATACATTTGTCATAGCCTATTTAATGCAATATTTTCTTTAGTAATTGATAAAATTAGGTTAGAGACGATAGAAACGATAGAAGAGAAATAGGACGATAGACACTTTTCTATCGTCCCCACGATATATATCGTCATATCGCCCAGCACTATTGTGTTGTACACATAATTACTGCCAAAAGACAGTTTAAGATGGTAAGCAACACTTACTCTATGTAAGCTGAGTCCAAGTTGTCTCTGAGAGTCTCGAGAGTGTTAAATAATGAAATTTGCCTCAACCTGCAATAAAAATGATCAATTCATGATACTTTCTCATTTCCTACTTTTTATACTAATAATACAATGTCAATGTTCGTACATGAGACAACAAAATTGAAGAATTTATGTGATCGGTAATATCGGGATCGGCAGATACTGCTTTTGGTGATCGGTGATCGGCCCCCAAAATCCAGATCGGTGCATCTCTAATAACTTCTTCCAGCCAGGTAAATTGGAAAGCAGCAAGTTTCTGAAACTATGACAAATGCAGCACTATACTGAACTGCTTACATGTTGGATGAACTGCGTACATAACAGAATAACAAACTTTCACAGTAAGATTTTTTTTTTTATGCAATAAAATAATTTCTATTTAATATAAACAACAACTGATGGTAATATCTGGTGAGATAAATGATCAATATTAAATATCAATATTTAATGTCAATGTCAATATTTTGTAGTTACCAGGGTTGTTATTGTTAACTAAAACTGAAACTATTAAAAAGCTTTCAATAAATGAAAAGAACTCAAATAAAACAAAAATTTGATTTATAAAACTGAAAAAATAAAGAAAATTAGAAATGCTGCCTTGAGAACTAATATTAAATAAAAAATAATAATAAAAAAAGTAAAATAAATTTGGGAACTACAATTAAAACTAAAAGATATTAAATATTAATAAACAAAAAATTGACAAAAGCAAAGTATTTATGTAATTACTTCTTACTTTAAGAGAAATATTATTAAAAAAATATAAAAATGGCAAACACGTAAGCTAAAATTCAAAATGAAAATTAAACAAAAATTAAACCCATTTCACACGATTAATAAATATTTTAATAATTTATACACTACCAGTCAAAAGTTTTTAAACAGTTTTTTTTTCTTTTTTTTAAGATTTTAATGTTATTTTAAAGAAGTCTCTTCTGCTTACCAAGCCTGCATTTTCTTATAAATTAATTACAGAAATTAATTATAGGAATTAATACTTTTATTAAGCAAGGATGCTTTAAATTGATCAAAAGTAATTTTAAAGTCATTAATAATGTTACAAAAGATTTCTATTTCAGACAAACACTGTTCTTCTGAATTTTCTATTCATCAAAGAAACCTGAAAAAATTATACTCGGCTGTTTTCAACATAGTAATAATAATAAATGTTTTTTGAGCAGCAAATCTGAATATTAAAATGATTTCTGAAAGAGTGAGATTTCTCAATGAGTAATAATCCTAAAAAATCAGCTTTGAAATCACAAGAATAAATTACATTTTAAAATATATTCAAATAGAAAACTGTTGTTTTAAATAGTAAAAATATTTAGAAATTGTACTGTTTTCTGTACTTTGGATCAAACAGATACAGGCTTGGTGAGCAGAAGAGACTTCTTTAAAGGTCCAAAAACCTTTGACTGGTAGTGTAAATAAACAACAACTGATCAGCACTGTTTTTTAATATACAATTGTCATTTTACTAAACATCGTCTAAATTATTGGAGTGTACATGTTATTGTAAAATCATGCCACTTGAAAAAAACTTTCTTATCAAATATATATAGTATAGTAGAGTATAGTATAGTATAATATATAACTACAGCAGAAATATATCATATGTCACCATGGTAAAAATCTGTAAGGGTGTCCAAATCTATAGGTCTAAAAATCTCCAGATTCTTTGCACTGGCAGACTGACAACGGGTATGGACATGGTCGTCCCAGCTGGTGGTCTCATTGAAATTCTCCGGGAGCGTATTTATAGAGGCTTGAGGTCCCTGCTACATCACCCCGGGCCAGGAAACCATGCGTGGCTGCGGCCTGACTCTCCCCATCTGCTCCATCAACACACACAACACACACACTATATGAGCTTATGAGATGCTACGTCAGCTCTGCTCTCTGATTCACTCAACATCACTTCTGTCTGACACGACTGAGAGCGCATGGGGCGGAAAACAAACCCATTAGAGGGAAAGAGAGAGTTAAAAAAGACCCAGATGTCCATCACAACTAGAAAAAGTAGCAATGCTACTAACTTAACCACTTTTTATTAGCACAGCTGATTAAAAGATAGTGTAGCTTTTCAATCAACAAGCTAATTTTCCCAACTACAACTTAATTTTTTCTAAGAGTAAAGAACATTTTAATAATCTTACAAACCTTTTTCCACTATAAAGAACCTCGAATGAATGTTAAAGGAGTAGTTCACTTTCAGAACAAAAATTTACAGATAATGTACTCACCCCCTTGGCATCCAAGATGTTCATTTTTTTCTTTCTTCAGTCGTGAAGAAATTATGTTTTTTGAGGAAAACATTTCAAGATTTCTCTCCATATAATGGACTTCTATAGTACCCCTGAGTTTGAACTTCCAAAATGCAGTTTAAATGCAGCTTCAAAGGGCTCTAAATGATCCCAGCTGAGGGAGAAGGGTCTTATCTAGCGAAACAATCGGTTATTTTCTAAAAATATTTACAACTTATATACTTTTTAATCCCCACACAGAGTACACACAAAGCTAGACAAGATGAGCCTTTTTAAGTTAAAAAGTATTAAAATTGTATTTTTTTTATTTTATTTTTTTTTTTAGAAAATAACATTGTTTTGCTAGATAAGACCCTTCTTTCCTCGGCTGTGATCGTTTAGAGCCCTTTGAAGCTGCATTTTGGAAGTTCAAACTCGGGGGCACCATAGAAGTCCATTATATGGAGAGAAATCCTAAAATGTTTTCCTCAAAAAACAATTTCCTTACGACTGAAGAAAGAAAGACATGAACATCTTGGATGACAAGGGGGTGAGTACATTATCTGTAAATTTTTGTTCTGAAAGTGAACTTCTTTAAATGTTCTTTATGGAACCATCAATTTCAATAAAGAACCTTTAGTTTTAAGAGCGTAGTAGCGGTTTAGCATAACAAAAGCTACATTTGTAAATTTCAAATCATATTACACAGGCTTAAAGGAGAAGTTCACTTCCAGAATGAAATTTGGAGATAATCACTCTCTTGTCATCCAAGATATTCATGTCTTTCTTTCTTCAGTCGTAAAGAAATTATGTTTTTTGAGGAAAACATTTCAGGATTTTCTCCATATAGTGGACTTTTATGGTGCCCCGAATTTGAACTTCCAAAATGCAGTTTAAATATGGCTTCAAATGATCCCAAATGCAGTTGTAAACGATTCCAGCTGAAGAAGGAGGGTCTTATCTGGCGAAACAATATATATTTTTTTTTATTATTATTATTAATTTAACACTGGGTTGGAACTTCTGCAGCAATCGTTTTGCTAGATAAGTCCCTTCTACCTCGGCTGGGATCGTTTACAACTGCATCTGAGAACATTTGAAGCAGCATTTAAACTGCATTTTGGAAGTACAAACTCAGGGCACCATAGAAGTCCACTATATGGAGAAAAATCCTGAAATGTTCCTCAAAAAACAACTTCTTTACGACTGAAGAAAGAAAGACATGAACATCTTGGATGACAAGCGGGTGAGTACACTGTTTGTAAATTTTTGTTCAAGGGCAATATTAGTGCATAGGATGGCAGATCTGCGCGAGCACTTTTGGAAACAGAGCTCTGAGAGGTTTGTGACGTACATCTTATCGCTGACTAACCTTATCTACTGATTTTAAAACGTCCTTGAGTTCCTGCATTGCCACTGCAAATAGCCGAGTGTCTCAGCAACTGCCGTGTATAACCACAGGTTACCTGAGGGCATTACGTTAACGTTACATAAAAAAAGCTACACAAAATTCCTTGGTTCTCTAGGACGATTTCTCTTAGTAAAGCCACATATTTTCTGCAGAGTGGCTTTGAGCATCCTGGGAGATAAAATCTCTGCTGAAACCTAATGACGGAGTAAACACATATTACACAGGCTCTCAGTAATGGGGTCTGACCACAGAGAAGAAAACGAGAAACAGAAGAGAACAGCTATCAATGCTAAACCGCGATCACATCGGTTCAAAGGCTTTCCAAGGCCGATCTCATTCACCCCCGATATCCCTACCGCAATCACACACCAACCCATCTGAGACGGCACGTGCCTGGCAGCCATACGGTGCGCAAACTCCCATGTCTGCAAAATACTGAGATAATTAGCCTCAATTCTACTGCCGCACGTAGATGATAGTCGACGTCAAACAGTGGCGCAGTGTCCTGCAGTGTGCTAGCATTCACCTAAAACTACTTTAAATAGATGTTATGAATCCTGTCAGAATTATTCTTTTGTATAGGTTGAGTCTCATTTACTAAATGATTACATCAAATATTAGAATATTCAAGGTTCTAGGAATATATCTGCCAAAATTTGACATTATACAGTATATTGCAAAATCCAAACAAAAACACACCTAGAGAGTGCATGCAAACACTAAGATGCAAATTTAGAGTTCACGCTTTCATAGTGTGATTTAGTTTGTTAAAATAAGAGCGGGCACGGTTCATTGATTTAATTCAAGTACTCAATTTTAAAAAGATCCTGGATTTGCCCATGTTGAGTTACCGGAAAAATACCAGAAGTGGCAAATCCCACAAACAAAAGACTGTTTTCGAAGGCTATATTAAACACATTTAAAGACTTACATCATTCTACTGTATAAAGCTACATTTCAATTAAGTAGCATATGTGGTTTATTTATTTACATGCATGTAGGTCGCATATGTGCGTCTCAGAGTGGCTCAGTTCACATTAAATGCTGCTCCACACTAACTGTTATCATTTACATGTGTGGAGTGTCTCAAACTCCATCTTTGCATATTTTTGTGAGTTTGGGTTTATTATAAGGTTCATCTGGAAATGCAACATGCGCAATTTCATCAGATTTGCAAGGTAAATTATTCATAAACCTTTGCAAACACAGGAGAATAAATCAATATCTTTCTCAATTTGCTAACTGTTCATCACAATTTCAAATTAAAAGTTTAAACCCTTGCTCTGAGTTCACACGTTTGATGTCCACATATTCAAGAAATTACAGTGGTTGTAGCATTTATGTCATAGTCATAAAGAAATGGCAGAAAATAATAAAGATTAAGTGGACATTTGAAATAAACATTGTTTGGTTTTTTCTAAACCAACTATTAGATCGTGCAGTAAAGTATGAAAAAATTATGTATTTTAACACTTGTTTAATAAAACCATATGATAGCTTTTGATACTTTTTTGAACTATTTATTATTGTTTCATTGCTGTTATATATGTATTTTAAGTCATTTTAAATGAGATTGTTCACTTCGGTCTATTTTTATAACCACAATAAGTTATTATAAATCAGATTACTCGATTAATTGTCAGAATATATGACCAATTGCTCGATTCCTAAAGTAATCGTTAGTGACAGCCCTAGTTCAAATACATTTAGAATTCCCTCAAAATTCAATATAAGGGGGCTATAATGCCCACGTATGAGTTTTATATGTATTTTTCTATTTATATCCTCTGATATAGTTAATATCACACGAAAAGTGAGTTTTTTCCAAATATGCTATCAACACGTATAACTTAATTATTCACTAATGCAGTAAATAGTCGCCACCTACAGACAACTTTAGGTTTATATTTAAAGTATATTTTCCCTTTCCGCCCCCGAATCATTTTAAATCCTAAGCCTCAGTTGTCCTCAGTGTGAAAAGATGCATCTCAAAATCATATAGTCATTGTTGGAAAGGGTTCAAATACACAAAAATGCTGAAAAAACAAAGAATTTGTGAGACCTGAAGGAATTTTTCTAAAGAACAGTGGGCAGCTTAACTATTCAGGACAAACAAGGGACTCATGAACAACTGCTGTGGACTATTCAGGTAACAACACAGTACACAGTATTAATTTTCATAAATTTAACTATTATTTTCTCTTATATGTAAACATCTTTTATGTGAAATATCTTATTCAGGCCAGTACTAAATAAACAATAACATGCATTTTGCATTTTTGGTAAAACTTTTGATTTCAACTGTATACATTGTGACCTAAAAGCTTGAGTTTACAGACTTATAACAGGATCCTGTCAACCAAAATTACAAATGTCCAATGGATAACTGCAACAATCAATTCTATAACTGATAATGGAATTGGATTCTGGGTAAATAAGAACAATTTCCGCTGCTGGTATAACTAGTTGTCCGAAGGAATATCACAGATAAGAAGCTCTTTAAAAATCAATATTGAGGGTTGGATAATCAGCGGATCACAAGAAAATATCTCAGATTGTGCTAAGATTTGCCAAGATAAAGTCTAAAATACTTGGATAAATTGTAACATTGTAACTTCTGGAGTAGATTACCAACAGATATTTCGATTTAAAATGTAGCTTCAGCTTTCATATCCATTGCATGGATTTCAGAGATAATACTGTGACAAAACCTCTTTTGGAGAGGCACGAGATGTGACTGATAACAGTGCGGATCTCGTGACAGGTGGAGGAACACATGCTCTATATATGGCTGTGACCATCAGTGGCAAACAGCTTCATAACATCCATCCAGCAAGAGCAGAAAGTGAGACAGACCGAAAGGAGAGCTGGTCTTTCTCAACGCAGAGCGTGTGGTATGTGGGAAAGGGACATCTGCTCTCTTTCATGCTCAGAAAGCGCAACTGATTCCCTGAAAGGATGATGGGAGTTTGTTTGTGGAACACACTAATGGCAAAGAGCTCTTCCTCAAGCTAGAAACTACTCCTCTGCAGCCTCAGGTGCTGAAGATCCCTTCACAGGACGTACTCCGCCGAGTGCGTTTAACAGCAGAAAGGAAGTTTATATTGCTCAGGAGAGGTTACTACCTCTATACAGAAAGAGATATAGAATTAATGTGGATAGTAGCCTAAATCATTTGACTTTTGGAAGTTGATGAGAAATGTTTGAGTTCATATTGAGATCTCTGACTTTTTTTTTTTTTAAATCTTGGCAAATCTAAACACAGTTTGAGAAATGGCATCTGAAACTCTAGAACAGATTTCTCTATAAACTCTAGAATAAGATTTCTGGTGTTAAAGGGAGGAAGAATCTTAGAAACAGGAGGCAAAACATTAATCCCCTTGATGTCTAGAAGAAACAACAGAAACATTAAAGTTACTTAATAGTTTTTTAAAAGGATAGTTCCCCCCAAAAAATGAAAATTCTGTCAATAATTACTCAACCATATGTCATTCCAAAACCGTAAGACCTTTGTTCATCTTCAGAACACAAATGAAAATATTTTTGATGAAATCTGAGGGCTTTCTGGCAGACAGCAAGGGTATTACCACGGTTCATCCAATTCATCCGAAGATAAACAAAGGTCTAACGGGTTTGGAATGACATGAGGGTGAGTAACTAATGACAGAATTATCATTTTTGGGTGAACTAATCCTTTAAGTTTTCTTTTTCTGTAATAAAAATGTTGTAGGATTTACTTTAAATCCTTTCAGTGAGAAATGGCTAGTAAATTTGACAAAAAAAAAAAAATTACTAAGAAACATTTTCTTTTCCTGTACTCAAAAATAGGATTTACATAATAACTATTTTCACAAATAAATTTTACAAAAAATTACACAGAAACAGCAAGTAACCTCTCTTTTTGCTTTCTTGTTCTGTACTGGAAAAAAAGGTGTAGGATTTACTTATTTTCCACTGAGAAACTGCTAGTAAATTTCACAAATAATTATAAAGAAACGGCAAGCAACACATTGAATTAAACGTCAGTTTTAGATGTTTTTTTGCAGTGTGTCTTTTAGAAAACTCTGCATTTCTACAGAAGATTTAGAAATTTCACCATTAAAGAACAAATCTAAGCACAGTTTGAGACATTGTTGAGATACATGAGAGACTGGAAGGGAGAAAAATCTGAGGAGGAGACCTGACCATTTATTTTCCATTAAATCTTCAATGCCGCCTTTAGGAGATGAAGTAATGAGAATTCATCAGCAATTTTCTTTCTGATAAGAAAAATAGACAAATATGCCTACACGAATTAGATTAGCAATTGGAAATTCATCCTTCTAAAAGAGTAGTTACAAATTAAATGAACGATTTAAACAAACGTACAGCTCAAATAAGACTTTATATATTATAAAAAGGTAAATGAGTTTTACTGCACATCTTAATAGAATAATTTACCCCCAAAAGAAAAATCTGTCATCATTTATTCACACTCATGACAGTCCATGTTTTTGACTTATGTTTTGCAGGTGAACATCAAAAAATAAATAAATACTGCATTAAATTGCGTAGACAATTTTTGTGTTCTAAAGATAAACCGAGTCTTACAGGTTTGACATGACATTTGACATGAAGTTGAGTAATTAATGACAGAATTTTCATTTTTGCGTGAACTATCCTTTTAAAACTTAAACTGCTCATAAAGCTCTGACACTGGAAACTTCTCTGTTTCATTCATTCACCTCATCTGCATCATTTGCCAAGTAATCTCAGACGGCGTTTACAGAAGCCTCATGAATAAACCCACAATAATCCTGCTGTTGTCTCTCTGTCTCTGTGTGCGGGGGACATCCCTCTCTCTCTCTCTCCGTCTCCCCCGCAGGTCTTCCTGTCTCACACATCAACCACAGCATTGATCAAACAAAGTTGCCATGGCGACACAGCCTCACGGAGCACCGGGCTAGTGGGAAGGGATGTTCCATCTAAGAGAAACTTCAATTATGATTTATCTCTTCTGTTCTTCCCTGTATCTCTCTTGCTTGGCTCTTTCTCTGCAGGGACCAAAATTTATTAAGCCAAATGATGCACATGGCCATATAACAGAGGTTGCATCTTTAACTTAAAGAAATGGTTGTTAAAAATATTAAATCATTGAGATTTATTTATACTTAATTTTTCTCCTGCTCGAGTACAGATATTAAAACAATTATATTTTATATGATTACATTAAGTATGAATCTCATCAAGTTAGTGTTTTTAAGCATTTAACATTTGTTCCAAAATAATAACTCAAGGCAGTAACAATTTATACAATCTATTTTACTAGTGAACTTACATTCAGCTATTCTTTTTAATAGTTAACTTTTAACAATTTTCTTAATTTTTCAGATCATCAGTCATCAAAGCTCAGTAAATATTGGTCACAGACATGGAGATTTACCTTAAATTTTACTAAGCTAATCACTCACTAAATGTTTTATGGCATTTTTAGTCTTATTTTTAAAAACAAAATGGTTATATCCAAGTGTGTGAGTTGTTAACTTTTTTTAAATTTCCCATTAACGCCATTACATTGTTCATTCAGACTGATTCGCGAACACGGAATGCACACAAACACAAGAGGCGGGATTTATCACATGAACCAATCCCAGCCAATCATAACCAGTCATATCCAATCATATTGCGAACAAAATCTCAATGGCGAGAGAGACACACACTCCAGATGTAACTTTACCTGCTGGTGTGCCTGTAGGGCAATGTTTCTTCAGAAAAATGTGTGATTTATAAATTTTTTAAATGTTATATTTTGTAATATTGGCGTTGTTTTATTTTTGAACTACACATTTTTTAGTCATTCAATATTTTGAGGAAGCACTGCCTCCCCTTGCCTCCTTGGAGGAAATGCCTCTGAGAGATCTTTCTGGTCCTCAAATCTGATTGGCTAATAAGAAGGCGATATAAGAGTCCAAAAGAACTCCAACAGCCATTTCACCGTTTGTATTTCTTTCACTCCGTTTGCGATACTGCTCACAGCAAGTGTCATTGAACACCCAAAATATTTAAAAATATTACTGTTTTTGTGTCACAAAATGTCGTTTTAAGAGTTTTTCAGATGAGGATTTACTTGTTTATAATGTCTATTTAAAAAAAAATTCGCATCAATGCTTTCGGACATTTGAGCTCTACGGTGATAATGGCGATCACGGCAAACATTCAGACTAGTTTTATTGTGAATATGAGATTGAGCTGAAGAATGAATGCTGTATCAGATGCAGGTAATCACACTCGCTCAGACCATCTCTCTCTCATAATACTCTACCAGACATAATACAATGAGCTTTTCATGCAGTAATACAACAATCTTTCAACAAAGCAACTCAACGTTCCTTCATTACTAGTTCTAAAGTGAAGTTTTTTAAATTAGTAATGGAGGCTTAGGCTCAGCTGTTAAACTGTCAAACTTAGATTTTAATCCGTGGTGGAAGGAAGTAGTTCTGCACAAAAGATTATGTATTTACACTCTTGTGCTGTCTAAACTGTTGTATAAATGCTATATCACACTTGTGGACATGATATATGGCTGTATATTGGCATGCTGTGATTACCTATGACCGAATCACAGCCGTGCCGATATACAGCCATATCTCACATTTACTTGTGTGATATTGCTCATATATATACATTTATAAAATGCAAATAAAGTCTATCTCTCGAGCCCAAACAAAGACAGAACTAACTTTACAGGTCCACAGAACAACAACAACATTATGCTCACTAAAACAAAAATGGGAACAATCACTGTCATTTGAAAGTTTCCCGGCCACAAACAATGCTCGTCTAAGGCCCTTATGGAGTCAGACTGAAGTGGAAAGAACAGAGTGTGACTGAATCCGCTCTGGTTTTGGCAGACAGCTCTGTCCGTTAGTATAGGTCAGTACAAGGAAGTAACCATTCTCTGAGGAAAGCATTTGGCTAGAAGAGGAAGCCATAACTGTTGCATTTTGGTGGCATGATCTTAAGCCTCAGATGTTCATCATGAAAACACAATTCAGAAAAACTCTCTAAAGAACACGTCATCAATTAAAAACCTCAGTGTGACGTTTCTCTAAAATGCAATTGCTGCAATTCAGCATCCAGCAGAAGTTGGCAGCCACACCTTGCCTCTTCCAATCAAGCGCAGCACAGGCTTCAAAGCCATGTTAGAATGAGCAAAAGCACAGGAACAAAGGGATGCTTGCACTGAACCCCTGGTGTGAGCGAAGTCTAGCGTGCTGATTTGCTGAGTGTGTATTTGTGCTGGCAGAGAAAGAGGCTTGTGCTGTAGATCCCTGGAGTGAGACGATGGCCTCGCTCTCCTCAACACTTTAAACTGCATAAAACAGACCATTCAGCCTCGTGCCCTGAGGTCCTTCAGATGTTTACGGTGGGGTAAAGGACCACTGATACCACTTTTAACGCTAGAGCTGAATCTGGGGCGAGGAACTGTGAATGTTTCTCCAAACCATTTCTCTAAAGATTCGAGAGCCAAACAATGACGCAAATGATAAAATGGCAAAATTAATAATCCAGAGGTCAGAATATTTAATTTGTACTTAAAAATATTTTTTTAATTATTACAAATATTGCAGGTATCAATTTGTGATTCAAAATTCAAGGCCTACTTGAAAAATAAATAAATAAATAAAATAATATATATATATATATATATATATATATATATATATATATGTGTGTGTGTGTGTGTGTGTGTGTGTGTGTGTGTGTATGTATGTATGTATGTGTGTGTATATATGTATATATATATATATATATATATATATATATATATATATATATATAAGGGCTGTCAAATGATTAATCATGATTAATCACATCCAAAATAAAAGTTCATGTTTACATACTAAATGTGTGTTTTCTGTGTTTATTTATTATGTATATATAAATACACACACATACATGTATTTTCAAGAATTTGTTTTAGATTTATATAGAAAATATTTATAATTCTATATATAGTCTAAATTAAATAGAAGTATAACTATTCATTCATATAAATATTTGTTTAAATCTATACATGTATGTGTGTGCATTTATATATACATAATAAATATACACAGTAAACACACATTTAGTGTGTAAACAAACTTTTATTTTGGGTGTGATTAATCGTGATTAATCATTTGACAGCCCTAATATATATACACACACACACATACACACACATACACACATACACACACACATACACACATACACACACACACACACACACACACACAATTTGATTAGTGACACCCTTATGAAAATTAACTATGGTTTTACTATAAAAAACAAAAAACTACACTTTTACAATAATAAAACCATAGTTAATTTTTGTAAGGGCAATAGGATGTAAATAAATAACTTACTTTAAAATAATATTAGTGTTGGGCAATAATTAATCGCATCCAAAATAAATGTTTTTGTTTATATAATATATGTGTGTGTACTGTGTATAGCCTATTTATTATGTATATATAAAAGACACACATACACTAGGCTATATAATTTGAAAATATTTATATGCATTTACATATATATTTATATTCATACAATGTATATTATATATTAATATATTTAATATATAAACAACTACTTTTTCTTAAATATATACATGCATGTGTGTATTTATATATACAGATAATAAATGTACATGGTACACACATATTATGTACACAAAAACCTTTATTTTGGATGTGATTAGTCGCGATTAATCATTGCCCAGCACTAAATTTTATATAAATCACCAGTCAATAACATAACAAAATAAATAAAAAAAATCTTAATACAAACGTTTTATAAATAATTGGATACAATTCACAAACTATAGGCAATAAAAAAAAATTCCCCACAACTAAAAACAGCTGCAACAAACAACCACTTAAAATAACAAATTAGGCATATTCTGTGGACCAAAATAAACCAGACAAAAATCGTGGAAACATTAATGGAGTTTCTTACACATTTCTTAAGAGAAATATCAATTTAATTATTACATTTTAATAATTGCAGGCATCCATAACTTCGCAATTCAAAATGCAACCAACAGTGATGAAATGTGTAAAATTCGCATTCTTAATTGCGATTGGACATCTTTCTTGCATTTATTAGCATACTGAATTCTGATTGGTCCTTTCTTACACAGCCGCCACTAAACAAGATGCTTGCTGAGTGTCATGACAACGGCTGCGGCATTTCATTTACACAGAAGTAAAGCCACCTCGCAGCTGCTTCACATAGACATTTTCTATCTATTCGTGCCTCGCAAGCGCTGCTATTTCCTTTAGGAATTGCAAATATAGTCACTTGTGATGTGTAACAAACTCACCCGATGGTGCTGAGCGCCTGTTCCAGGAGCTCCGTCTGCAGAATATTCTGCGGCGGCGTGAAAGCCCCATTAAAATGAGATAAAACCGAGCTACAGAACTGACGCAATGTCTCAAACTGCATTTTCCCTCTTCCTCTCCGTTATCCTGCGTATATTCCCTCTTTCCCTCAGACGAAACTCCTCCAGCGCTCCTCGCTCCGGACGCGCCGCATCTCCAGCGCAACATAAACACGATTCAACTTCCCGATGTATTCTGATCCCGGTGAAACGTGCGTTTGGATGAGGAGAGCGGACCGACACCGGCTCCCCCGGTCATTATGATCCGAACTTAAGAGAGAACGCGAACGCACAGCGTTTTCCTAAACGATTCCTCGCGGCTTTATTTATCCACAGTAATCGCGATAAACATCCATGCAAACGCACGCAAGCGCGTCGCGTCCGGATTCTACAGAGCCCAGGCTCGCAGAGGCGCTGCTGTCAGGATTTTCTCTCCCCATCTAGCAGCCACCCGCTTTCAGGAGCACCAGAGCAGCACTACACATCCTCTAGCAGCAGCATTACAGCGCATGTGGCGTGGGGAGGAGGGGAGCTTTCTTTCTCCCACATCATTAGGGTTTTCTGTGGAGAGAGATGCTCTGCACTAAAAGACAACTATTGTGTGTGGATACTTGATGACCTGAAGGAATAAGAGCTCTAGAAGAACAGAAAACGCTCTCGTGGAGTGCACTGCCCTGAGGACACAAGGAATAAGAGGGCTTTTTAACATGCATCCTGACCTAAAAAAAATGTTCTATATGCATTTAAAAGAGAAGCAGGGCCCTTGGAAATTACATTCTATTATGAGAGACACGTTAAAGCCATTAGCAGCATGATGCAACCAACAGTATTAGACCTATTAATGTAGGTTTACTGTACATGCATTTGCAAGTATATTATTGGCTTTGGGTTGTCCGTAATAATATAATATAATATATTACAATTTTATTTCGAAAGACAATTAACTTTTTATTGTACAATATAGTTAAAAAAAAAAACGTTAAATATTTTAATATAAAAAATCCAAAATAATGGACGGATAAATTGACAGCAAAAAGTGAAAATGCTACAGAGATAGACAGGCTGAGCAATAGATAAAGCGATAATGACAAAACAATATGCAGGATGACAGGTAGAACTATAGAACGATAGCAGGCAAACAGATAAATCGTTACAGATAGATTGAAAAATGAATAGAACAATCAATAGAACAGACGAAAGAAAGATTAATAGATTGTTCTATACAGTATAGATTGATAGACCAATCATTAGAACAATAAAAAGAATAAACCTTAGAATGATCAATAGAATGATAGAATGACAGAACAGCTAATACAATGACAGATCGATAGGTTAGAATGATGGATAGAATGACAGAATGACAGAATGAAAAATAGAGTGATAGAATGATAGATAAAACAATAGATAGAACGATAGAAAGTACAGTAGAATGATATAGAAATATAGATAGAACAATTAGAATAATGAAAAGAACGATAGAAATAACAATCGTTAGAATGAACGATAGAAAGAACAATAGAACGATCGATAAAATGACAGAACAACTGATAGAAAAACAGAATGACAGCAATAGAGCAAAAGAACTAGATAGATGATAGATCTCAATAGAACAAATAGAACAATTAATAGATTAAGTTATAGAAAAAAGACAGAACAATCATTAGAATAATAAAAAGAATAGAAATAATCATTAGTATGATCGATAGAACAAAAGAATGATAGATAAAACAATAGATAGAATGAAGATAGAATAGAAAGAATGATAGAATGATGGAGCGATAGATATATATAGATAGACAGATAGATAGATGAGAGTGAAAAAATTATAGAATGAAAATAACAGAAATATATGTTAGAATGATAGAACAACAGAATGAACAATAGAAATAATCACTAGAATGATCGATAGAACAACAGAATTATAGATAAAACAATAGATAGAACGAAGATTGAATAGATAGAAAGAAAGAATGACAGAATGATGGAGCGACAGATAGATATACAGTGAGAGAAAAAAAATTATAGAATGAAAAGAATAATAGAAATATTTTAGAATGATAGAACGAAAGAACGATCAATAGAACAGAATGACAGAACAATAGAAAGAACGATAGAGGGATACATAAAAAAGAAAGACAGAAAGATGGAACGATAGATAGATAGATATATAACAATCATTAGAATGTTCCATAAAATGATAGAACAATCGAAAGCACGACAGAATGACAGAAAAATATATAGAACAATAAAATGACAGAACAATATATAGAACAACAGAATGATAGATTAAAATAGAATGATAGAAAGAAGGATAGATAGAAACAATTTTGAGAATGGTATTTATGAAAATCTCTAAAATATATACACACACACACACACACACACACACACACACACACACACACACACACAGTATATATGGATAGATGGCCATGCTAAAGCTGAAATGCGCCAGTTGTTTAGAGATCAGCGTTTAAATCATTAGTGTTGAATGGTCTAGAGAGCAGGCAGGTGTGAGATCAGAATGCTGATAATGAATTCCTGCAGGTGCATCTTTCATTCTCTTAATAATTCTCTTAAGACACAATCTCCATATCACAACATCAGCTCCCATAGCGCTAAACCAAGAGCATGAAACCCGATTACATCATACTTAAAGTGAAACTTGTGCTGACCTCTTGAACAAACAACACAATCTGCACGTCTGTCTATACTGCAGTGCCTGCTGTGACAGTAGAAGATACGCTCCCAACCCTACAAATGACTCATGCATTTTGTCCAACTAATTTCAGCTCTAAAACAACCGCTGTTGTCTGTGGTTCAACTTGGGTGTCACATTGCATCTAGCTCCAATAAAAACACTAATGGATTTTATAGATGGAGGGGGAGGAGATGCAAACGCACGAAAAGCCGCGAAACCCAGAGAAACATAACGGCTGTAATTAAATCCGAATCCCAGTGTAATTATTATTGTTTCATCTAGCAGTTTCACCCACACTCGCGCCGCGTCTGAGCGTTCGCTCCAATGACACCTCCGAGACCAAGACAAATTAGGCTCTTCCCACATTATTTCAGGATATAAATAGGCTGTCAGCACTTTTTCAGGAGAGGAGAATCAGAGTTAATTTAAACATTCTTTAAGATTAATGGAAGTGCTTTTCAGTGATTTCCTGAGCTCTATTCCTGGGCATCAAACTATTTAACACATTCTCTCGCCGAACGGTCAGGCCGTTCTTATCCACTTTGGCAGCAGTTAACCCCAAAACACCCCTGTCATTTTCCATAAAGAGACGTAGGGCCTGAAATGGTTAAAATAGCCTATTTATTATATGAGCTCTTTTATTTTCCATTCATTTTATTTGAGACTTGCAACCCTTTGTGCAACTGTTTGTAAAGTTTAATACCTTGATTTTTGAGATTATGAATCTAAAATTACTTCTATGGTCCTAGCAACATTTAAAGGAACAGTTCACCTAAAAATGAAAAAGTGAAAAATTACCCTCAGGCCAACCAAGATGAAGATGAGTTTCTTCATCAGAACAGATTTGGAGAAATTTAGTATTACTTTAGCATCACTTGCTCACCAGTGGATGCTCTGAAGTGAATGGGTGCCGTCAGAATGAGAGCCCAAATGGTTGGTAAAAACATCACAATAATCCACAAGTAATCACAACTCCAGTCCATCAGTTAACATCTTAGAAGTGAAAAGCTGCAGGTTAGTAAGTACTTTGAAAGCAGATGTTCTTTTTCAAAAATACAGTACTTGTGTGAAGTCAGGACTAATATAGAAGCATAACACTTTCTGTTACACAACGCTGAACAAATCAGACACTGCTTCGCTACCATATGGCAGGCGCATTTTTAACATCTAACCTTTTGGGGGTAACATGTTAAACCTGTTAAATCAGACAGAAAGTGCAAATGAGCATTTACAGTTTTTGTGACGGAACATGGCATACAAACCAATCCGGTCCGAAAAGAACAGCACTGAGTAGCTTTTTATACATTTCGCAGCAGGGAGGCGCACATATTGTTCTACGGGAAATGTCAAACTGCATCCGTGAAAGCAGCTTAAAGCTCACCTGCTGTCCTGAGCTGTTCACGGACATCTGCCAGGTAAAGAAGCCAGGGATGGGTAAAAAAAACAAATGGACCGCACTAGGCAAAATTGACTTAAACTTTAGGGATTGGTACGAGTATCTAAACTACACAAGTACATGAGTACAAGGATGAGTATACATTTAAGTAGCTGATGGTAAAGAATAGACATTTCTAAAATGTAAAATATTTTTGGTTTTGAGAACGTTTTGCAAAGGTCATGGATTTGATTTTAAGTTAAAACACAAACTGATAAACTAGTAAAAAGTATATAGATATATAAATATAAATACTTGGCAGCAAAGGAATTTACAAGGTTCAAAATAGTTCTATTTTAAATAAATGGTGTTAAAAAAACCTTTATTTATCAAAGAATACCAAATAAAAATAAAATAAAGGTTTTCACGAAAATATTAAAAGCAACACTGTTTTCAAATAAAATAATAAAATAAATAAAAATAATAATAATAAAAAATAAAATAATAAAATAAAGGTTTTTACAAAAATATTAAAAGCAGTACAGCTGTTTTCAACACTGATAATAGATTATGAACATGCAGGTGACACTGTTCATGTGACACATTTAGCTTTTCCATCACAGGAATAATTTATATAATATATTCAAACCAAAAACATTTATTTTAATTTGTAATTTATTTATTCAATATTATGTTTTTTTAAATGAATGAGTGTAAAATCCTTTTTAAAACTAAATAAATAAATAAATGCACTAACAGTCGAAAGTTTTTGAACAGTAGGATTTGTAATGTTTTTTTTTTTTTAATAATTCTCTTCTGCTCACCAAGCCTGCATTTATTTAATCCAAAGCACAGCAAAAACGGTGAAATTGTAAAAATATTTTTACTTTTTAAAATAACTGTTTTGTATTTAAATACATTTTAAAATGTTATTTATTCATGTGATCAAACCTATATTTTCAGTATCATTACTCCAGTCCTCAGAAATCATTCTAATATGCTGATTTACTGTTCAAGAAACATTTATTACTATTATTATTATTGCTATTATTATTATCATCATCATCAATATTTAAAACAGTTGAGTGCATTTTTTGATAAATAGAAAGATCTAAACATCAGAATTTATCTGAAATAAAAAGGTTTTTTTTAAGCAAGGATGCTTTAAATTGATATAATATATATATATATATATATATATATATATATATATATATATATATAAAATGTTACAAAATATTTTATCAAAGAAAACAACAATTCTACTCAGCTGTTTTCAACATAATAATATTAAATGTTTTTTGAACAGCAAATCAGAATATTAGAATGATTTCTGAAGGATTGTGTGACTGGAGTAATGATGCTAAAAATTCAGCTCTGAAATCAAATCAATTGTAAAATATATTCAAATAGAAAATAATTATTCTAAATAGTAAAAAAAATATTTCAAAATGTTACTGTTTTTGCTGTACTTTAGACCAAATAAATGCAGGCTTGGTGAGCAGAAGAGACTTCTTTAAAAAACATAAAAAATTGTACTGTTCAAAAACGTTTGACTGGAAGTGTAAAAAAAAAAAAAAAATACTTTTGAATGACAGTGTAAACATTAAAGTGACAGTAAACATTTTTAACTTGACACAATGTCTTAAAAACATTAAACATCCTACACATGTACACAACCATTGTCATTCAAATGTGCTCATGTCAACACAAAACACAGTAACAGCAGGTGAGATCAGCCTCATCCCTGTGGCACACGGCCCAACATTTCTCTCCTCCACAGGTATTCAGGAACGGAAAATCAAACCAACACACAGCAGTCGCCACGGATTCAAGGGAGCTGGCATCTGTTTCTGCAGAGACATCTCTCCAGGACTGACCCCTGACCCCCGAGCAGTGAAGCTGATACGCACATCCCAGCAAAAGAGGCTGAGAATTTGATACCAGGGCTAAGAGAGACACCACCACCTTGTGGTAAACAATAGAATCACACTCACTGCTCTCACTGCATTAGCATCTCCCTGCAGATTAGAGGCGTAATGTTTGATAAATGTGCTATGACTCCCTGCATTTGTTCAAGAGCAGGTTTCACCATAAATTACTGATTGTTATTTACCTGTCTAGCGTGTTTAGCAACAAATTAGCAATGGTAAACGCTGAGGAACAGATGGAACCTGAACGAATGCATTGTGTGCTCCAGCTGTTGTTATCCCAGCTTCAGTTTCACATGGTCTACGTATGCATGTGAGGTTAAAAACTGCTACTTTTCATACATGTGCTTTAAAACCCAATGAGTTCACTAAAATAATACTTCATAAAATACAATTAAACTCCACTAAATTATTGTTACTGAAACCTAACTGTAACTAAACTCTTCTCTTTTACAGTTACCTACTAGATAGCTAGCAACAGCTAGCTACTTAGCAGCCTAAATCACACATGTGCTAATACAACAAGAGACTATCCACTGCCTCAACAAAAACACATAAAATAGCATTTATTTTCAACATTTTACTCTCCTTAACGAACCTAAGGCAAAGCATCTGCTGTGGTTTATTTTTGAGTTCTGCCTAATATAATCAGTTACCATATAAGTTCATAACGTTTTCAGTGCAATGAACTTTGTTAATAATAAAGTAAAATTAACTAATTTCAGTACCTAGCAGTGTACTAGCAACCACTCAGAACACCTGAAAAGCTGTAACATCCTAGTAACCCCCCCTCCCCCAACCAATAGCCCAGCAACACTCAGTGTAGCACCCAGCAACTATAGACGCAAGTTCCATCATTACCAACAGAGTTCAACGGAACTTGCAACCACAGATGGCAACTATCCAAACCACAATAACAACCAAGCAACCATTTCAGAATGTATTACAATCCAGAACAGCCTAGCAACCCCTTAGTAACCTCCTGGCAACCACTGAGAACACCCTATCCAAACCACCCATCCAAACCACAATAACAACCACCTAGCAATATCTTAGAAACACCTTCAAAACACCCTAGTAACCACCCAGAAAACCCAAACTGCCTAGCAGAACCTCAGCAACCACTTTGTCTAGAAACCACACAGAAGCCTACCTAGCAGTGTTCTAGCAACTCAGAACACATTAGAAGCTGCTTAGCAACACCTTAGTAACCACCCAAAAAGCCCAAGCAACTGCCTAGCAGCATCATAACAACCACTTAATCTAGCACCCACAAAAAAATGCTAAGCACAAGCATTTAAGAATGTACAAACAACCATCCAAGCGACAATCCAGAACAGCCTAGCATCCCTTAAGTAACCTCCTAGCAACAACTGAAAACACCCGAGCAATGTCCTCGCAACTATCCAAACCACAAGAAACTGCTTAGCAACACCTAAGTAACCACCCAGAAAACCTAAGCAATTGCCTAGCAGCACCATAGCAATAACTGAGCCCAGCAACCTCCAAGAATACCCTAGCTACCATTTAAAAATTTATTAACAACAATCCAGAACAGCCTAGAAACCTTTAGTAAACTCCTAGCAACAATGGAGAACATCCAAGCAACTATCCAAACCACAATAACAACAATGTCCTAGAAACACTTAGAATGTCCTAGAAACTGCTTAGCAACACCCTAGTAACCACCTAGAAAACCCAGGCAACTGCCTAGTAGCACCACAGCAACCACTTAGCCTAGAAACCAAATAGCCACCATGACAACTACCCAGCAGTGTCCTAACAACCACACAGAACACCTTAGAAGCTGCATAGCAACACCCTAGTAACCACCCAAAAAACAAACTAGCACCCAGCAACTATGGTCGCAAGTTCCATCATTACCAACAGAGTTCAATGAAACTTGCAACCACAGGTGGATAATGATGCTTTTGGGAAATGCACCAAATAACCTCCTAGCAACCACTGAGTAAACCACAATACCAATCACTTATTAATGTCCTAGAAACACTTGCTTAGCAACACCCTACCAACACCCCAGAAAGCCCAAGCAATTGCCTAACAGCACCATAGCAATCACTTAGCCCAGCAACCACCAAGAATACCCTAGCTACATTTTAAGAATATATTAGCAACAATTTAGAACAGCCTAGCGACCCCTTGGTAAATTCTAGCAATGTTTCAATCTTAGCACACTAAAAACACATGAACCCATATCATCTGCACTCACCTGTTGCTCAGAGGGTCGTTGGGCTTCAGAGTGGAGTCGTTGTTGAGGGACGCCTGGCGCGGGAGTCCTGGACCTCGGCTGCGGTCCCCTGGAGGCCCCTGGTACAGCAGTGGGGCTTCCTGAAGTTTGGCCTTCTTTTCCTGCGGAGCCTCTTCGTGGCGGCGGCGAGGGTCACTCGCACCCGAGGGCAGGGTGCCCCCTGGGCCGCTGTAGAACCAGGCCCCTGACTTGGTGAGGATTTCTTGTTGTTTTCGGCACAGGTTGCATACCCACATCACCTGACGGCGAGAGAACAGGACGTTACAATCACAGAACACAAGACAGACATCAAAACCCCAAATGAGATGAATGAAAACTTGCTGTTGTGGGAGAAGCGATTTTTCACGTTAAATCAGTCATTTCTGCGTTAACTGTAAAGCCAAAGATAGAGCGAATAATGGGATATTTGTTCAGAACCTCATACGCAGGTCCCACAACAAACAGGTTCGGGAAACGATGATGCTGGTGCAGCCGACAAACACAATTGTCAAAATTTATGTGAGAGGAAATGAAGAACGCAAAAAGTTCTTCAACCAATAGCATGAGTTTGAGAGTGGAGCTACCTAGTTTGTCTGACTCACAGAGTGCTCCAGGGCTGACGTATTTTTGAAGGCCAAAGGCTGCAAATTAACATTTAAGAATTTTCAGTTTAATTGTCCAGAAGTCAATGCGTTTTCGATTGGGTTGAAATAATGTCTGTGGTTAACACAAGTTCAAGATATTTTCATGTTTTTTTTTCTACAATATAAAAACAAGGGTTGCCAAGTCCACGGTTTTCACACAGAATTGGGCGTGAAATTATATACTGTTGCGGCAGGGTTTTTTTTTTGCACCACCCAGAACGTGGTTTCAACTGAGGTGAAACCCCCTGAAAGGAGAATGCGATTTTGACAGCCACAGAAATCCCCCAGAACACAATTGAGATTTGGCAGTGATTGGGCTACCTACTCTCCTGTCTGGTTTGTTCATGGACAAAAATGGCAGATTCTACATTATGATTGGTCGGATCGCCTGTCAATCAAACTCCATGCCAAGGGTCAATTGGGCTGGTTTGCAATTTTATTTGCATTTTATAATGCAAGCCTGCATTATAAAATGTCTTTATCATCACTTTTGATCAATTTAAAACTAAATAAAATAATATTTCTATTCATTAAAGAATCCTGAAAAAAAGGTACTCAACTGTTTTAAACATTGATAATTTAAAAAAAACTATTTCTTGAACAGCATATCAGCATATTAGAATGATTTCTGAAAAATCATGTTATGCTGAAGACTAGAGTAATGATGCTGAAAATTTAATCACAGGTATAAATTACATTTTAAAATGTATCCAAATAGAATACAGTTATTTTAAAAAGAAAAATACTTACAATTTTACTGTTTTGGCTGTACTTTGGATCAAATAAATGCAGGCTTACTGCTTTCTTACCGCTCAAAAACTTTTGACTGATAGTGTAGTTTGTTTGCCTACATTTATCGTTTTACTTCTGGCAATATTTAGACTTCACATTTTGTGTTAAATAATAGCAGAATCAAACTTTTGTTAATAGTCACAGGGCTTATTTACTGTATTAATTCAAAAGCCAATAGAAAAATCCAATTGAGTTTGTGTCGAGGAAACCAGGGTGATGCTAACTTCTGGGCTGGCCTACAAAAATACGTCATCCCTGCAGAAGTGGAGAGGGGTGGACATGGCGTTGAGTGTTTAGAAACCTGTTTGGAAACCTGTTAGAAGCAATAAGTAGTGATTTTTGCATTAAGCATCACTATTATTACTGTATTCAGGTCTATACATCCCCTCAAATCTCCTGCTTTTAATACTCCTGAACATCTCGTGAAGTCCCACCAACACTTAGAGCACGGCAACCTGACCTTGTTTTCTGCCCAGCAGAAATGCACTTAGCAAGCGGTTGGCATCAAAGCTGCCATCTAGTTTGCTGGTGGTAATTAAACATGCTCAGAGTCTCAACTGCACACAGAGGCTTTCAACCATCCAGATTGAATACATAATGCCACTTCGGCTGCTGGAAATGATCCGTCTCTTAAAAATTAACTTGAATATTTAAATTATTCTACAATTTTCCAAAACTGTTCCTTATGTAAAGCTATGGCTAGTAATATAACACAAAGACATACTGTATTAACTACTGCTATGGTGTTTTTTTAGAACCTGACAGCCCCTGGTTGACATTCATTCACTTTGATTCTATGGAAAGAGCTGCTCTTCAGAAGAAAGTGAGTATCACAATAAGTAAATGATGACAGAATTTTTCCTGTAATATCCAAACAAAAGAGCCTGTATGCACAACCTATAATTATTATGAAACTTGAAAAGTTGCGTATGAGCTGCCCTGTCATACAATAAAGTGAAAGGTCACATCTTTCAAGTGGTTTTTGATAAGAACACAGTGAGCAATTGCACTGCGACCAGCTTTGAGACATACCACAGATGGATGTGAGCGTTATTGTGATGAATGTTTGGTCAGTCAGCGATAGACAAACGAAAAGATGTGCACGGTGAAAAATTGATAAAGTACTGAGTGAGCGGTCATTGGTGTCAAATGGCAGGGGACCTTTCTGGGTGAATCTCATGAAGCCTGTCAAGAACATGTCTGGGTCATGTTTCAACCCAAAATCAAAAGAGCCCAAAAAAAGGGGGAAAAAAAGGAAATTATATTTTGCGAAAATAAAATGAAGTCTCTTTTTGTAACATTTATTTATTTATTAAAACGTATTAAATGCAAATTATTTAAAATATAAAGTATTTATACAGCTAATGCTAATGTAAATAAAAAAACACTGTATTACAGTATTTTTATTTAAAAAAAAAATGAAAATCATAATTAAGGGTTTTTTCATGCTTGATATTATTTTTGGTGTTTCAGATTTTTTTCAAGTGTTTTTTCAGACTAGTGGAAAGAAAACACTCAAAAGACACTGTTTCTTTTGTAGCACTTTATCTATTTGTGTCAACAGACTTCAATTACAATACATATTTTTAAAGTCTGTTTTCTCAAAATTAGTTTTTTCTCTTACACTAAGCCATAAATATCCACTTCAGTAGCACTTACACACACCAAACTTTACATTTTCATTCCTGTCTATATTTGGAAGGTTTTTACTCGGGGATTTGTTCATATATAATTTGCTTGATTTTATACAACATTTTATTCCCCCCAAATTGGAAAAAAAATTTCTGACTTATGGAGTGACAAAATGAGATACCCAAAATTCCCTCTGTAAAAACATTTGACTCTAATATGTCAAAAAAATTAAACAATAATTTTGAAACTGACTTCATCCAGTGTTTAGATTTTTGTTCTAGAAATGTATGCAAATTAGTGCATATTTCATTAAACAATGCCTCATTTGCATATTTAAACCTAACTGTTTAGAAAACTTGTAATACAAAAAATGTTTGCAATTATCAATGTAATCAATCAACTAGGTAAGTAAGGTGATAACTAGTTATTTTTTTTTTACCGTATTCACCTGCAGTGTCTCCCCTTAAGAATAATAATTTGTAAAATAGTAAATTAATTAAAATAAAATACAATAACAATAAAATAAATTTTCTAATCAATGCCAGATTTGCATTCCGACTACCTCTGTGAGGTACTGTATGTAAAACATAGACATCAATATGAAACTTGTATATTATTGTGTCAAACGGCATAACTGGAGAGGCCGTCTTGGGCCGCTGAATATTTCATAGATGTTTGATAAAAGTGAGGAAGTTCATGATGAGGGGAGTGTTATCATTCACCAGCTAAAACACAGCCTGCAGGTGGAGCATGAATATTTAATGCGCTTCTATATATAGAGCCCGGCAGCTCGTAATAGACTGGATGCATATTCATAGGTTTTATTTTCTCTCAACTTAAAAAGGACCTGTTAAACAAAGTGTTAATTATGCAGCGACAGAATCAAAAATAGACAGGTCTCGAAGAGGAAGAGAACATATGCAGCTCAGTCCTCTACGGGTTTGTCACTTTGTCGAAAAGCGCCTCTGTTATTAGCTGAAATATTGTGCAAATTAAGATCCAATAAGATTTTATAATTCAAGCTGCTGTTTACATTATGAGATTATGTTTATCAAGCTGGTATTAAAAAAGGTGATAGGGAATCATTATGTTATTTTCTAGATTTGGTTAGAACAGTTTTCCAAATAACAATATGCAGGTTTTTTCCATTGCCTGAATCATAACAGAATAAAAGCTTAACGATAATCATTGTTGTCATGCTTACCCATGTCTGCTGCGTATTGTTTGGTCCAAATGGATAAAACTGATGTTCAATAACAGAATTCAAAACTCACGGACAGCTTCGCAAGGTTTCATATGCCAAACTCCTGCGTAACGGGTGACCTTTTAGAGTTGGGGATCAAATGCTCCTTCTGCTGTCAAGATTGTGCTTCAGTTAAGATTTTGCAGGAAAAAAAGCAAAGACGATTAATCCTGAGATCGATCCAAGATGTCAAAAATAATAAGCAGTGAAATAAAAGCAATTGCTTGTGCAGCAAGATGATATAGAGCGATCTGAGCGGCACGTAATCATGTTTTTGCCACCGCGCATCACTAACACGGGTCTCATTACCGATGCATGTGAGCGCGCAGCTCCACCGGGGCTGAGTCTGACTCATTACCCTTGCACAACGCTCACTAACTCTCTTCAAAGGACGCTGATGAAGATACGAACACTAACTTCAACATCAAGATGTGTTAAGACACCGATGTGCATCAGACATTATGTTTACAAAATCAATCACATTACATGAGTCAAAATCAAAGGGGTAATAGTAAAACAATAGCTTTAAAAGGTGATTTTTCACTATTATTCACAAGATGATCTTTATTTTCATAAGTTAAAATAAAAGAATTTTGTTGTAAGAGACAATAGACAGACTTTGTGCATCAAAACAACTCCTTTTTTGGTAAAAAAGTAAAGCTTGATTTTTGAAAGTCAAAAACAGCAGAATATAAGATTTTTGCCATGAAATAAACTATAGCCCATAATTTACTCACCCTCAAGACGCCCTAGATCAGGGCTATTCAATTAGATTCATTTGAGGGCCGGATTATCGAGCTGAAAATTTGAAGGGGGCCAAGGGGGTGGGGGCCGTCCCGATGTCTTTCTAGGGGGTATTGTATTGCTATACAATTAAATTGAAATCCACTAAAATCAACTAATATTACAACACCAACATCTATAAAAGGTTAACATTAGTGCTGTCTGTCAATCAATTTAAAAAAAAATCACGCATTTTTCTGTAATTAATCAAGATTAATCGCACATAGTCAGAATTTCACACTGGACCTCCAAATTAAGGTAGAAACAACATAAAGTATATTTTAAATATGTGTTTAATGGCATTTTTTTTTTACCAAGTAGCCTATTATTTATGAAGTATTGATATCAATACTAGTACCTGTGTCTTTATTAAATTAATTTTCTCTCAGTTTTACATATGTCCATTCAGCATTACAGTATAATTGAAAGCCAATATTTTCAACATTTAATAGGCTCTGAAATATATAACTTTTCATTTAGATGATTTTCTTTTCTTTTTTTATTTAAATATCTCCACATGAACTATAAATTGTTTATGCGTAAACTACACAGATTATTATTGCAATATACTGGTTATAATTGTGATTTGATGTATTTTAATTTTTTTACATTAGTGTTTGTTTACCACAAAGTATATTTTGGCCATCAAAATAACATTCAGTTATTTGGCCATCCAGATAACATTGGATCATAAGAGCTTTAACGTGCTGGAAATGGTTGTGCAAAATGCTTGAAAGTCATTGAAAAGTGCTTGAATTTCTCTTTCAAAAGGTTGTACAAACCCGTAAGTGAATACTGTAATAACATTCAACTATGCTTAAGTTCGCGTTACTTCTGGTTTTCTGACATACCTCAGCACTGTTTATAACAGAATTTGATTGATTCTCAATAGATCTTGCAGCAACCTTAATTCATTCTGTGCGAATTCAAACACTTCTCACTGTATCTCGCAGCACTGTGCAGTAACAGTGTCGCAAAATCAACTTTGGTTCCCGGCTGTTCTGAGCTCGGACAAGCGTGTTTGCATTGCGGTCCGAGCTGATAAACTGTCCGCGCTGCGCAGCTCAAACGTAGCGCGCTTTGGTTTCTCTTTCGTTTCATTTGCCGTTTTATGTTTCTCATATGAAACAGAAATAGCAGCGCTTATGAGTTGAACAACGCGGTGGTCGCACCAGTGCGACCGCTCACAAAATTTAGTCGCACCGGCAGAAAAATGTGTCCATTTGGTCGCAGTCTGGAGCCCAACAAGTGCTTGTTAAATCTGCCGGATATTGATGTTGCGGTTGTTGTTCTTGGCTCTCTTGCTTTTCTTTTTTGGCTGGCCCGGGCCAGCGTTGCCGCCTAGTGGACAAACTAATTAGTGCCAAAACAATTCAAGCCACTTGCGCGTACTTCTCCCTCGGGCCGGACGAAGATGATTGGCGGGCCGGATTGGGCCCGCGGGCCGCCAATTGAAAAGCCCTGCCCTAGATGTACAGTATCTCACAAAAGTGAGTACACCCCTTAGGGCTGCACGATTAATCGCACGATGTTGTGAGGTGCGTTTAGTCAATGAAGCCGGTACTTTGATTAGTAGTAAATCTCCATCACGTGCGTTCAGCTGGAGCGGCAATTAATACACAGAGATGTAAATCACTGACAAGCTACGCCAAATCTTTTGAGCGCGATTTGGCGTAGCTTGTCAGCGATTTACGCCTCTGAATGCTCCAGCTGAACGCAGCTGAACGCACGTGATGGAGATTTACTACTTATCAAACATCGTGCGATTAATCGTGCAGCCCTAACACCCCTCACATTTCAGCATCCATTTTAGTATATCTTCTCAAGGAACCATACTATAGACATTAAACTTGGATATATTTTAGAGTAGTCAATGTGCAGCTTGTATAGCAGTATAGATTTACTGTCCTCTGAAAATAACTCAACATACAGCCATTATTGTCAAAATAGCAACAAAAGTGAGTACACCCTAAGTGATTACAGCTGTATGTTGTTTAACCATGCAAAGCCACATGTCCTATTCATCATGTTTGTTTTTGTCTGCTTGACAGGACCATACAAAGTTGTGTATCTTGTATTAGAGCAGTTAAAATTAGGTGCTTTAAGTGCAATTCTCTCATACTGACCACTGGATGTTCAACATGGCATCTCTTGACAAAGAACTCTCTGAGGATTTGAGAATTAGAATTGTTGTTCTCTACAAAGATGGCCAAGGCTATTAGAGGTTCAGTTACACTACACTGGTCAGGGTCATACAGAGGTTTTCAAAGATGGGTTACATTCGGAACAGGCCTTGCAAGGGCCAATCAACGAAGTTGAGCACTTGTTCTGTGCGTTAGATGCAGAATCTGGCTTCAAAAAACAGACGCGTGAGTGCTGCGAGCATTGCTTTAAAGGTTGCAGAAGTAGAAGGCATAGGCGTCATCCCAGAAGGAAGCCTCATCTGAAGCTGGCTCACAAGAAAACCCGCAAACAGTTTGCTGAAGACAACCTGTCCAAGAGCATGAATTACTGGAACCATGTCCTGTGGTCTGATGAGACTATAAAATAAACTTGTTTGGCTCAGATGGTGTCCGGTGTGTGTGGTGATGCCCTGGTGAGGAGTACCAAGAAAATTGTGTCTTGCCTACAGTCAAGCATGGTGGTGGTAGCATCATGGTCTGGGGCTGCATGGGTGCTACTGGTTCTGGGGAGCTGCAGTTCATTGAGGGAAACATGGATTCCATTATGTACTGCACATTCTGAAGCAGAACATGATGCCTTCCCTCCAGAAACTAGGCTGAACGGCAGTTTTCCAACATAAAGAGCCTAAACGCAACACCAAGATGACAACAGCCTTGCTGAGGAAGCTGAAGGTGAAGGGGTGGCCAAGTATGGCTACAGACCTGAACCCTATTAAACATCTGTGGGGCATCCTCAAGCATAAGATGGAGAAGCACCATGTGTCTAACGTCCAGCAGCTCCGTGATGTCATTGTAGAGGAGTGGAAGAGGATCCCAGCAACAACCTGTGCAGCTCTGGTCAACTCCATGCCCAGGATGATTAAGGCAGTGCCAGATAACAATGGTGCTAACACAATATATTGACACTTTGGACAAGTTCACTTAGGGTGTACTCATTGTCGTTGCCAGCTATTTTGACAATAATGGCTGTATGTTGAGTAATTTTCAGGGGACAATACATCTACACTGCTTTACAAGCTGTTTTATTTCTATAGTATTGTCCCTTAAGAAGATATACTAAAATGGTTGCTGAAATGTGAGGGGTGTACTCACTTTTGTGACAAACTGTACATGACTTCCTTCTTTCAGACACACTGACATGGAGTTATATTAAAATTATCCTGCCATTTCCAAGCTTTAGTATTTACGGGAAGTCGGCAGAATCCACACAACAGTTCTGAATATGCCATTGCTTCCAAAATGGAGAAAATGGCAACCAGAGCAGCTTTAACATGCTGTCTGTCAGAGAAAGTAGCATAGCTAATACATAACGCATAAGAGTATGAAATAGCTGAAAATGACAGGTGATTTTTTTTTATAAAATGTAGTTTGATCACTATCTTCTCAGTTATTTAAAATATTAAGGCTATTATCTAGGTTTGATAAATGTTGTTTCATTTTTTTTTTTTTTTTTTTTTATATTTAATTACCTGTTTGGAGATGTTGAGCCGTATAAACTAATATTTGGCACTGTATTTATTCATGAACATTTCTCTTATTTTTAAACTTAAAAATTATGCTGTGGATGTGGCTTGGTGGGTGATGTGTACGCTTAGGTCACTTCCTGAGCACCCATTCTCTCTACCCTTTCCTGTCACCCTTCTATTATATAATCTATACTATAAAAGCGGTAACACTTTACAATAAGGTTCATTAGTTAAACATTAGTTAATGTATTAACTAACATGAACTAACCATGAGCAATACATTTGTTAATGTATTTGCTAATCTTTATTAACGTTAGTTAACGGAAATACAGTTGTTCATTGTTTGTTCATGTTAGTTCACACTGCATTAACTAATGTTAACAAAATTTTAATAATGTATTAGTAAATGTTGAAATTAACATTAACAAAGATTAATAAATGCTGTATAAGTCCAGTTCATTATTAGTTCATGTTAACTAATATGGTTAACTAATGTACCTTACCGTATAAGGGGAGATCGGGGTTAGTTGTCAAGCTTATAGTCCAGTGAATATTTCCGAGTGAAGCTTTATTTTTCACCATAAAATGCAACAGATGTACACTCTCAAAAATAAAGGTACAAAAGCTGTCACTGGGGCAGTACCTTTTCAAAAGGTACACTTTTGTACCTATTAGGTTCTAATGTGTACACTTTAAGTACTAATATGTACCTTTAAGGTACCAAAATGGACAATTTAAGTACAAACAAGTACTTTTTGAAAAGGTACTGCAAAAGTGACAGCTTTTGTACCTTTATTTTTGAGAGTCTAATCACAAAAGTAGTTCATGATTAAGACTTTCATGCATGTTATTCCAAGAATTCTAAATCCATTCTGATAGCTTTGGTCTGAGGAATAACCTAAAATTTAAGATGTTTTTTTTTACTGAAAACGCTTAATTGCACCTTCCACATCCAATGTTTTTAATGTTTTTGAACAGTAATATTGTGAAATATTATTACAATAACCGTTTTCTATTTACATATTAAAAAGTAATTTATTCATGTGATAGCAAAGTAGAATTTTCAGCTGGCATTACTTCAAGACTTAAAGGATTAGTTCACATTCAGAATAAAATGTTCCTGTTAATTTACTCACCCCTATGTCATCCAAGATGTTAATGTCTTTCTTTCTTCAGAGGAAAAGAAATTAATTTTTTTTTTTAAGGAAAACATTCCAGGATTTTTCTCTATATAGTGGACTTTAATGAAGATCAATGGACTGAAGCCTGAAAATGCTCTACATGTTTATTTTTCCTAGCGAAGCTGCATTGAATTTGGACCTGGAGATGAACTAATGCTCTAAAAACAGACCATGTGGACTACATTTATAGTGTTTTGTGGTGTTTGTTGGTTTTGTTTTGACCTTTGAGAGCCTGACAATCCCGGTGACTATAACTGTCACATACAGAAAAGAGCTGCGTGATGGAAAAGATCTGCCGTTTGTGTTCCACTGAAAAAGATAACAAGAGGATGAGTAAATCATAACAATAATTTACATTTTGAGTCAACTATTCCTTTAAATCTTTCAAAAATCATTAAAGAAAATAAACATAGATCCAGACAACAGTTAGTACCAATTGTACCCACTAGCTTCAGTGTCAGTGAAAAGCATCAGTGATGAAACTGGCTCTTTTTCCATCAGCATTTTCTTCTCTTTCCCAAACGCTGACAGTTGTGGTGAAAGAGATCCTGTTCGAGACAGCATCAATATTTACAGCTCCCGGTGTCTCGTGCGGCGATGGGAGCTGTCGGACATCACACACTGGAACATGATAGCGCAGCTGAATCGAGCTCTGGCGACAAACATGAGGCAATGTCTGCGCATTCACTGAGACTGACTGTATATCCATCCAAAATCATCATGATGAGGGAACACAATAGAAGAGCTATCTACCTTTACTGCCACTTACAACAAAGTTTTAAATCTACAGAATATAATGAATAATACTTTTGACAAATCTGAATAAAATAATATACAAATCACATGAGATTGTGTTATTTTAGTATTTTTAATATAGTAAAATTGTTTATACATTGAACTTTTATTTTTAGCTTTTATTTTTTGTTTTAATTATAGTTTTATTTTTTTATTTAAAAATGTATTTGCTATACATTTTGGCATGTCCTTTATGGTTATGATTTAGTAATTCAAATGAAACTTTTATAGCAAATACATTATTTCAGTTAGTTGCCAAGTCAGCATTATTTTTTGTTTAGTTACTGAATTTTCTCATCTAATATTTATATATTTTTTAATTTATGAAAGCAGTTTTTATGGTTTCAGTTTTGCAACAAAGCCACTGATAAATAAATGTTTTAAATATAAACAAAATATCAACATTTTGGAAATCATCAACCATGAACAACAACTTCTAGGTTTAGATATGAAAACATTTCAATGCAAAACTGTCTCCAGGGGTCAGAGAGTTTAGAATCACAAGTACTGTCTCCATTCAAACCCTTAATGGAGTAAACCACAGAGGGGAGAAACAAAATCCAGTCATCAAGAACTAACTAGCAATTCAATCCTCTGCTGGGCAACTGGATAAAAGCTCAGCACGGCCCTGCTACTGCTGAGATACCGGAAAACTTAAAGGAAGAGCAGAACCAAGACGCCAAAAATCAGACAAACATCTAACACTCAGACAACAGAGGTTAGAGAAAGAAACATGAAAATGACACACTCTACCAGAACTGCAAACTACAACCAGTAAGGGCTAGCTACAGAAAATATGACCTCTAATCCCTTTTTTTTCCTCCAACAGATAGTTATTAGATTAAATGGTGAACAAACTGAAACTTTTACCTCCTGCTTCTCAGTTTTTTCGACAAAGAAAGACCCCAGTATAGCATAACGTACACTGTAAACAAAATCTGTAGAAATTACAGTATTACTGGCAGCTGGTTGCCAGTAACTTACTGTAGATTTTAATTTATGCTATTTACTGGCAACAGTTTGTTCAAAGTTAATTGAACATTAAACATTAACAAGTCTTTATCTTTACAGAATAAAACTAAAATAACAGCCTCATGCAAAGCATTCTGGGAACCAAAATCTGAAGGAAAAAAAACAGAAAAAGGTTGATGAAGGTTTCTGGTTCCCAGAATGCTTTGCAGTAGGTTGTTATTTTATAGTTTTATTCTGTAAAGACAAAGACTTGTTAATGTTTAATGTTCATTTAACTTTGAACAAACTGTTGCCAGTAAATAACATAAATTAAAAATCTACAGTAAGTTACTGGCAACCAGCTGCAGAATACAGCAAATTTTTTACAGTGTATAGTTGAAGTCAAAAGTTTACATACACCTTGCAGAATCTGCAAAATGTTAATTATTTTACCAAAATAAGAGGGATCATACAAAATGCATGTTGTTTTTTATTTAGTACTGACCTGAATAAGATATTTTACATAAAAGACATTTACATATAGTCAACAAGAAAAAAATTATAGTTTTTAAAATTTATAAAAAATTCTTAATACTGTGTTGTTACCTGAATGATCCACAGCTGTTTTTTTTTTTTTTTTTTTCAGCTGTTTTGTGATAGTTCTTCATGAGTCCCTTGTTTGTCTTGAACAGTTAAACTGCCCGCTATTCTTCAGAAAAATCCTTCTGGTTCCACAAATTATTTGGTTTTTCAGCATTTTTGTGTATTTGAACCCTTTCCAACATTGACTGTATGATTATAAGATCCATCTTTTCACACTGAAGACAACTGAGGGACTCATATGCAACTATTACAGAAGGTTCAAACAGTCACTGATGCCTCAGTAGAAAACACAACACATTAAGATCTGGGGGTGAAAACTTTGAATTTGAAGATCAGGTTAAATTCAACTTATTTTGTCTTCTGGAAAACACGCAAGTATTTTCTGTAGATTCTGAAGGGCAGTACTAAATGAAAAAAAATATGATATTTAGGCAAAACAAGAAAAATGTACACGTTCAGAAGTTTACACCCCTGGTTCTTAATGCATCGTGTTTCCTTCTGAAGCATCAAGCAAGCGTCTGAACTTACTATTTTCTCTTGAGGACTATATATATATATATATATATATATATATATATATATATAAACAAACATCTTTTATGTGAAATATCATATTCAGATCAGTACTAAATAAAAAAATAACACGCATTATGTATGATCTCTCT
>NC_133369.1:10056694-10100326 GCF_049309525.1 Garra rufa | reverse complement strand
TCTACCCTTTCCTGTCACCCTTCTATTATATAATCTATACTATAAAAGCTAACCATATAAGGGGAGATCGGGGTTAGTTGTCAAGCTTATAGTCTGGTGAATATTTCCGAGTGAAGCTTTATTTTTCACCATAAAATGCAACAGATGTACACTCTCAAAAATAAAGGTACAAAAGCTGTCACTGGGGCAGTACCTTTTCAAAAGGTACACTTTTGTACCTATTAGGTTCTAATGTGTACACTTTAAGTACTAATATGTACCTTTAAGGTACCAAAATGGACTATTTAAGTACAAACAAGTACTTTTTGAAAAGGTACTGCAAAAGTGACAGCTTTTGTACCTTTATTTTTGAGAGTGTAATCGCAAAAGTAGTTCATGATTAAGACTTTCATGCATGTTATTCCAAGAATTCTAAATCCATTCTGATAGCTTTGGCCTGAGGAATAACCTAAAATTTAAGATGTTTTTTTACTGAAAACGCTTAATTGCACCTTCCACATCCAATGTTTTTAATGTTTTTGAACAGTAATATTGTGAAATATTATTACAATAACCGTTTTCTATTTACATATTAAAAAGTAATTTATTCATGTGATAGCAAAGCAGAATTTTCAGCTGACATTACTTCAAGACTTAAAGGATTAGTTCACATTCAGAATAAAATGTTCCTGTTAATTTACTCACCCCTATGTCATCCAAGATGTTAATGTCTTTCTTTCTTCAGAGGAAAAGAAATTAAGTTTTTTTTTTTAAGGAAAACATTCCAGGATTTTTCTCTATATAGTGGACTTTAATGAAGATCAATGGACTGAAGCCTGAAAATGCTCTACATGTTTATTTTTCCTAGCGAAGCTGCATTGAATTTGGACCTGGAGATGAACTAATGCTCTAAAAATAGACCATGTGGACTACATTTATAGTGTTTTGTGGTGTTTGTTGGTTTTGTTTTGACCTTTGAGAGCCTGACAATCCCGGTGACTATAACTGTCACATACAAAAAAGAGCTGCGTGATGGAAAAGATCTGCCGTTTGTGTTCCACTGAAAAAGATAACAAGAGATGAGTAAATCATAACAATAATTTACATTTTGAGTCAACTATTCCTTTAAATCTTTCAAAAAATCATTAAAGAAAATAAACATAGATCCAGAGAACAGTTGGTACCAATTGTACCCACTAGCTTCAGTGTCAGTGAAAAGCATCAGTGATGAAACTGGCTCTTTTTCCATCAGCATTTTCTTCTCTTTCCCAAACGCTGACAGTTGTGGTGAAAGAGATCCTGTTCGAGACAGCATCAATATTTACAGCTCCCGGTGTCTCGTGCGGCGATGGGAGCTGTCGGACATCACACACTGGAACATGATAGCGCAGCTGAATCGAGCTCTGGCGACAAACATGAGGCAATGTCTGCGCATTCACTGAGACTGACTGTATATCCATCCAAAATCATCATGATGAGGGAACACAATAGAAGAGCTATCTACCTTTACTGCCACTTACAACAAAGTTTTAAATCTACAGAATATAATGAATAATACTTTTGACAAATCTGAATAAAATAATATACAAATCACATGAGATTGTGTTATTTTAGTATTTTTAATATAGTAAAATTGTTTATACATTGAACTTTTATTTTTAGCTTTTATTTTTTGTTTTAATTATAGTTTTATTTTTTATTTAAAAATGTATTTGTTATAAATTTTGGCATGTCCTTTATGGTTATGATTTAGTAATTCAAATTAAACTTTTATAGCAAATACATTATTTCAGTTAGTTGCCAAGTCAGCATTATTTTTTGTTTAGTTACTGAATTTTCTCATCTAATATTTATATATTTTTTAATTTATGAAAGCAGTTTTTATGGTTTCAGTTTTGCAACAAAGCCACTGATAAATAAATGTTTTAAATATAAACAAAATATCAACATTTTGGAAATCATCAACCATGAACAACAACTTCTAGGTTTAGATATGAAAACATTTCAATGCAAAACTGTCTCCAGGGGTCAGAGAGTTTAGAATCACAAGTACTGTCTCCATTCAAACCCTTAATGGAGTAAACCACAGAGGGGAGAAACAAAATCCAGTCATCAAGAACTAACTAGCAATTCAATCCTCTGCTGGGCAACCTGGATAAAAGCTCAGCACGGCCCTGCTACTGCTGAGATACCGGAAAACTTAAAGGAAGAGCAGAACCAAGACGCCAAAAATCAGACAAACATCTAACACTCAGACAACAGAGGTTAGAGAAAGAAACATGAAAATGACACACTCTACCAGAACTGCAAACTACAACCAGTAAGGGCTAGTTACAGAAAATATGACCTCTAATCCCTTTTTTTCCCTCCAACAGATAGTCATTAGATTAAATGAACAAACTGAAACTTTTACCTCCTGCTTCTCAGTTTTTTCGACAAAGAAAGACCCCAGTATAGCATAACATATAGTTGAAGTCAAAAGTTTACATACACCTTGCAGAATCTGCAAAATTTTAATTATTTTACCAAAATAAGAGGGATCATACAAAATGCATGTTGTTTTTTATTTAGTACTGACCTGAGTAAGATATTTTACATAAAAGACATTTACATATAGTCAACAAGAAAAAAAAATTATAGTTTTTAAAATTTATAAAAATGACCCTGATTCTTAATACTGTGTTGTTACCTGAATGATCCACAGCTGTTTGTTTTTTTTCAGCTGTTTTGTGATAGTTCTTCATGAGTCCCTTGTTTGTCTTGAACAGTTAAACTGCCCGCTATTCTTCAGAAAAATCCTTCTGGTTCCACAAATTATTTGTTTTTTCAGCATTTTTGTGTATTTGAACCCTTTCCAACATTGACTGTATGATTATAAGATCCATCTTTTCACACTGAAGACAACTGAGGGACTCACATGCAACTATTACAGAAGGTTCAAACACTCACTGATGCCTCAGTAGAAAACACAATACATTAAGATCTGGGGGTGAAAACTTTGAATTTGAAGATCAGGTTAAATTCAACTTATTTTGTCTTCTGGAAAACACGCAAGTATTTTCTGTAGATTCTGAAGGGCAGTACTAAATGAAAAAAATATGATATTTAGGCAAAACAAGAAAAATGTACACGTTCAGAAGTTTACACCCCTGGCTCTTAATGCATCGTGTTTCCTTCTGAAGCATCAAGCAAGCGTCTGAACTTACTATTTTCTCTTGAGGACTATATATATATATATATATATATATAAACAAACATCTTTTATGTGAAATATCATATTCAGATCAGTACTAAATAAAAAAATAACACGCATTATGTATGATCTCTCTTATTTTGGTAAAATAATTAACATTTTGCAAATTCTCAAAGGTGTACGTAAACTTTTGACTTCAACTGTATCTTCCACAGAGTCTCAAAATAGATCTCAACAATGTCTCAAATTGTACTTAGATTTACAGAGCTATTAAATCTGCAATTACTGAGAATCATTATTGATGTTTGTTTTAATTTTATATCTACATTTTATATTTATACATCGGGACAAGCAATGAATAGTCTTCATTTCCTCATGCAAAATATAATTTTTAAATTTTCCAAATTGGCTTTAGTGCAAAATGTGACCTGGCTATGTTTTCATAGGATTACTATTAGTGGGCTTTATCAAGACTAGTTAGACTCACAGGTTTGTTTAAGTGGGGATCACCATAACTCAGACAGGTAACACTCCAGGTGAACCTGCTGCATCACCATCTGTGCTCAAGGGAACACGAGAGCGTTTCTATTGTCCTTCTGCACAAAGAGCCGCGCCGCCTGCCAGCCTGGAGCCGGACGCCACACTTTTACTACACTGTACTCATGCAGCCAAAACAACAGGCACAATAAAGAGGCTGCTGTTTAATTGCTCAGGGAGTTCTCATTTAACTATTAACTCCGTCCTTAATAAAAAAACGAAATTCCAAAGCTATAAAGGGGACATACAGTAGATTACCGAGTCTTTTTCCTTATAAGAAACACCTGAGAAGCAGGAGATTTAAGCCAAACTTCCATATAATGCTGTTGCAATGGCATTGTTTGAATCAATTGTTTAAAAAAAAGAAAAAATATTATAATTTTTTCTATTTATTATTATTTCTATTAAATCTAGAGATCATATTTGTTTTATGAAATTGCAATAATACTGTGTTCTTTTTTCGTTATTGTATGATCTGACACTATTCAATCACAACTACAACAAAAATAAAAGAATTCACAAAGCTGTTTCTTGCTTATTATAAAACTCTTAATGTGGTTTTTCCCTTTTCAAAATAATATGAAAAGGTGCTGATGTTGGAATGAGGGGTGATGCAATGTCATCCAGTTGATTATAGCGATATCACAACCATTTCTCATTTTGTACAGGTTCTGTAAGCGATTTTAGCCATTTTGATAACTCCAACCATTTTGCTATTTTTGTAAAAACTATAAAAATAAATATAATATATATATTTTTTTAAATATATTTTATAATTATTTAATTATATTTATCAATTATACATTTAAATAAGTGAATAATATCAATAAAATAATATAAATACATAATATAATAGATATTTATTCATATTAATTTTAAAAACATTTCATATATATATATATATATATATATATATATATAAATAATATATATTTAAAAATATATATATATACATAAATAAAAATAAAAATATTTATATATAAATATATTAAAAAAAATTGAATTGTCATGATCATCGTGTATTTTAATTGTTAAACCACACACACTCTTTGCAAAAACCCTTCCTTCAAAGGCCAGTCTTAAATGTCTTTACCACTGTGAGATATGTCATCATTTTATGCGTTCTGCTCCAAAAAAAGATAAAACAAATCGCTTACAGCACCTTTAATGGAGGTGTGCAATCATCCAAGCTAAAATATCAAAGCATAGACAAGAAAAAAGGATGCTGACCACTTTATCCTCCTGTTGCAATTCCAAAGGGGAAGAAAAGCAAGAGAGAAAGACAAGGGGAAAACAAGAGGGGAGAACAAGTGTGAGTGACATTCAGACACACATAAAGAGATGTTCATGTACTACAGCATCGAATCACATCGCTGCTTATTACTCTGCGCAAAGTCACTTAAAAGCATCAAGACTGTACTGGGAAAGAGAAATCAAGAGGTTAGATAAGCAGTTTCTGGCTTGATACTTCCATCGCCTCGGGCCAACGGGCCAATGTGATAAAAACAGAGGGAGCATCGCCCTCTTGTGGTTGTTGCGTTACCTGCTCAACCCTCAGCGACCAGCAGGAGGAAATAACACTGTATAAGATCACATGCATTGAAAGATTTCTATTTAAATTCCATTACAAAAAGGCACATTTCTCAAAAACATCTCCTTTATAAGCTGTAAATATTAAATGTGTTTAGAATGGCATATTACATATTCTATTTTTGCAGTATACAGTATGCATACTAAGTACAGTATAGTGATATCAAGTGCAAGTGATTTCTAACATCATTGTAGCAGTACCAGTTTTATTATTTGATCAGACTGCCAAAGGTTAAGACATTTTTACTCAATACTGTACTAACCCTATACATTCTACTGTATCATTTTTGATACAGAAAAGCCTCTAAACTATCAACATGATCAAAACTGTGCTGAAATCTATCTATGAAAAATCATGTTAAAATGCATCATAAATAATGAGAAACATTATACATCTCTCTGTCATGATTGTAACGCACTGTATTTTGTTTTGCCCCCAATAAAAGCAACAGAGCTTTAATAATAACATCTTACTAAGGCATATTATTGGCTGATACAGAGTGAAAACTCATATTTATTTGTATTTTATGTCAGCAGTCTGCTATACTGTTAAAAAAATCTCATTGAGCACGTTTACATGCACGTTCTTAAGCCGATTATGTTTAGTAAACCTAAAATGCACGTGGTCATGTAATCGCGGTAACCCGTTTTCTTTTACCAGAGTAAAGTAATAATCAGCGTAAACATAAACCGGTCGGCACAGGTAGTTTTTGTCTCTTACCCCAATTTCGGGCGGCATGAAAATGCAATAACCCGCTTTCTGTCAACTTACTGAAGTGTGCATGTGTGATACATGACAGCAAGGCATCGTTAGTGCAGATTTAAAGGAGTAGTGCACTTTCAGAACAAAAACTGACAGATAATGTACTCAGCCCCTTGTCATCCAAGATGTTCATGTCTTTCTTTCTTTAGTTGTAAAGAAATTATGTTCTTTGAGGAAAACATTTCGGGATTTCTCTCCATATAATGGACTTCTATGGTGCCCCCGAGTTTGAACTTCTAAAATGCCGCTTCAAAGGGCTCTAAATGATGACAGCCGAGGAAAGAAGAGTCTTTTCTAGCAAAACGATTGGTTATTTCCTAAAAAAAAAAAAAAAAAAAAATTACAATTTATATACTTTTTAACCTCAAATGCTCGTCTTGTCTAGCTCTGTGTGTACTCTGTGTATTCCGGTTCATGACAGTTAGGAGATGGATCTCATTTTTTTCGTCCAAAACGGTGTTTGATCTTTATTGCATGTTCACTTTGAAAACACTGGAGACGTAGAACAATTTTGAAGTTGGAGGAGAAAATGAGATGGAAGTTTTGGATGGATAACGAAATACACAGAGTTCATGCAGAGCTAGGCAAGATGAGCATTTGAGGTTAGAAAGTATAGAAATCGTAAATGTTTTTAGAAAATAACCAATCGTTTCACTAGACAAGACCATTCTTCCTGGCTGGGATCATTTAGAGTCCTTTAAAAGCTGCATTTAAACTGCATTTTGGAAGTTCAAACTTGGGGGCACCATAGAAGTCCATTATATGGAGACAAATCCTGAAATGTTTTCCTCAAAAAACAATTTCTTTACGACTGAAGAAAGAAAGACATAAACATCTTGGATGACAAGGGGGCAGTGTTGTGCAAGTTACTTCCAAAACGTAATACATTATATATTACTAGTTACTGTCTTTTAATAGTAATTAGTTATATTACAATATTACTGTCTCTAAATTGTAATGCGTTACACTACTTTTAAGTTACTGTTGAGTTACTTTCATCAAAATATCCACAGATTATAAAATGCCAAAAAAAAAGTTTATAGCTGCTCATTATACATTAAGTTTAGGATAGCTAGCATAAAATTATAAAAACATATTTAGGTAGGCCTACCGGTATGTCTATTAATGTTACGTTGTAGTTTAGGTTAAACACAGATAAGCACAAAACTCATTAATACTTTCAGAAATAACACCGGTAAATAAAGTGAAGTGTTATAATGTACAATCATTAAACACAATGAATAGCCTATAGGCTATTTTAAATGGTTTTCAGAACAAAACAAGAATGAAGAATACAAGTTGCTAAACAAGCCAAAACGAATGAGGGTAAAAGCGAAACTAAAAACAAACGGTGTTGTTCTCGTGCAGCCTACCTCTCTCATTCTGCATCAATCCAATTAAATGTGTCCATATTCGTGATGTATTTGAATGCTAAACTATTATGTAAACCAGGATTTGTACTTAACGGGCTTATAAAACATCCTCCTCACATGAGCAAATATGTGTTTGGCCCGAGCTCAGGCTGACGGCACGGATACTATGCAGTACGCACTATTTCATTTGACCAGTGACTGTATTTTATTCTTATAATTAACAGACTGCAACTTTTGCAACGCTGTGTGTGCGTGAGGCGCCGGGGCAATCGAATAGCGGAATAACTCCGTCATTTTTGGTCATACAGATAATTTATAACTGCAGTGTGTTTACTTTTATTTCTGTCATCTTGGTTTCCTTTCCGTGAACTTTCGTAGAGCGCCACTCCACACAAAAGTGAACCAAACTCAGCAGCATACGTCACTCAGTCTTTTCTTTTTGAAAATCTGATATATTTCGCGTATTCATTTTATATGCGGACTATGATTTAATAAAAACAGATTTAGTCATTTTTAGCTTAATTTTTGTTGCTTATGCGCTCGTCCGTCATTTTTTCTCTTCTCCGACTCCGCAGCTCTCATCATTAGTTTAGTGTTACTGGCACCAGTCTAGATGTTTCTAGGAGTTACTCGTGCTGTTTCTCCATAACGGGAGTGCGTCCTTCTCATAAATGTAGAATCCGTCTCTGCAGTCATCTCAGCCATCGAATTCCAGCAACAGGAAGACAAAATATTTTACTTGTGGACTTTTTTAAATTCACAAATTAATGTTGAGTTAAAATATGTTGATGTAACTTGCGTTACTGAGATTGTAACGAGTAATATTATTACCCAAATTGTATTAGTAATGCGTTATATTACCGCGTTACAGCAAAAAGTAATAAACTACTGTAACATATTACTTTTGTAATGCGTTACTCCCAACACTGCAAGGGGGTGAGTACATTATCTATAAATTTTGTTCTGAAAGTGAACTACTCCTTTAAGCGCATCTAGACAGAGCAAACACTTTGCAGTAAAGAATGGCAGACTCTTTCATGAAAATTATAAAGTGTTCTCGTGCAGCAAAAGTAGAAGTGGTTCAGTCAAAACGCTGCATTTATAACTGCATGAGAGAATAATATGAGCTGTAAATTTCACGCTGACATGTTGCAAGCTTTATTTAACATAACAACTGACAAACATATGGAATACTCAAAGTCAGATACGCAAATTATTACATTTTGATGTCACTAATACTTTTAACGTAATACATCACTTTTAACATCACTGATTTATTAATAAAGTCATGTAAATGCAGCTTACTTGCGTTGTCAGGTTACTGATGTGCATGTAAACGGGCAAACCTGGTTATTTTAATAAGCTGATATTTGTGAGTTTTCAGTATACTGGTGTGCATGTAAACATGCCCATTGATTTACATTACAAGCTATCAGAATTTGCACCAAGTTGCTGATTTTTTTACTCAGTTTGAGCTATATTCTCACTATATGAGCCATAAAAGCCTGGTGGACAAAATATGATCCTCAAAAGTTCTCTCACTTGCAAATTATTTTAAAAATAGAAGGTAGTATGGAGTGTATACTGGACAGTGTGCTATATTCCATTCTGAACACAGCCATTGTTAGAGGAATGACTAGTGTTGATGTCCAGCTGAAGTCAGTGCTTGTGTGTAAACGTCTGTACCTTGTTAGAGCGTAGTGAAACTCTTCCTCCACAGCGAGCGCAGAACTTGGTTTGGCAATAAGAACAGAGGTGGCCACAGCCGTCGGCAAACTTGGTTTTATGGCAGATTCCGCAGGTGGGGGTGTCACTCTTCTGTTCCTGGGTGGTCTGTGTCTCGTCCCCCATCTTTTTCACCTGGTCCTTATACATTTCAAATTGCTGGTGCAATTTCCTGCGGGGATCAGAACACAGCCAATCAGAACACATTACAAGTTTAAATATCATGAGATGATAATATACTTGGGGAAACGGACACTGAGGTATTGTCATGGGTTACAACAAAAAGGATTTTACTGCTCAGAGGTTGTGGTTTCATTGCTCATTTGACTTAATCGACTTGTGTTTCATTCAAATACAAACTTTTTCTCAGTTAATCATGTTAAAAATCTACAAAAATTTCTAAACAATACAAAACAATTGCTGTTATACAGTAATAGTATACAGCTATAAATTGAATATAAAAACTAACAAAGTCCCATTTGCTCTTCATCTGATCTCATTTTGTGAAGACACAAGACTGTGATGATGTGCTTCAAAGGTCATCATTATCATAAATTCTTGTAAGTTTTTTATATTTAGATTTTTTTTAAATGTATGTACATTTATAACACTATACTTTGTATTATTTCACCTTTTCATCAAGTTACAAGAAAACTAGTTAACGCTAATGCGAGGGCGTTTCTAATGCCGCGTCTATGGGAGGAGCGGTAAATTTGACCTTGTTCTTTCTCCTGATTGCCGATATCAGTCTCTCTCAATTTTTTTCCTTTGATTGAAAGTCGTTAAAACACAAGTTTTTCTTTTGCTATTTGAGCAAATGGGAATGTAAAAAATATATTTGTGGTACTCTTCCATTCACTGCTTTCGGATTTTACCAAACTATGACTACTTCCACTGCTAAAAAAAACTGGAAATGTCAGAAAGGTCCATTAACTTTAATCAGTAAGAATGCATTTAATAAATGCTGTTCTTTTGAACTTTCTATTTAATCATAAAATTCTAAAAAAAAAAATAAAAAAAAAATCTGATTCCTCAAAAATATTAAGCAGCGAAGCTGTTTTCAACATCAATAAGAAATAAACATATTAGAATGATTTCTGAAAAAGCAATACTGGAGTAATGACACTGATAATTCTACTAAATAAACTAAATTTTAAAATATATTAAACTAGAAAACAGTTATTTTGAATTGTATTTTTTTTTTAGAACATTGATGTTTTTACAGTATTTTTAATACAATAAAAAACTGTGCATATAAAACTTAAAAACAAATTTCTTAAACAAAATTGAATCGTTAATAAATAAAAAATCCTACTGACTCTAACTTTTGAACTGTGTATATTATAACAATACATTTTACATTTTCTGAAAAATTGTAGAAGAGTGTAAAAAAAGTGAATACAAAGATTACATTTCTTAGATATTGCTTATTAGAATGATTTCTAAAATTTTAATACTATTTTACAACATTAATGTCTTTTCCTGTATTTTTTTTTTTTTTTATAAAATAAACAGCTTTGGTGTGCATAAGAAACTAAAAAAACTGAACAAAAATTAATGAATTAATAAATAAATAAATCTTACCAACTCCAACTGTGCATATTACAATACACTTAAACACATTCATTTAAAAAAAACACATACAGTATTATAAAATGTTTTTTTTAATAAACCCTGAAAACAAATATATTGTTCTGAAAGAAATGTCACATTTACAATGAAATATGTACATAATCACTAAAAAAAAAACTAAAAAAAACTGAAAATTGTACAACAATAAATAAATAAATACATGATTTTATATATACATACACAGTCAAACCATAAATTATTCAGACACCAGATATAATTTTTACTATTTTTTTACTAGTGGGTGCAGGACACTATAGCTCATTTATGTAAGCAAGGATAACAAAATAAAGTAAACTGTGACATATTATATCCAAAAATTCTTCATACAGCAGACTACCAGTAAAATTGGGACCAAAAATTATTCAGACACTTTGACCTGACCATGTTTTGCTTAAGTGTTTTTTTCTTAAATTGCTAATGCAACCTTTTTACACCACAGACTGAACAAAATTAAGCATTGCTTGGTAATTGGTAAACAAAGTATTGATAATTGTGTAAATATTGTCATACTAATAGCTGTCTGAATTTTTAATTGATTATTTTTTAAACCCAATCTCATAAAATGTTTTAATAAACCCTGAAATGTATTGTTCTGAAAGAAAAGCCACATTCATGATGAAGTATGTACATAATCACTATAACAGCTTACAAATATTTAGTTGATTGTTAGTAAGCAGTAGCTCTGATTAAACTCAGTTGCGACTGCAGAAGGTGTCAGACGGATACACAACAGTGATGAGCACTTTCTGTTCTTCAGCCCACTTCATCAGCAATTAAAGCATCATGTGCAGCCTTGAGACTATTTGTGGCTGAACTCATACAAACCAGATCACAAAGATAAGACGTCAAGCTCACGTGCATCACCTCATATAGACTGAAAAACTGAAATGGGCTGAAGACATGACAGTAATTATGAGCTGTCTGATTAATTGACAAAACATACAAATAAATATCGACTTGATCTAGAGCACGCAAATCACCTTGAGTGTGTTTATGGGACTTTTATATAATACAGGCTTTTAATCATGTACCCTCTTCATTACCGTAAGAGAGCAGAGGGGGTCAAAGGCTTGAGACAGACCCTGAAACGCTAGCTGAATGCACGCATGGCGCCCATGCATTTTGTATGTCCCCTGTCAATCAACCGTAGCCGTGGAAACCGAACACTGGGGGCTAACGCCATAAGCTGTCGATTAGAGGAGGTTTGGTCCCACATCTGCCCCTGCAACATTCATTAGCAGGTTGAATTATTGAGCACGCTGATCTGTTTACTACTGCAGAAAGCCTAGGTGTTACCCAGAATTCACCTGGCCACCTCCCACCAAACTCCAACTTGAGCACATTCTCACACTAATCACTAACTCTGACAGGAGAGTTTGAATGCTTAATGCAAAGGAGTTTGTTTCATGAAATTTTTATGAACACAAACGTCATTGAACTTGTGTTTTTTGACTTCAGCATTAATAAATTGCTTTTTTTTTTAAAAAAAAACATGTTTTATTTACATATATTGTCTGTAATTCCTGGAGAAAGCTAGTCATTAGCATTCTCATTCACCGCAACAGCATATTTACCCCATTTAAAATAAAATAAAATAAAATAAAATAAAATAAAATAAAATAAAATAAAATAAAATAAAATAAAATAAAATAAAATAAAATAAAATAAAATAAGGAACTAAAATTACTAACTGTAAATAAATATTTAGTAAATTACAGTAAAACTAAACTTTAGACCGAACTTAAAAACTAAAATAAATGAAACCTAAAGAGGAATATTCAAAAATTAAATAAAAAAATAATTAAAATTAATTTAAAAATTACAAAAAAAGTTGTTTTTTTTTTTTTTAATAAAATAAAATAAAATAAAATTAAATTAAATTAAATTTGGATCAAAGACTTAAAATAAAATAAAATAAAGGAACAAAGACTTAAACTAAATGAAAATGAGAAATTAATACATCAGTAATAATTTTAGACTAGGGTTATATTTAGCTAAAATTATAGATTAAAGCTATTAAAAAATGTATAATAAAATAAAACAAAACAAAACAAAACAACAAAATTTGGATCAAAGACTTAAACTAAACGAAATCATGAAATGAACACACCAGTAATAGTTTTGACCAGGATTATAATTAACTAAAATAAAAGCTATTAAAAAATGTTAAAGCAATAAAAAATAAAATAATAAAATAAAATAAAAATAAAAGGCTTGAACTGAATGAAAATGAGAAATGTTGCTAAAATAACCGAAGTACGTTCAGGAACTTAAATTACTAACTGTAAATAAGCATTTAGTAAATTACGGTAAAACTGAACTTTAAAAACTAAAATAAATAAAACCTAAAGAGTAATATTCTAAAAATTTATTAAAAATGACAAAGTACATAAAATTAAAAGGGCAAAATTATAAAAAGTAAAGAAAATTTTAAATTAAAGTGAAAGTAAAATTAAATTAGAGTAAAATTTATTAGTAAAATTAAAGGTTTAATGAAAAATAAAATCGAAAACTGAATATCTATAATAAATACTAAATTAACACTGGTTTTCATTGACCAGCAATAGAAAAAACAGGCTTTCTGAAGCTAACTGGCCAAACCTGTCACCGTAGACCCCACCAGACATGATTTCTGTTCAAGTCAGTGACCTTTCACCCCTCTAGGATCAAGTCACACCAATGAGCAGGTCTGCTTTCACCGACCCCTTGACCTTTACCCGTATACCCTTTGAACATGCGCATATACAGTACCACTTACTGTCTGACCCCATGCACCTCTCTCAGATACATGGCAGATATCCTTCAGCTAATGCAATATTAGATTTTACTCTGTCTTTCATAAGAGATCATATGTACTCAGCACAACAATGACAGATTTTACATTAAACCCAGCATCTATCCTTCATACACGGTGCTCCAGACAGCAGTCAGGTGGATGATGGGAAGGCTGGAGGAGCTCCAGAGGTCTGGCAGGTGCGCTGGCTCAGGTAGCATTACAGACAGCTGGAGACCACAGCACAGCTCACCTCCAGAGACGCATAACCCATAATATAATCATACGCCATTCTTCACGTCTCATCTGACACACAGCAGATAGAGAAGTCAAAGAAACACGAGCCAGAACACCGATACGCACTTGCTTTATGAGTGACACCGTGGCCACCTGAAGACCTGCGCTTTACCCGTTTAAGCTACTTATAAATTTGTAGTCGACTTCTCATGTAATGCAAAACCCATGCTTAAGGCTAGTCTCTAATGCAGGTCTTGTAATCAAATCAAATTGATGGGCCATAATGAGTAAAACATGCCTGTAGTACCTAGTATTTAAGATATTAAATAAGGCCTGTCAGTTTAATCACAATAATTGAGCATAATTAATTATATGTAACAATAATATAATAAAAATAACAACTAAATCTACCCTACCAGTCAAAAGTTTTTGAACAGTAAGATTAACTAATTATCTTCTGCTAAAAATTCAGCTTTGAAATCACAGGAATAAATTAAATTTAAAATATATTCAAATAGAAAAAGTTATTTTAATTTTTTATTTTTATTCTTTTTCAAATTTTGACTGTTTTGGCTGTACTTTGGATCAAATAAATGCAGGCTTGGTGAGCAGAAGAGACTTCTTATATATATATATATATATATGTATGTAAACATTAGAAATCTTACTGTTCAAAACCTTTTGATTGGTAGTGCATCTAATTAAGATGTATGATTAACAGATGTCAATTCATATTTCATAAAGCCTAATGCACTGATTAATGCTAACGAATACAATCTTAAGTTTTTTAAGTATAAATTGAGATTTATACATCATCTGAAAGCTGAATAAATAATCTGAAAGCTTTCCACTGATGTATGGTTTGCTAGAATAGGACAATATTTTGCCTGAAATACAACTATTGGAAAATCAAAAAACTGAGGGTGCAAAAAAATCAAAGTATTGAGAAAATCGCCTTTAAAATTGTCCAAATGATGCTCTTAGCAATGTGTATTACTAAACAAAAAAGTTTTGATATATTTACGGTATGAAATTTACTAAATATCTCCAAGGAACATGATCTTTACTTAATATCCTAATGATTTTTGGTCAAAGAAATCAATCATTTTGACCCATCCAATGTATGTAATTGTTGGCTATTGCTACAAATATACCCGTGCTACTTATAACTGGTTTTGTGGTCCAGGGTCACATTTCAGCATTGTCAGAGTAAGTAAAAGTGGAGTATATATGATGCATAATTCAAGGTTTGTCTGGGCGATATAGCCTTTGGAGGGCTGAGGGCAAAGATGAATCCATTCAGTCATACTTACGTCTCTGGCTCCTTTGGAGGCTCTGTTTGCAGTTGGTTTTGGGACTTTATCTGGGGCTGGAGAACATTATTAACCAGATCAGTGATTCCGCTAAAGGGAAACCACCTGTATGAACAAGCAGACAACGCAACTCAAAATCCGGTCAACAAGCCTGCTTCCAGTCGGCATACGCAACAATATCATCATGACAACTGCAGTGCAGCTACATTCATGAGAAACACACACGTACAGCTACAAAAACTAGAGAGAGAGAGAGGGAGAAAGAGAGAGAGAGAGATAGGGACAGACTACTGACAACCTCATGCATACTGCATACAAAACTCGTCACTTTCTCATCTGGAAAGCTCAAATCTAATAGGCTGCTAGTAAGAAAAAACAAGTTATTATGCCACCCATTATGTACAAAAAAAAAAAAACAGAATGAATAGATGTGTCAAATTTGTCCAGTTTAGTTGCAATATATTATGATTTATTTATTTATTCCCCAGGCATTTAGTATCAAGTAAACTAGATATGCATTAGCAAAACTTTATATTCTGCTCTTATATTATAAAGTACACAAGAATTACACTATATTTACCAGGAATTCTCATATTGCTGGTCTTGGATAGGAAATGCTGTGCAGTGTGCCACAGTTTTCTATTACTGTGGTAAACACTATTTAATGTAAACTGCCCCTAAATGAAATGTACAAACAAATTGTGCTGTGATTAGTTGCTGTAAATGTCAGTCAAACAATCTCTTCTTGTCTAAGTGGGTGTTTCTTGGTTTTAAACAAAAATAAATGTACAGTTAAAGACAAAAGTTCACACACACCTCACATAATCTGCAAAATGTTAATTATTTTACCAAAATAAGAGGGATCATACAAAATGCATGTGACTTGAATAAGATTGTTCACATATTTCACATAAAAGATGTGAAATAATAGTTGAATTTATAAAAATTAAACTGTTCAAGTTCACATACACTTGATTCTTAATACTGTGTTGTTACCTGAATGATTTTTTTTATTTTTTTTGGTTAGTGATAGTTGTTTATTAGTCTCTTGTTTGTCCTGATCAGTTAAATTGCCTGCTGTTCTTTAAAAAAAATCCTTCATGTCCCACAAATTCTTTGGTTTTTCAGAATGTTTGTGTATTTAACCCCTTTCAAACAATGACTGTATGATTTTGAAATACATATTTTCATACTGAGGACAACTGAGGGACTCATATGCAACTATTACAGAAGGTTCAAATGCTCACTGATGCTTCAGAAGGAAAAATTATGCAAAAGAGGTGGGGGTGAAAACTTTTGAACGTGAACATTTTTCTTATTTTGCCTAAATATCTTTTTTTTTTTTCATTTAGTACTGCCCTTTAGAAGCTACAGAAAGTACTTACATGTTTCCCAGAAGACAAAATAAATTAAGTTTTTCCTGATATTCAAATTCAAAAAGTTCCCACCCCCAGCTCTTAATAGATTTGTGTTTCCTTCTGAAGCATCAGTGATCATTTAAACCTTCTGTAATAGTTGCATATGAGTCCCTCTAGTTGGAAAGGATTCAAATACACACAATTTTTATAAATTCAGCCATTATTTTCTCTTGTGGACTACATTTAAACTTCTTTATGTGAAATATCTTATTCAGGTCAATACTAAATGAAAAAAGAACATGCATGTTGTATAATTCCTCTTATTTTGGTAAAATAATTAACACTTTGCATAATCTGCAAGGTGTATGTAAACTTTTGACCTAGAGAGACTAGAGAAAGAATAAAAATAGAAAGAGAAATACAAAGAGATGGAAAAACAGAAGAGGAGACACAGTCAGCTGGAGAAGGAAGCAAAGAAGCCGGAGTGAGTGAAATGAATTTTTGCATTCATCAGCCCGGGATACGGTCGTGTATCCACAGATACAGAGAAAGAGATCAAACAGTGTCCATGTCGACAAACAAGCAAAATAAAGCAGGACTGATGCATCCAGCCTATACATGGATGAAGCTGCCAAAAGCCTTTCAGATAGAGCCATGACAGACTGCAGGCAGCCAATCACTAGAGAGAGGAGGGGAAAAGAGCCGCCAATCACAGAAGAAGCCACAACAAACGCACACGCCACTAACCAGCCAGGCAGGATCGCTAGCTAAGATCAGGCCCACACAGAATCTGTGCATGGACAAAATCTGCAGAATTTGAGTGACCAACAAAGTATTTTTTGTTTAGTAAATGTTTAGGCTGATGTGGTGATGACTTGAGTTGCCAATAAGAGTATTCTGCAGCTGTTGCCAAGAAATCAAAGCAGACAAATAGGAAAAGTCCACAGATTCCATCTAGGCCTGATTGAGTGTTACTTACTGGGCTGGCTCAGACTTTGCATCTTCTTTGACCCTAAAAATAAAAAATAAATGAATAAATAAGTGAACATATGACAACAGAAATAAAAGACAACAAAAGTGTAATTCTAATAAAAATGACAAACAAACAAAAACATGGAAACACATTCAAAGAAAGTCCAATACTGGTCATATCTGTTTTATCATGTTAAGTTAACAAGGTGTTTTTTTTTTATTATTATTTTTTTTTTATTAAATACAGGTATTATCCCATTTCTAATTTTATTTGTCATGAATACAATATCTTAAATCTCATATATCATTACATTACATAATTATTATATGTGACCCAGGACCACAAAACCAGTCTCAAGTAGCACAGGTATATTTGTAGCAATAGCCAAAAATATATATTCTATGGGTCAAAATTGTCTTTTATGCCAAAAATTATTTGAATATCAAGTAAAGATCATGTTCCATGATGATAATTTGTATTAATATATATTGCTAAGAATGTCATCTGGACAATTTTAAAGGTGATTTTCTCAATATTTGGATTTTTTGCACCCTCAGACTTCAGATTTGCAAATAGTTGTATCTTGGCCAAATATTGTGTATAGCTTATTTATTTAACTTCCAGGGTCACATACATAAATATATTAATTATACACATATATGTGGGTGTTTATGATATATAGCTTTACTGTGAAATAAAATGATTATTTTTTTATTTTAAAAAGATTTTAGGCACGCTAACCATCTGCCAATACATGTGAAACAAACTAAATATGCAAACAGATATGAACATGATCATTTTAAATGTATACACAAACAGAAAACATGTAAAGACATGGAACACTTTAAAGCAAAAACTTAAATAGCAACTAATTGATAACAGGTAAACAAAAAAAAACAAGGACGCCGTCTTTTTTCCCTCCACAGATACATTGCATGTGTCAACCACAGAAAAAACACTGTCCACAACACACAGTCCATCAGACTGAGCTTAAAACTCAAATACAATGAAATCAACCTCAAAGAAAGAGGGTTAATGAACACCCGAACATCAGAGATCCTGGCAAAAACAGTGTATCATGGTTTCAGCACAGCATTTCTAGCAGTTTCAGGTCATGTTTTGCTAAATGTGGAAAAAACATTCTGTGCAAATTGTAAAACGGTGTGGCACTGCCCCCTAATGGTCAAATATTACGGAACAGATGTCAACCTCTGCATCTGGATCACAGAATAAAGTGCAGCAGTCTCAAACTTGGAGTGAAATTTGAAATATATACATATAGTTTGACTATGCTGCAGGATGGCTTGCTTCGGTTTCAGTCACACTTCAGCATTGGGTTGTCGTGTTAAACTGCAGAAAATTAAGACTTGACTTGCAAGTCTTGCGTGTGATGTTCTAACCAAATTATCCCTCTTTCTTAGCTGTTCCCAGACTGTTAATTTAACCTCAAATGACTGTCCTCGCTCCTCCTTATCCCTCTCTGTTCTCTCCGTGGTGCTCTTGAGTGGAGGTGGAGACAGAGGCCTCATTGATGTGACAGCTATAGAATGAGAGCTGACTCATCACTTTAAATAACACACCCCACATCTCACCATCAGACTCGCAGCACGCTCCTCTTAAAGGAGTATTCCTGCTTATTTTCAACTTAACGTCCTACAACATTCTAGAGAGTTAAAGCAGAAATGCTATTTTTGTTAATGCATATAAGATTGTGCGATCTCTTCTGGGTCAGTCTCTCGGATCAAAAATATCATAATTTGGGTTCTGAAGATGAATGAAGGTCTTATGGGTTTGGAATGACATGAGGGTTACAATTAATGACAATTTTTTGCAAACAGTAGCTATGTTCAAAACAGCATTTTACCATACACTCTTTTAAAAGGTCCTTCACAGCAGTGCCATAGATAAACCAGTTTTGGTTCCCCAAAGAACCATTCAGTCAAAGGTTCTTTAAAGAACTTTCTCTCTCTTACCTTTTTATAATCTGAAGAACCTTCTTTCACCACAAAGAACCACTTGTGAAACAGAAAGGTTCTTCAGATGTTAAAGGTTCTTTATGGAACTATTTAAACCAAAAAGGTTGTTCTATGGCATCGTGACGCACCTTTATTTTTAAGAGTGTACTCTGTACACAGTATGCATCCGGTGAGCAGTATGCATGTTTTCTTTATGCATGCAGTACATTATTTATGCATGAATTTATTTAATCAGAAAACACTGATACTTTCAAAAGAGCACCAATGAAAAAAGATGCTTGTTGCTATAAATAAATAAATCAACTTTCCATTGATGTATGGTTTGTTAGGATAGGATACAACTATTTGAAAATCTGAAAACTGAGGGTGCAAAATAATCAAAATACTGAGAAAATTGTCTTTAAAGTTCTCCAAATGAAGTTTTTAGCAATGCATATTACTAATCAAAAATTAAGTTTTGATATATTTACGGTAAGAAATGTACAAAATATCTTCATGGAACATGATCTTAATATCCAAATGATTTTTGGCATAAAAAAAAAAATTGATCATTTTACCAATGTATTGTTTGCTATTGCTACAATTATACCTGGGTCACAAATATTACATGAAAATCTACATGATAATTAGATAGTTACCTCGACAGCTAACTAAAATAAGTTGAAACACTAAGATTACTCACTGGATAAAAATAAAAACTAAAACGGAACTAAACTTAAACCTTAACAGCAATTAATATAACCATAGCAGCGAATAAGTGTTTAATTATAAGGGGTCAGAAAGCCATGTGCCAAAAAATAAGTGGACTACAGAAAAAAATAAAAAATAAAAAAAAATAAAGAAATGCATAATATGACCTGTTTTTCAGCTAGCACTAAAACACTGTTCTGTCTGAAGTGTGTGTGTGTGTGTGTGTATACGTGTGGACACACTGGCCTCCCGCTGTCAGCGATGCACAGAAGAGGAAAGTCCTGTTACATAACACAGAGCTGAATCTCTGCATGGGGCATAATTACTCCACAATTACAGCTGCCAGTGTGCCAGTCTGTGCTGGTCAGTGGGGCTGGCAGCGCCCGCGCTCTCCTGTCTGCCATCACTACCACAACACAGCAGCTTCCACAAGCTTCAGCCTGAGCTTAAAGAAAAAATGCTGGCTTATTGTAATGAATTCTGTGTACAGTGAAACACATATAAAAGGTGTGAGGTAAAATTACCAGAGGATTTAAAAGAAGACATGTAGACCTTGGTAAAGCATTTAGACTGATTTTTAAAGGGGTCCTTGATTAGGTTTTCACTTTTTTAACATTAGTGTGTAAAATGTTGCTTTTTGCACATAAACAACATCTGCAGTTATTTAAAAAAAAAACGAAGCATGACCATGTTACATGTTACATGTTACAGTGGACAGTTGAACACAATCAAGCCTTTAAAAATAGCTGATTGACCAACCCTTTAAACAAAAATTGTTCACTGACTATCTGTAAAGTCAGCAGAAGACCAATGACTATGTTCAGAACAGCATCCTAGCCTATTGGCCGAAGTATGCCATTAGGCAAGAAAGACAGCTAAATAATCAAACTTTCAGAGAGTAAAAATACAGTTTTTAATTAAAAAAAAAAAAAAATTATCATGCAGTTTTTCTTATTAAGCAACAACTGTTTTTAACATTATTAACTGAGCAGCAAATCAGCATATTCGAATGATTTCTGAAGGAATGATTTTCATGTGACACTGAAAAATGGCTGCTGAACTTAGCTTTGCCATTTTTTTTTATAAATTACATTAATACAGTTGAAGTCAAAAGTTTACATACACCTTGCAGAATCTGCAAAATGGTAATTATTTTACCAAAATAGGAGGGATCATACAAAATGCATGTTATTTATTTTTTTTTAATACTGACCTGAATAAAATATTGCACATAAAAGATGTTTACATTTAATCCACAAGAGAGAGAGAGAGAGAAAAAAAAAAACAGGTTAAAAATGGCCCAGTTCAAAAATGTTCATACACTGTGTTGAAAACTTTTTGAATTTGAAGATCAGGGTAAATTGAACTTATTTAATCTTCTAAGAAACACAACGTAAGTATCATTTGTAGCTTCTGAAAGGAGGTACTAAATGAAAGAAAATATGATATTTAGTTAAAATAATCTTCATTCTGTTCAAAAGTTTTCAATCCAGCTCTTAATGCATCGGTTTTCCTTCTGAAGCATCAGTGAGTGTTTGAACCTTCTGTAATAGTTGCATTTGAGTCCCTCAGTTGTCCTCAGTGTGAAAAGATGGATTTCAAAATCATCCAGTCATTGTTGGAAAGAGTTCAAATACGCAAAAATGATGAAAAAACAACAAATTTGTGTGACCTGAAGGATTTTTCTGAAGAACAGCGGGCTGTAATTGTATATTAAAACAGGAAAGCGCAATAATTGTACAATGACACTATTTTAACTGCATTTTCTCAAATAAATAGCCTTGGTGACCCCACACTTTTGAGTGTATGTCTGTGCAAATAACAGTTAAAAATACCGTGGAATATTACTTTAAGGTTCAAAACATTGTCTAAACATAAGATTTAACACAACGGAATTGTGTGAATGAGTGTGCGACAGGTGGACGGACAGTGCGAGACCAGTTCATTTTTATGAATGTGGAAATCGGCGTGTGCGTATGTGGCAACAGGTGGCAGAATCACTGCAGGAGCAGAAATGGTGTAATCTGGTGCCAGAGAAACCCAGGTCAACATGACCTCCGCTGAACCATCTGAGAGACCACAGAGTGCCACTGAATAAACACACACACTTGATTAAACCACAGTACACAAGTTGCATTAAGTGCCAGAGTATGCATGTGAGTGTGTGAACAGGCTCACTTCCAGAACCTAGTGCGTCATCTTGCTGCCTGCTTCCTATTTCGGCAGCTGCCTATAAGGAAGCATCCTAAATGAAACTGAATCTCATAAATAAAGTCTTTTGCGTGTTTTACAAGGGAGGAACTCCACGTGCCACACAACTGGAGCTGATTTTACAAGAGTTTTTAGTTGGTTTTAGCAAGTTGCTATTGAGTTTAAAAGACAATTCCAATCAGAGTGAATTAATCAGTTTAATAATGTATTTAATGAAATACAATGCTTGCTTCTGACTTATTTCTGGGGTGCTGATTCCAAAAACAGTGCCTCTTTTGTGCACTCTCTCACAAAATATGATGCATTTCGTAGCATATTTGCTTTCAACAACCTTTTGTAAGGAAAATTCTTGGATTATCCCCTAAATCACCAGAAAAACTGTCTGACACTATTTCTTTTTTCCTCTGAACAAAGTTACCATTTGCTCAATTCTCATCCAATTTTTACATGTATGAATGATTCTAAAGACATTACTTTATGCCTAATCCTGATTTTAAGACACTGACAAAATGCAAACATGATATCTTCTGCTACATCTGTGGGTATTTTAGTTCATTTAAATTCAATAAAAAAGTATTTATTGAAAAACTTTAGAGTATTTGAACATATATTACTCCTTTGCAGACTGTAAATACTTTGTTATTAAAAATATCTTGATATTTGACAGTGTTTGTTATTTTGAAAAGTGCATTAAAGGCAATATATAAAAATTATACTTCATTCTCATTTTGTGAAAAAAAATTTTTATTGATATGAACTGAGTATCATCAAATTAGGTAATATTAGGCCAGATTTTTTTCTCAAAACGTAAGGCTGCATTATATTTATAATTAACATTTCACCCTGCAACATATTTTTTTCACTGTGCTTACTGTATTATGCATTATGGATTTACCTTCTCAGCAATGGCCCATTAAAAATGTATCAAAAGGCAGCAGCATAATTAAGTTGTCTACCTTTTAGAACCTCAAAACGCTCCCTACCTATAGGGTTTTGCAACACAGCCTCATTGGGGCTTAACAGCATTCTAGAACGAAGGCTGTTCTTGAGCCAAAAGCAAGCTAAATTTACAGCTCGCCCTCACACAGTGAAGCCTGAAATAGCAGCCGGGTTCAAGGCGGCCCATCATAGAGGCAGACACCTGTTCATTAGGACCATTCAGCAGGATGGCAGGGGAAGTGCCTCCCTTGAACACATTTCCCTTTAAAAGAGGATTAGCGCTGGGGGAGCTCTCGATTCCAGCTGTCATCGGTTCCGCCGTGGCATCTGGATCAAAAAGCAATCTCATTTGAGCTTGGAGCGCCGTGATTGGTCGTGCCAGACCCCGGTTAACCTTTGAGTGACAGCGTTAAATCCCTCCTCACATTTAGCACCACCCCATACGTCCAGCTTTCAGAAACGCACGTTCACTTTACTGATCCGTAAGCAGATGCTGCGACTTGAACCTAAATACAAACGATCTAGATGATGAGCTGGAGAATGATACAATAGATAAAGGAGTTGTGGGATGGTGCTAATTTCACTTTCAGAACAAAAATTTACAGATAATTTACTCGCCCCCTTGTCATCCAAGATGTTCATGTCTTTCTTTCTTCAGTCGTAAGGAAATTATGTTTTTTGAGTAAAACATTACAGGATTTCTCTCCATATAATGGACTTCTATGGTGCCCCCGAGTTTGAACTTCCAAAATGCAGCTTCAAAGGGCTCTAAACGATCACAGCCGAGGAAAGAAGCGATGGGTTATTTTCTAAAAAAAAAAAAAAATTACAATTGAGTGTGTGCGATGAACAACCGTATAAGTCCAAAAAAAACTAAAAATTAGATAACCATGTGACATTAATTGTATGTGTGAACTTTGTATACAGAAACAGTTTGGGGATATTTTCGCGTGTCCAAGAGTCCGCATTTTAAACGTTAAAATAGTGGAAAAAACGTTTATGTCCACAAAAAAAAAAAATTGGAGATGCCGCTTGCTGTCATGTCCGCTTCGGACATTAAAAGGCAAAACCTCTGCAAAAAAAAGAGAGGCAACATGACCAAATGGAAGGACAGAGTAAAGAAGGCTTTGAGGGATGCTGGAAAACCATATTTGACTAGAAGAGGAGAACAAAAACCAGGGAAAAATCCACCGAAACAGGTGAGTGGAAGAACCGTATATGTGATGTAATCTCTCTCTCTCCCTCTCTGAACGCGCTGAGGAGCGCTAAACATCGCATAAACAGTTAACCCATCAAAATAAACCACATACCATATATAATAAAGCTGTATTCATTCATATTTCCCGCCAGTCCTGTGTAAAGTACGGCAAGCAGAGTTTATTTGTTTATACATTTATATCGTTATTATTTATATCGTGAGATGGTATTTGTTTTTATTTATATATTGTTTTTTGTTAATAATTCATTGTTATTGCCTGTACTGTAAGAAGGTCTATGTATTGTACATTGTTCATATTGTATTTTCTGTTTTCAAATAATAAAAATAATAATAAACTTGAAAGAAATGCTTAATATTAACCTGAAGTTTCTGTTACTGTATTAAAACTTAGATAAAGGAATGAGATCTTTAGTGGTTTAAAGTGATATGATGAACTGGAGTTATACTGTTATTCCACACTAACTGGACATATACCGTTCTTCCACATTTCAGAAATATAAATCACAATAACTTTTGATTTTTAATACTGACACTGAAAAGTGTTATCTAATTAGAATTGAGAAGCTTTTGTTGTCTATTTTCAAGTAAAATAAAAATATATAATATAATGTTCACAATTCAAATTAAAAAAAGCTTATTACTCAAAATTTGAAAATATGGACTTGTATAAAAAGAGGGTTGAGTCTCCTTTAAAGTTCAGGTACAAGTCAATTATACTGATTTTTTTTGACTAAAGTCTTCTGTAAGTGTAAACTTTAAAATGTACAAAATTTTAATTTTTTTCCAATTCTTCATTTGTCTCTTTTTTTTGTTTTAATATTTAAATAAATATTGCATCTTGGACTTCACATTGCAATATTATCGTATCATGAGATTTTGATATCATTACATCCATCCCAAGTATTAAAGTTCAGCAAGCATGAGAAGTGTGCCACTGTTTTTCAAAAAGATCGGATTGAACAAAAAAAAAAAAAAAAATTACATCTTAAACGGTTCTGGGCACTTTTTATCTGTGAAACTGACTAGTCACCCAGGTAAACACCAGCTTGGCCAGTCTAGGAGACCATCTTGACCATCTTAAACCAGCAAAGATCAATAAACCAGCTTTAATCAGGTTTTTCAGCAGGATATGGATAACACAAAAGGGCACAAACATGCAAGTACAAAAATGCAACCATAAGTGCTTAGCAAACGAACGTACTACCATTAAGTATGTTTCTAGCCTAAAGTCGTACTTTAAAATGTCATTGCATTAGATAACAAAACGGCAAAGCAGGGTTACCAGGCAGCGTTAACTGTAAAGAAAGACAGCACTAGCACACTAAGCAAAATAAATATTTTACAGATACAATACACTATTTAATCAAATATTGTGAAATATTACAATTTAAAATAACTTGTTTTCCTATGAGGCAAAGCTCATCTTGTCTAACTTCTTGGTCTCAGGCCAACCACTCCGCCTTGCTCCCAATACAGACTTTATATAAACAAAATGTAAAAAATTTTGATAAGAAACCACGTCACTTTCATCATTGTAAGATTTTATCAAAATATAATCTGTTGAGTTGGGAAAACTTGGTTAAGTTTTCAAACGGCTGTTTAGCTTATAAAATTCTCAAAGGCCTGGGCCCACCACCTCTTAGTGAGTTTCTGAGTTTAAGATCAGAACAGTTGTCTCACTAGAGGAACATTTAGAAGGGACTGTGTTATTAATTTTAGGAAAACTGCTTTAGGTCAGTCTGCCTTCTCGATTAAAGCCTCGAAAGAATGGAATGACATCCCAACGTCAGTTAGAGAATTAAATAGTTATAATGAATTTTGTTCTTCTTTTAAAACTTGGCTTTTTAGCGTGCAAATATGTCAACAATAATTTTTTTTTTTTTGCTTTTGGAAATTGTAGGGTTTGTTGTATTATGTTATATTTTGATTAAATTGTTGTATTTGCATTGTATATTTAGGTTGCCTGTTGTACATCTGGCCTAGGACTGCAGATGAAAATTAGCCTTTTGGCTAACTCTGGCATATTTTGACTTGTCATGTTAATATGCATTGTCCTTGTAATAAACTAAATATAAGCTAAATTTTCAGCATCATTAATTCAGTTTTCAGTGTCACATGATTACTGTAATCGAGTAATAGAATCATTCAAATATGCATTCTGCTCAAGAAACTTTTTATTATCATCAATACTGAAGGATTATTTAAATGTACAGAAAGTTCAAAAGCAGCAAACAGCATTTATTTAAAACAATGTTACCCTGGACTACAAAACTAGTCATGAGTCGCACAGGATGGGTCAAAATTATAATTTTTTCTTTTATGCCAAAAAACATTAGAATATTAAGTGAAGATCATGTTCCATAAAGATATAAGTTGTAAATTTCCTACTGTAAATATATTAACATTTTATTTTTGATATATTAATATGCATTGCTAAGAACTTAATTTAGACAATTTTTTCAATATTTATATTTTTTTGCACCCTCAGATTCCAGATTTTCAAATAGTCGTATCTCGGCCAAATATTGTCTCATCCTAACAAACCATACATCAATTGAAAGCTTATTTATTCAGCTTGTATAAATCTCAATTTCAAAAAAAATTACCTAAATGACTGGTTTTGTGGTCCATGGTCACATATATCTTTACCTTGTACATGTGGAAAGCAAAGTGTGACCTAAAAATCGTCTGGAGAACAACAAAAATAGATAACCCTGTGAAAAATATCATTTCATTATAAGTATGACTTGTTGTATGCCACTAGGTTTTGTATTTTGCTATCTAATGCTGAGAAATTCAAACATTTTAAGCATGGCTTAAAGGCCCAAACACTTTTGGGGTCACTTTATGTCTAAAATGAAGCCACATGTGAATATATAGAAAATGCAAGAACCACCCTTTCAACTCTAGAGGGTCACTCTTGCGCACACACACACACACACACACACACACACACACACACACACACACTTATGTTGTCGTGCCTGTGGGTGGGGGAAGGGTGTGGGAACATCTCTTAAGAGTAAGTTACAATAATAGCCTACATGACTAACAATAGAGCGGTAATGGATACCCCCAGCATTGTTGGAGAGTGCAATTTCCTGTCCCTGTCCAGAACAAGCCACCAGTAAGTTAAACGCTGTCAGTGTGCTTAACATGTGTTAATGTGGCCACACGCACACAGTGTAACAACTGTGCCAAAAAAGTCATTAGTGTGGTTACCAAATCCGATCGGACTGGGTCAGACATAAGACACCTATCATTTCCAAAAGAAATGATATCCAAAGCAGCCTTCATCCTACATAAGCAGTCGACCGTCACAGCAAAAACATGTCATGCAGCCTCATGCCATTCCAAACCTGTATGGTTTTCATTCTTCTGTGAAACACAAATTGCAACATTCTGAAAAATGATGGTAACCAAACAGTTTTTGGTCTCATTGATTTCCATAGTGTTTTTTTGTCAATACTATGGAAGTCAACGGGAGCAGAAACCAATTGATTTCAAACATTTTTCAAAATACCTTGTTTTGTATTCCAAAGAAGACAGAAAGGCATACAGGTTTGGAATGACATGAGAGTAAGTCAATGACAGAATTATGTTTTTTTGGGTGAACTATCCCTTTAAGGGATCAAGCATCAGCTCTGAGTGCTGCTGTCCAGGGTGCTGAATCTGATCTTCCAGAGTCACAGACCAGCACATCTAATCTCAGACGGACCGCCCATTGACTGCTCACTGACCGTCTGATAAATCATGTACACTAAAACTGCAAGAGCTGCTGAAATATCCAGTTACAAACTAATAGGCCAGCTTTATATCAGTGAAACATCACTGTTTACAGGTTACCAGGGTGGTACAATAAACACAACTGCAGAAGAATATGTTAACTAGACGAGTTTGTGAGGTTCATAGCACTGAATCTGAAAGATACTACAAAAGTGCCTCACCAAGGCTGCATTTATTTGATCAAAATACAGTAAAACAACAATATTGTTTTACAATGCAAAGCTACATTTTCAGCATCATTCAGTGTCACACGATCCTTCAGAAATCATTGTAATATGCTGATTTGCTGTTCAAAAACATTTCTTATTATTAACAATGTTGAAAACAGCTGTGCTGCTTAACATTTTTTTAGGATCCTTGATGAATAGAAAGTTAAAATGTACAATATGTACAGTTTTCTGTACAATGCAATTACTAGAAGTCAGGAGCTTTTTTTATCAGTTCATTAAAAAAGTAGTTACTGAACAAAAAAGCAGAATTGTATTTTCCATCAAACACATAGTCAAATTATAATTTATTTAGACACCTATAACATTTCACCTTATCACATTTTTTTGCTATAGTTTAAAAATGGTAATAAAATATGACAAGAGTTAAACTGTGTCAGAACAAATTAATCTTGAAAATGTCAGATAACTTTGATAGAAAGGTATGTAACAAATGTCAATTGTCAAACCAAAATTTTTATTTAATTTTTTTTTTATCAATTTTACTGGTAGTCCATTGTATTACATTTTTTTGGGTATAACATGTCACAGCTTAATTTATTTTGCCATCCTCACTCACATAAATGAACTATAGTGTCCTGCACCCACTAATAAAAAAACTTTTGGTTTGGCTATTATTACTTTGTTTGGATAAATATAAATTCAGATCACACATTTTTGCTAATTTATTCTGTGTTTCCTGTTTCTGGCTGCAATGCCACATTTTACAGATTGGTCAACGACACCCAAACAAAACAAACACTTAAACACAGGGTTTATGCTGAGAGTTTAAAGTCTGGCTACGTGGAACTAGCAGGCATGCCATGGCGGAGCACTGCACACTGAATAAACCCATAAAGATCAGTGGAGTTTTGCTGATTGCATTAGAGATTTTCACTATAGACTGAGGGTTGCACAAGAACAATAGCGTCCCTTTGATTCACAATTCATTCTTTACTCCCATCAATCAAGCAGATGAGATCCTCTCAAAAAGAAGAATCACTGGAACAAAACAAACTAACCACAGGAATGAGCCAACAGACTAGAAATCATGGAAACAATGCACCGGGATAACTTGAAATGGACAGACCGGTATGATCCAGTCTGTACGAGCACATGAGAAACCGCACGCGTGAAGACAGCACTCCCTCACAACCTGACATCTCAAATGGTCCAATAAGCATCAACACACTACGATTCCCCAGTGAGACCACGCTCGCACAGTAAACGATTCTACAGTCTCAGAGGTTTGTACTGAGTCAGACAAGAGAAACTATTAAGACTACAATCAAAAAACACTACAGAAATGCACTAGGTGATTAAAATTTATACTGGATCCCATTAAACGTTCACTGGATGCAAAATTCACTTTTACATGTTGTTTGAACATAAATGTGTTAGCAGTGTGTAAACAACCACTCTATAATGATAAAAATCCACCCAGTGCTTTTTTTTTTTTTTTAAATCCCCAATAATAATAATAATAATAATAATAATAATAATAATAATAATAATAATATGCTGATTTGCTGCTCAAGAAACATTTTTTATTATCATCAATGTTGAAATCTGTTGTGTTGCTTAATATTTTTGTGGAAACTGATATATTTTTTTCAGAATTATTTAAATGTACAAAAAGTAGATTAGCAAAGCAGCAAACATCTTTTTTTATATATATATAATATGTGACCCTGGACCACAAAACTAGTTGTGAGTAGCACAGGATATTTGTAGCAATAGTCAAAAATACATTGTATGGGTCAAAATTATAGATTTTTATTTTATGCCAAGTAAAGATAATGTTCCATAAAGATATTTTGTCAATTTTTCTACTGCACATATCAAAACTTAACTTTTGATTAGTTATATGCATTGCTAAGAACTTTTTTAAAGAACTTTAAAGATAACTTTATTTAGATTTACTTCAATATTTTTTTTTTTTCACCCTCAGATTTTTTAAATTTCAGAATTGCATTTTGGACAAATATTGTGCTATCCTTACAAACCATACATCAATAGAAAGCTTATTTATTGTACTAATCTCAATTTAAAAAAAAAAAAAATTTGACCCTTATGACTGGTTTTGGGGTCCATGGTCACATATCTTTAGCTTGTACACTGTGGAAAGTAAGGTGTGATAAACTATGTGGTTACTCCACTAAAACATCTGTGAAAGAGAACAGACTAAAACCACTAAAAATCATATGGAGAGCAACAAAAATGGGTAATCCTGCGAAAAACATTTGATTATAAGTATGACTTGTCGTATGCCACTTGGTTTTGTATTTTGCAATCTAATGCTGTGAAATACAGACATTTTAAGCATAGCTTAAGAGTCCAAACACTTTGAGTCACTTCAAGTCTATGTGAAGCCGCATGTGAATATATATGCAATGCAAGAACCATCCTTTTTTATTATTGGATGGCAAGAACCATCCAATAATAATAATAATAATAATCACTTTCTCAGATCATGGTGTTCTAGGATTCCTGGCAGAATGACATAGGCCCCTCCCATGATTGTTGATTGACACTGGTGTTTTAGCACAGACCCGCCCTGAGTGAGCTGTAAACACTACGCTATTGTTTCGACACCACAGCGGGGTCGACAAGAATGTCTCCTAAGCGATTGAGGCGTTTTTTTGTTGGATGTAATAATAAACAAAGCAGTCGTCATGTACTCCCCGACATCTGAGCCACTGAAGATGCAGTGGATTACTTTTGTTTTTGAAAGGAATGTGTCCCACGATCTGCCTAAATGCGTCTTATGTTCGTGCATATCATTTGTGATCCAGCTTCACCAACAGAAGAAGTGAGTATAAGTTAAGTTCCACAATTAAATGCAAAATTTAAGTTCTAAAGTTAAAAGTGTCAGAGAGAACTACTCGTCACCCAATGGAAGAGAGGGGCGGGGTGAGCAGAGCTCATTAGCATTTAAAGGGACAAGCACCGAAATAGCTCGCTGTAAAGAGAGCCGTTTTTGACAAGGTAAAAAGGGTGTTGTTTTACACTACCATTGAGAAATTTTAACCAAAGTATGTTATAGACTTTTTATGTAGACCCTAAAGAATTGTATCAACTTGTGGAAAATGGGCATCTAATGACCCCTTTAAAATACACTACCGTTTTGGGTCAGAAAAATGTTTAATGGTTTTGAAAATAGTCTCTTGTGCTCACCGAGGCATTTATTTGATAAAAGCAAAATACATAAAAACAGTTACATTGCAAAATATTATTACAATTTAAAATAACTGATTTCTATTCTAACATATTTTGAAATGGAATTTATTTAGCAGAATGTTCAGCATCATTACTGCAGTCTTCAGTGTCACATGATCCTTTAGAAATCATTCTGAGATGCTGATTTGCTGCTCGAGAAACATTTCTTATTATTATCCATGTTAAAAACTGTTGCTTAATATTTTTGTGGAAACCATTTTTTTTTCAAGATTCTTTGATGAATAGAATATTTAAAAGAATGGCATTTATTTGAAATAGAAATATTTTGCAACTTTATAGTTATCTTTACTGTTACTTTTGATCAATTTTAATTTGTCCTCGCCTAATAGAGTAATAAATTCTTTAAAAATAAATAAATAAATAAAAATCTAATAGACCTCACTTTTGAACTGACAGTATGTTTTTACCATTGTCATCCGAGATAGATGGATGCATATGATTTAAAGAGATATTAGAGCCAATTAAAAGTTCAGTCAAAGTTCATCCAAAAAAAAAGTGAATAAAAACTATTTCACCATGTTTTTTCATTAAAGGATTAGTTCACTTCCAGAAGAAATATTTCTCATCCAAGATGTTCATGTCTGTCTTTCTTCAGTCGTGAAGAAATTATGTTTTTTGAGGAAAACATTTCAGGACTTTTCTCCATATAGTGGACTTCTGTGGTGCCTGCGAATTTGAACTTCCAAAATGCAGTTTCAATGCAACTCCAAAGGGCTCTAATACAATTTATATACATTTTAATTCTCATATGCTTGTCTTGTCTATAGCTCTGCGATGCGCACTCTGTGTGAAAGTGTTTTCCTTTAAAAAACAGAATTTCTTTACGACCGAAGAAAGAAAGACTTGAACATCTTGGATGACAAGGGGGTGAGTAAATTATCTGTACACTTTCAGAAGTGAACTAATCCTTTAACAACGTTGTATGATCTATATTTCGAATGTTTTTGTGAGGTCACTGAGGAAATCATCATTGGTAACATCATCCATCTCCTTTTTTGTTAAAGGGTTTAAAATAAAAACACACAAAAGAAGCGGTTTTGGAGCAACATTAGGGTGAATAAATGGACGGAAATTTTAAGTGAACTACTCCTTTAAGCACATGCAGAAGTAATTTAAAATCTTCCCAGATGGAGCAGTGAGATTAGATTAAGAAAATGGACCAGACAAAACAAACCTGCTACTTCCCCCAAAAAAATAAATAAATAAAACAACAACTTCTGAACACTGACAGACTTTGTTTTTCTTTTACTCATCTATGCGAACATTCAAACAGACTCAAATGCTTAAAATATAGTGTATACAGAAATCAACCATTTCAGACAGGACAAATACTAAACTTCAACAGCATGACCTCTATATAAAAGCTTGCATGTTGCTCACAGCACTGATATTCCATGCTCCCATTTATTTGTACTACAGGCAAGCAGATTTTCAACCCATTCCTTTATAAAGATGATAACCCACTGCATTAGCAGTGCAGGAAAATGCAGTAAGCGTAATAAAACTAAAGGCACGTCAAATCTGAGTGCTGCGTATAGCTAGAGATATGTATATGGTTATGTATATGATCTGATTAGATATTGCATAAACACTGACAGGGGGGTTTCCCAAGCAAACACTACATACAGCATACATTACATAACAATCTTCTGAGGTCCACATCAGCCAATGGTAATTACACATCAGATAAAGGTGTGGTTTATTATGTTTTTAGGGAGATGAAAGAGAGAAAGATGGAATTGGAAAGGGAGATAAACAACTTGTATGAAGTGTTAAAATATTGTTTTTTGTTTTTATTTTGAGTTGAATTTCCATTTTAAGTAAACCTTTCTATTCAATAAATAATCCTGGAAAAAAATACACCATGGTTTCCACAAAAAAAAAACATGAAACTGATTTTAACATTGAAATATTAGAATATTAGAATGATTTTTGTGACACTGAAGACATGCATTTGGCTCTCACTTTTATCCATGCATTGTTTTTGCCAGTTTTTGCATTTCCTGGGAATCAAACCTATGACATTGATGTATGCAGCCCAAAAAAAAAAAAAAAAAAAAAAACAGAAGGAGAGTAACAGACAGAGCTACTTTCTGAGATACTGCACAGACCAAAAATGCAGATAAACTGAAGAAAGGTGCATTTATGCATTTGGCTCTCACTTTTATCCATGCATTTTTTTATTTTTTTTTTGCCAGTTTATGCATTTCCTGGGAATCAAACCTATGACATTGATGTTTGCAGCCAAAAAAAAAAAAAAAAAAAAACAGAAGGAGAGAAAAAAAATGCAGATAAACTGAAGAAAGGTGCATTTATGCATTTGGCTCTCACTTTTATCCATGCCTTTTTTTTTTTCTTTTTTTTTGCCAGTTTATGCATTCTTTGGGAATCGAACCTATGACACTCGTGTAAGCAGCCAATAAAAAGAGAGGGAGAGAAACAGAAATAGCTACTTTCTGAGATATTTCACAGACAAAAAATGCGCAATGATGCTGAAAATTGTAACAGAATTTTTCAGAATATTGCTGTTTTGACTGTATTTTTTTAATCAAATAAATGCATAAAAAAAAAAAAAAAAAATCATAAATCATTAAAGGATTAGTTCACTTCCAGAACAAATATTTCAAGATATTCATGTCTGTCTTTCTTCAATCATAAAGAAAATATGTTTTTGGAGGAGAATTGGAGGAGAATTTTCTCCATAAAGTGGACTTCTATGGTGCCTGCAAGTTTGAACTTCCAAAATGCAGTTTAAATGCAGCTTCAAAGTGCTCAAAATGATCCCAGCCAAGGAAAATGTGTCTTATCTAAGAAAATGATCATTTATTTTCTAAAAATAAATTGCACAATTTATATACTTTTTAACCTCAAATGCTTGTCTCGTCTAGCTCTGCGATTCACACACTGCACTCCGGTTCAATACAGTTAGGGTAGGTCGAAAAACTCATTTTCTCCTCCAACTTCAAAATCGTCCCACATCAATGCAAAAATAATGACCCATTGAAATATTCCAACATTAGAATATTAAAATGATTTCTGTGACACTGAAGACCAGAGCAATGATGCTGAAAATGCAGAATTTTTCAGAATATTGCTGTTTTGACTATATTTTTCAATCAAATAAATGCATTTAAAAAAATCATACCAATCCCAAACATTTGAACAGTAGTTCAGTGTTTTCTAACTCTCGCCGCTTACTTCATACTGCTACCAAACCCACAATACTTTGTGCAAAAGTGCAACTTAGCTCCCTCTGAAAACGCTTGCACATGCTAGTGGACACTTAAGAACCATAAGGACCAAACTCCAAAACTAACTCTAAAAAGGCAATCCGTGATGTTTAAAGCATCAAGCGAGTGTGGTTGGCACTTGTTCATTAAACAGTCATGCCATGGCATCACAGGAGGTGAATGTTGCCCAGTGCAACGTGATCTGACTGTCAGTTCTTTTACTACCCCACCAGAGCAAAGAGAGCGACTTCAGTCCACAGCTATTTATAGTCGCCCATGAATAACGTGAGGCTCTTCAGGATTTGCATGCAATCAGCTTCAGATGAACCGGTGCCACGTCACACTCTCACATTTCTGAACTCATTTTGACTGGCCGGCACATACAAGACCCACATCCCTGTATTGCTTTACTATCCTTCTCTTGAAAAATACAGTAATGATGCAGGAAAGAAAAATACTTAAAGAGAAAACAAAAGCATTTTACTTTAGTAACCTGATTCAATTTCCAAGTGAAGCAGGATATTTAAAGATATTTGATTTTATGACTACATCATAAAAAGTGGGTGTTACATACGTAGAAACATGCAGAGTAACACTTTATAATAACTTTCATTAATAAATCATTAACAAACATTATATAATGCTTAACAGATCATTATAAATATTCAATATATATTCACATATCTAGAAATATAGATAATGTGCTTGTTAATATTTACTAATATAGTTATTAAACATTGTCTAATGATTAACAGATCATTGTTTAAATGTAAAATAAAAAACAACTCCTAAAAATCTTCAAATGATTTTGACAGATGGTTTACAATGAATACAACCTTCATTAATAAATCATTAACAAATGTTATATAATGCTTAAATGTTTAGTTATTGCTTACAAATGTCATTAAACATAAGCACACTTTTTAAAAATCTACAATTTATTAAAAAAATAATTTGAAACAGAAATTATACAATGATTACCTAATGATCTGTTGAGCTTTGCATAATGTTTGTTGATGATTAAAGTTATTATAAAGTGTTACCAGAACAGGTGACAATCACCTTTTTATTCCATGACAAAAGCACAACTGCGAGATGTAAACACAGATTAAAGAAAAAAAGTCAGAGCTGTGAGAAAAGTACCTATTTCTGTCCATTTCCGCCCCGAATAAAACATTTAAAAAGGTAACTGCGACTTTCTCAAAATTCTGACTTTTTTCTTGCAATTTGCATCTTTTTTTAATGATACAAACTCTCAATTCTGACTTTTCTTTCTCAGAGTTGTAAGATATAATCTTGCAATATGCTTGTTATAAAATCTGAATTGTGGGACAAACTTGCAATTCTGAGAAATGAAGTCAGAATTGCGTGATATAAACTCGCAATTGCAAGTTATAAAGTCAGAATTGCAAGATAAACTACCAGTCAAAAGTTTTTGAACAGTTATTAATGTTTTGTTTTTTTAAAGAAATCTCTTCTGCTCACCAAGTCTGCATTTATTTGATCCAAAGTACAGCAAAAACAGTACAATTGTTAAATATTTTCACATTTTAATGATGAAGATAATAGAAATTCGTATTTTTTTTTAGCACGGATGCTTTACATTGATCAAAAGTGATGATAAATAAATGTATTATATTACAAAAAAATTCTATTTCAGATAAATGCTGTTCTTCTGAACTTTTTATTCATCAAAGAAACCTGAAAAAACAATTTCTACTCGGCTGTTTTCAACATAATAATAATAAATGCTTTTTAGCAGCATTTTTTAATGCATGTAAATTGTATTTTAAATACATTTAAAATAACCGTTTTCTATTTGATCATATTCTAAAATGTAACTTCTAAATTGTACTGTTTTTGCTGTACTTTGGATCAAATAAATGCAGGCTTGGTAAGCAGAAGAGACTTCTTTAAAAAAAAACATTAAAAAATCTTAGTGTTCAAAAACTTTTGACTGGTAGTGTATAAACTCAGAAATCTGACTTTCCTCAGAATTGCACGATATAAACAGAACTGTCAAAGGTAAAATTAGAACTGTGAAATGCAAACACCCTGTTGCAAGATATAAATGTACAACCCTGAGGGGAAAAAAGCTAAACTGTGCAATATAAACTTGCAATTACTCTTTTTATTTTTATTCTGTAGCAAAAATAGAAATCCACAGTAATCACTATGAGGTGTTATCTAAACACAAAAAATGTAGAACAAACAGAGAAGCATCAAGCCATGTTGCACATTGCAGTGGAACATTTCTGCAAACCAATCAGCGTGTTCTCTCTCTGTGCTTCTCAGTGCGCTGGGTCAGTCTTATGCAATAGCGGACAGCACTATACGGCAGCAGTGTTGGGTGTCTCAGCGTTGTGACGTACCGCTCTGTGTACTACACTCACGCTGGGCGCTTCCGCCGCACAGGAAACTGGCTGAGTTCTAATTTACTCATACACCGCGTTTCACAGCATGTTAGTTTGAGGTCATTCGTTCGGTTTTAGTGATGAATCAACAAATGTATCTTGGATCTAGAGCATCCATAAGACAGAGCATACATAACACAGCAAACCTATATTTTGCATTGCGGGATAGAGATTTCTATTTAGCTTTATTTTAGACTTTATTAATTATAATAAAAGAAAATAAACAAAAAATGGTAAAAATCACATTATGACTAATGGAGGATGGGTGGGTTAGAGATAAACTGAGAAAAAAAATTAGAGAATAGGTGACACAAAGAAGCTCCGTTTAAAAGTCATAGGGCTTGTTTCAAATGTAAAGGCTTATTTAAACGATTTACACAGCTTTTTAAAGACGTGCAATTCCAGAATGCATTGCAACAAACTCCAAAAGAAATCCAAAATGGTGGACTAGACACAAGAATTGTTCATTATAAATCCATATACAATTGCAGAAAATTGTGGAAGATATAAGATATTCCTTTAAAGGTCCCCCTGGGTTTTTACATTAATATTTCAATAATCTATCAATACATTTGCATCTTCATGGTCCTCTGATGATGGTAAATAGTAAACAGATAAATATTTCATCTTTTTTAGTATGTTTATATTGTTTTTAATTGTCATTTTTAATAAATAAATAAATAAATAATTTACTTATATTTAAAATACTGGTGAAGTGCCGTAAACTTCTTTCCACAAAAAAAGTAAAAAATAAATAAAAATAATAATAATTAAAAACATGATGAATACTACTTTAAATAGCAGTCTTTCATCTTATAATACCACTAAGCTATATCGCAATAGCGGGTTTGTTTCAATTAATTTTGCAGCCCTATTTATATATTTCCAATTTGTACTTGGTTTCATTAAAGGATTAGTTCACTTCCAGAATAAAAATTTCCAGATAATTTACTCACCCCCATGTCATCCAAGATGTTCATATCTTTCTTTCTTCAGTCAAAAAGAAAAGGTTTTTGAGGAAAACATTCCAGGTGTCACATTGATTAACTCTTTTGTTGTGTTTCTGCTGCGTTCCAGGCAGGTTTTTGAGCCCGTAAATCACGACTTTGTAGCGTTCCAGGCAAGTCACGCCAAAGTGCCCGAGCGCATTTATTATTATTTTATTATTATTAATTTGATTGCAACGTTATATTGTGTTAAAGTCTAGTTTTCCACCGTGTACCACTTGCATAAACACCGCACACATAGGGGCTGTCATTGTTGTTTCGCGGACTATGTCACGTCAGAACTCGGAACTGGGAGTACATCGATCTAGTACGAGTTCGCGGGTGGGAAGTCACAGGTTTGACTGCCGCTCCAGTGCACTTTCACGGGTAGAGGTTTGGAAAAACACGGGTAAAGGGTTGCTTGGAACGCGGCATTTGTTTCACATAGATTCTGTCTTCTGTATTGGTTTAGTCCTCTTTTGTTGGTTCCTTCCAGTTCCTGTTTGTCCTTATTCGGTTATGTTCATGTTCTCATTAGTTCATTATTAGCTACCTCCCATCACCTGTTTTCATAGGACTTCAATAGGAGCCAACGGGTTGAAGGTCTAAATTGCATTTTCAATGCAGCTTCAAGGGCTCTACACGATCCCACCCGAGGAATAAGGGTCTTATCTAGCAAAATATTGACCATTTTATAAAAATAAATAATTTATATACTCTTTAACCACAAATGTTCGTCTTGCAGTAGCTTGACTTCACATATCACTTCACATTGGACTTTATAAAGTAGGCAGACGTACTGACCCAGTGTTTATAAAGCAAATGTGCAAATCACCCTTTACAAAAAAGGTAAACCAACGATGTTGGATGATTTTGAAGATGGAGGAGAAATTAAGATGGAGTTTTTTGCCCTACTCAAATTTTTAAAGTTTTTGTACTCAGAAGAAGAACTAACCGCCCACAACTTTTATAAAGTGATTACACAATGCATGAAGATGCGCATGTGCATTGCAGAGCTAGTGCAAGACAAGTATTTGTGATTAAAAAGTATATACACATTTTAATTTTTTTTTAGAAAATGACCAATTGTTTTGCTAGATAAGACTTTTATTTTTCATCTGGGATCGTGCAGAGCCCTTTGAAGCTGCACTGAAACTGCAATTTGGACCTTCAACCCCGTTGGGCACCATTGAAGTCCACTACATGAAGAAAAATCCTACAATGTTTCCCTCAAAAACCTTAATGTCCTTTCGACTGAAGAAAGACTTTAACATCTTGGATGACATGGGGGTGAGTAAATTATCAGAAAATTTGAAAACTAAAAAATTGAAATTTGAACTAATCCTTTAAATATCAGCTCCCTTCCAAACCCACATTTAGGAAACCCTGCATTATACTTAATATCAGTCACATCTGAGGTCACACTTTTTTGGAAACAGGCTAATTCTCCAACTCCCCCCGAGTTAATAAGTTGATTTTTACCATTTTGAAATCCATTCAGCTGTTCTCCTGTTCTGGCACTATCACTTTTAACATAGCTTAGCATAGATCATTGAATCCTATTAGACCAATAGCATCGTGTTCAAAAATGACCAACGAGTTTCGGTATTTGTCCTATTTAAAACTTGACTCTTCTGCAGTTATATCGTGTACTAAGACCGGCGGAAAATCTAAAGCTGCGATTTTCTAGGCCGATAAGATTAGGAACTACACTCACATTCCGGCGTAATAGTCAAGGAAGTTTGCTGCTGTAACATGGCCGAAGCAGGCACAGTAATATTACGCAGCACATCGCAGCACAACGTGACCAACTGCATGCACAGGGAGCGTTCCTCATTGGAAGTTACCTAGCTGGGAACTAATTTCAGGCTCTGTGTGATATTACTGCGCCTGCTGCGTCCATATTACGACAGCAAACTTCCTTGACTATTACACCGGAATGTGAGTGTAGTTCCTAATCTTATCAGCCTAGAAAATCGCATCTTTACATTTTCCGCCGGTCTTAGTACACGATATAACTGCAGAAGAGTCAAGTTTTAAATAGGACAAATACCAAAACTCATTGGTTATTTTTGAACACGATGCTATTGGTTTAATAGGATTCAATGATCTATGCTAAGCTATCCTAAAAGTGATATTGCCAGAACAGGTGAACGGCTGAATGGAATTCAAAATGGTAAAACTCAACTTATTAACTCGGGGGGAGTTTCCAAAAAAAAGTGGAGTGTTCCTTTAGAAGGCAGACCTACTTTTGGCAGATCACTAGATTTTGGAACAGAGCTAACAGACACACGCTTCACCTTTGGTTAACCAACACCCGGTGCTTTTACAAACCAGTCCATTATGCCAGCTATAGCGTGCTGATGGAAAATGCTAATGAGCAGGAAGGAGGCAGTTGGTGTGTGTTCTGCAGTGTGGATTGAGCCTTGCTGCGGCCCGTCCCCCCCGGGGGCGACCAAGATGTGTGTATGGGGGAGGGGGATCTCATGGAGACTCTTCACATGGTAGCGGGGGATGCCGCGTGTACATCTATGTGTATGAGTAAGTCTACTATTCAGGTCACAACGTTCCTCACCTCGGTGTCGGCATCTACAGAGGGATTCTTGTGATTACTGATGTAAAAGATTCAGCATATGAGGAAATTACAGTCTGAGTCTCAGAGAGCACACCCCACAGTCCTATTACTGACCGGCTGATGTATAAAACTGCCAAGCACTAGCAACAAATTAGCGGTTCCAATCGGGCTGACTTCTGGGAGTGAGAGGTCCAGGGTTAGCCTGATGCATTATGTTTATGTAATGTTAATGCAATGAGGAATTTTGAGGAGAAACTAGTCGTTAGATTCGCCAAAGTTTGGCAGGTTAGCGAATGAGGCCATATTTAGCGATGGTTTGGTAAAATTTGAAACACACACACACACACGCACGCACGCACGCACGCACGCACACACACACACTTTTTACCATTGCTTTTTCCTTAATTGTTTTGGAAATGGCGAATATAAAATATGAAAATAAATGAAAAAAGAAAAAGAAATTTAAATGAAGTGAATATAAAATATTAAAAGAAATAAACTAAAAAAAATAAAATTGTAGCTGATATAAAGTGACTATAAAATATTAAAATGAATAAAAAATAAATTAAATTGTAGCTGAAATAAAGTCAATATAAAATATTAAATACAAAATAAACAAAATTGCAGCTAAAATAAGGTGAATATAAAATATTTAAATAAATACAAAATAAATTAAATTGTAGCTGAAATAAAGTCAATATAAAAAAACATGAAAATAAATAAACTGTAGCTGAAATAAAATAAATATTAAAATGAATAAAAAAGTTAAAAATAAATGAGCTTTTAAATGTATGGTTTGTTAGGATAGGGCAATATTTGGCCAAGATAAAATTATTAGAAAATCTGGAATCTGAGGGTGCAAAATAATCTAAATACTGAGAAAATCACCTTTAAAGTTGTCCAAATGAAGTTCTTAGCAATGCATATTACTAACCAAAAATTAAGTTTTAATATATTTACGGTAGAAAATTTACAAAATATCTTCATAGAACATGACCTTTACTTAATATCCTAATGATTTTGGCATAAAAGAAAAATCGACAATTTTGAGCCATGCAATATATTTTTGGCTTTTGCTACAAAATATACCCGTGCTACTTAAGACTGGTTTTGTGCTCCAGGGTCACAAATAAATAAATATATAAATAACTACACAAGTACTGCTTTTTTCCCTCATATAAATACGTAAGTACACACACTTATGAACACTAACTTGAGTGCACTCACTTTCACTGGGTGCTACAGGACAGGTCTCGTTTTTATCCATAGGCCTCAGTGATCCCAAAGGGAGAAGGGCAACCCCCGGATAACAACAAAGCAAATCAGCAACAACTGCTCTCCTCAATGCAATCTCTCTCAGTCAAATCTCCTCAACATTCTGTCTCTTTCATATTCTATAAACACCTCCCCTGGCACACTCTCACTTTCAGCTACTAAAACTCTCCCTCACTCGTGCTCTTCTCTCTTGCTGGATTTGTTTCAATTTCTTTGTGGCTCTTCCAGTGAGATGACAGGAAGTTGGCAAACACTTCTACAGAGGGCTTCTTCATCTCTTCATTCTCCCAGGATTCCCTGAGTTGGCTTACAGCCACAGTTGTGTGTGTGTTTGTGTATATTTGCGTGTATAACTCTTTAAAAACACCTTTTTTCAAGAGAAACATCCTGTGGCTTAACTACATGGATACCCTGAGATTTATGGTGTAACAACCACAGCTAAAAATCTCATTAGCGACCAGTCGACCAGACTTCTTGTTTTCCATCACCACCTTGACTAGACAAAATCTGAGCAACGCCGGAGAAGTCCATACATACCAATGAGCAAATATCATATGACGCTCAAAACTCAAAACTTTTCTCAGTCCAAAAAGAGCACTTATAGAAACTAAGCTGCCAAAACAGATTATTCTGAACTTCCTTAACATCCTAAGAAGATGCATTGATTAAAACAATTATGATTGTACACATTTACATGTGAACGACACCAAAAACTAGTCCAATCAATCATGGCAAACCAATAAGGAGGAAGTATGACTGATACTTTCATTTCTAAACACTAGAAGAACGAATGAAGAGTAAAATGCTCTGCAGATTCTTCTGAGATAGGAACAAAAGTCAATTTTTAAAAAGGTTTCAGATCATTTGAGCCAGTTTTCAACAGCTTGAATGGCTGTTAACGATTGTTAAAGAAATAGTTTAACCAAAAATTTAAATTCTCTGAAATTTTACTTAAAAAAATATGAGAACATATTTGGAGAAATTTAGCATCACTCGTTCACCAATTGATCCACTGAAGTGAATGGGTGCCGTTCCAAAAGGGCGAATAAAAACATCACAGTAATACACAAAATTCATCATTAAATGTCTTATGAAGTGAAAAGATGCATGCGTGTTTGAACTTTAAATCTTCACTTCTGACTAAAATATAAGTCCATAATCATTTAAAAATGATTCCTCTATTGACAAAGTCCATCTGCTGTCATTCTCTCACATCAAAATCCACCAACATATTCATTTAATGAATTTTGCCTTTAAACAGCCCTAGATTTGTGTATATTTCTCTCCTGATTCAGACAAGACAACCTTTCCACTGGAGGAAGCATTATTTTGGTTTATGTGCTTTGGTTAGAATTGATGGTTTAAAGTAAAGTAAAAATTGATGGACTGGAGTCGTGTGAATTACTTGTGGTTTATTGTGATGTTTTTATCAGCTGTTT